>NC_092128.1:116727036-117033078 GCF_043159975.1 Macaca nemestrina
CGGAAAACCAGAAACAAGTAACTGGTTCTTTTTAAAGATTTTAGAAAAACCCTAGCAAGATGTATTAGTTCATTTTCACACTGCTGTTAAAGACATACCCAAAAATGGGAACAAAAGGAGGTTTAATTGGACTTGCAGTTCTGCATGGCTGGGGAGGTCTCAGAATCATGGCAGGAGGCAAAAGGCACTTCTTACGTGGCAGTGGCAAGAGAAAAATGAGGAAGAAACAAAAGCAAAAACCCCTGATAAACTCATCAGCTCTTGTGAGCCTTTTTCACTATCACAAAAATAGCACAGAAAAGATCGGCCCCCATTATTCAATTACCTCCCCCTGGGTCCCTCCCACAACATGTGGGAATTCTGGGAGATACAATTCAAGTTGAGATTTGGGTGGGGACACAGCCAAACCGTATCATCTGCCCATGGTCCCTCCAAGTCTCATGTCCTCACATTTCAAAACCAATCATGCCTTCCCGATAGTCTCCTGAACTCATAACTCATTTCAGCATTAACCCAAAAGTCCACAGTCCAAAGTCTCATCTGAGACAGGGCAAGTCCCTTCCGCCTATAAGCCTGTAAAATAAAAAGTAAGCTAGTTACTTCCTAGGTACGGGGCGGGGTACAGATATTGGGTAAATATAGCCATTCCAAATGGGAAAACTAGTCCAAAACAAAGGGGTTACAGGCCCCACGCAAGTCTGAACTCCAGCAAGGCAGTCAAATTTTAAAGCTTCAAAATGATTTCTGTTGACTCCAGGTCTCATATCCAGGTCACACTGATGCAAGAGGTGCATTCCCATGGTCTTGGGCAGCTCTGCCCCTGTGGCTTTGCAGGGTACAGGCTCCCTCCTGGCTGCTTTTAAGGCTGGTGCTGAGTGTCTGCAGCTTTTCCGGGCGCACGGTCGGTGCAAGCTGTCAGTGGATCTACCAATCCAGAGTCTGGAGGACGATGGTCTTCTTCTCACAGTTCCAGTAGGCAGTGTCCCAGTAGAGACTCTGTGTGGGGGCTCTGACCCCACATTTCCCTTCCACACTTCCCTAGCAGAGGTTCTGCTTGAGGACCCCACCCCTGCAGTAAACTTTTGCCTGGGCATCTAGGCATTACCATACATCTTCTGATAACTAGACAGAGGTTTCCAAACCTCAATTCTTGACTTTCCTGCACCTGCAGGCTCAACACCACATGGAAGCTGCCAAGGCTTGGGGCTTCCACCCTCTGAAGCCACAGACTGAGCTCTATGTTGGCCCCTTTCAGCCATGACTGTAATGGCTGGGACACAGGGCACCAAATCTCTAGGCTGCACACAGCATGGGGACCCTGGGCCTGGCCCACTAAACCACTTTTTCCTCCTGGGCATCAGGGCCTGTGATGGGAGAGTCTGCCATGAAGACCTCTGACATGACCTGGAGACATTTCCCCCATGATCCTGGGGATTAACATTAGGCTCCTTGCTACTATGCAAATTTCTGCAGCCGGCTTGAATTTCTCCTCAAAAAATGGGTTTTTCTTTTCTACTGCATCATCAGGCTGCAAATTTTCTGAACTTTTATGCTCTGTTTCCCTTTTAAAATGGAATGCTTTTAACAGCACCCAACTCACCTTTTGAAGGCTTTGATGCTTAGAAATTTCTTCCTCCAGATACCCTAAATCATCTCTCTCAAGTTCAAAGTTCCACAAATCTCTAGGACAGGGGCAAAATGCTGCCAGTCTCTTTGCTAAAACACAACAAGAGTCACCTTTGCTACTGTTCACAACAAGTTCCTCATCTCCATCTGAGACCTACCAACATTTTTTTCAAAGCCATTCAACAAGTCTCTAGGAGATTCCAAACTTTCCCACATTTTCTTTTCTTCTTCTGAGCCCTCCAAACTGTTCTAGCCTCTGCCTGTTATGGAGTTTCCAAAGTTTTGGGTATCTTTTCAGCAACGCCCCACTCTATCGGTACCAATTTACTGTATTAATTCATTTTCTTGCTGCTGATGAAGACATACCCAAAACTGGAAACAAAAACAGGTTTAATTTGACTTACAGTTCCACATGGCTGGGAAGGCCTCAGAATCATGGTGGGGAGTGAAAGGCACTTCTTACATGATGGTGGCAAGAGAAAAATGAGGAAGAAGCAAAAGCCGAAATGCCTGATTAACCCATCAGATCTTGTGAGACTCGTTTACTATCAGGAGAATAGCACCGGAAAGTCCAGCCCCCAAGATGCAATTACCTCCCCCTGGGTCCCTCCCACAACACATGGGAATTCTGGGAGATACAATTCAAGGTGTGATTTGGGTGGGGAAACAAACCATATCACAAGACTGACAGAGAAAAAAAAAAAAGAGAAGGCATAAATTATTAATCTCAGGCATGAAAGAGGAAATATTACTATAAACACTGAAGACATCAAAAGAATAATAAAGATATACAATCAACAACTCTATACATATCTTTTTGACAATTTAGATGACATAGACCAATTCAAAAGTATAATAACTCATCTAATATGAAATAGATAATCTGAAAAACACTTTATTAGGAAAATTATAGTGTATGATTTAATAACTACACCCTGTACCTCCAAAATGTCCAAGCCAAGATGATTTCACTGGAGAAGTCTACAAAACATTTAAAGAAGAATTAACACTAACTGTACATAATCCCCTCCTGAAATTATGAGAAAAAATTCTGAATTATTTTTATGAAGGTGGTATTTCCCCAATACTAAAACCAAAGATAGTATGAAACAAAAAAAGAAAGAAAATTAAACTATAAGTTATATCATTCATAAATTTAGACAAAAATTCTTAACCAGATATTAGTCAACAGAATTCACCAATATATAAAAAGAATTATATACATGGGGCTTATTCCAGGAATGCAAGTGTGGTTCAATATTTAAAACTAACCAGTGTGATCCATTATTTTAGTAGCTGAACGAAGTAAAAGTTCTACCTAAAGTATCTTCCAAATGCAAATTGAAAACCACTCTTTTGCTTGAATTTTTGATGTTTCAGGAGAGCATTAGAGAAAGTATTTACCAAAGCCCTTGACCTTAGTATGCAAGGTCCTTGGTCATCTGCCATGCTGTCATTTTCCCTATGCCACACGCAAAAGCTATCACCCTGAGCTTCACACTGCTTCTCTAGAACCATCTGAGCATTGTTCCAATTTATCATTCCACATTGTATCATACTCATACAGTTTTCTGATTCTTTCCGTTTCAGCAATTTCTCAAGCCAAACTACATAATGATATTATCCTAATTTCCTTTAACTTTAGCAGTGTTCAAAGAATGTTATATTTCACATTGCTACAATTCACTGAAGTTGATCTAGTATTCTGAAAAGAGAGGAATAAAAGATACTGGTATCTGATGGTGCTAAATGGGCCTGATGCTGAGATATTCTGTTTTGTATAACTCATTAAGGGCTTACACTGATCTTTGCATCAACAGCCTAAGTATGTAGATGGGGAACAGATTCACAGAACAAACACAGGACAAAACAGTGGCTTTGGATCTGTCTAATTTTACTTTGTACAGTCTTTCCACCTTGAATGTTAAGGTTTATTGAAAAGAGAATGGAGTAGACGCTCTGGTTGGGAGGTAATTTAGATTCCAGAACTATGCCTGGCTTGCTGAGAAATTATGCTTTAATGCTTAATATAGTGCCAGGCACCCTATAGGCAACTGATAATGCTGATGACTGTGTAACGCATTTCTCTGCTCCCCTCACCATCCCATCTTTGACTCAGCTCTGGGTGTCTGCTTCATGCCTGCCTTTCATTCTCAGGTGACGTCCAGTTATCATGTCAGAGGACACTCCTCTCTTCATCCCTCCTTTGGAGATAGCTACCTCATTCCACCCTTCAGGTAACCACTGTGGTCAAATGCATCATGGAACTATTAGATATACATCTTAAATCAACATATTTACCAGGCTCAGGGGGCAACATTGCTCAATATTCTCTTAGGAAATGAACATGAACAAATTCTTGTGAGAAAGTGATTTACGGTTTACAGTTTCTTTTAGCAAGAAACATGTTGTGACTTCCCTCCTCCATCCCGTCCATGACTGTTGAGGAGTCTTCCACAGGGGCTGACCTTGACTTGGAAGGTGTTCTTTAAACATAGCACAAGCTGTAAGGGTAACCAAGGCTAGGTTAGATCTTAAGCAAATAAACAATTTCAGAAACAAAAATAAAAATACAGCCTTGTGTACAAAATTATTGATTTTCTCAGCAGTGGACATAAAATATTGCCCAAAAGGTTGGAAATAATCCCCATAAAGATCTATGCAAAATGATGCTCTTGGAGCAGACATGGGCCAGAAAGATCTTAACATCTTTGAGTAAACACACTGATGAAGAATAAAAGCTAAATATTTTCACTACAAAATATATTGACCTTAATTGTAATCTTTATCTACTTCTCTTATTACTGAACTGATGCCATTTCATGTATAAATATAAAAATCACAAGTAATTCCACCACCCAGAGATAACAACAAAGTTTATTTGCTATTTGCGTATGCTTACATATATGTATAACACATTAATATACATACTATTACATGAAATGTTTAACATTCAATTTCCACATACTTGTAAATGTACATACATAAAAGAGATTATATGGTGATATGGTTAGACTTTGTGTCCCCATCAAAATCTCATCTTGAATTGTAATCCCCATAATCCTCATAATACCTGTGTATCAAGGAAGAGACCAGGTGGAAGTAATTGAATTATGGCGGTGGTTTTCCCAATGCTGTTCTCATGAGAGTGAGATATCAAATATCTATTCTCATATCAAATATCTATTCTCATCAAATATCTGATGATTTTATAAGGAGCTCTTCCCCCTTTGCTCGGCCATTCTCCCTCTTGCTACCTTGTAAAGGTAGCTTTGCTTTCCCTTCGCCTTCTATCATGATTGTAAGTTTCCAGAGGCTTCCCCAACCATGCAGAACTGTGAGTCAGTTAAACTTCTTTCCTTTGTAAATTACCTAGTCTCTGGAAGCTCTTTATAGCAGTGTGAAAACAGATGAACACATATAGCATACACTGTTTTGCAATGTGCCCTTTGTGTATTTGTCGGGTTTCTTCTTAATTCATAATGGGTAAGATCTCCACTTTATATAGAAAAAAAAGTGGTCCAAATATTCATTATATTATTTTAATTTTAAATTATCTTTGACCTATAGATTTTTACTTTAGTAGATGAGTCTAACAATGTTGCCCATTATCATATCTATTTTTGGTAGAAAGCTAGAAAGTAATACAAATGCACAGATAAGGCATATGTGAAAATTGCTTAATGATGTTAGATGGGTTGATGGGTGTCTAAATACATACATCTAAATACATATGTGCATCTATGCATGCATGTAAGAGTATCAAATTTTGAGCAAAATTTGTTGGCGTTCACCTTTTTATAATTTATCTTATAGTACACTATAGTGTTAGTCTCTATCATTGATTAGTTTCATTTTATCAATCTAGCTCAATATCGTTTATCACATACAGATTTATAACATAAAGCCTACACATGGCATTTTCTCCCTAAGGAAACTTCTTTTTCACATGTTCCTTTGTTTTCCGTTTGTGAATTTGATTCTACAGGAAGGTAAATATGAATTTATAAAGTTACAAAAATATCTCATTGGGATGTTGTCACAAACAAGAACAGAAACAAACAAAACAAAATGAAACCTCAATATATGAGCTGATTTGGAAATAGTTTTCAATTTTAAACCATTGATTCATATTATTTACAAACACTATTTCTACTGACTTTTATTTATTCAAACTGTTTATAGATGTTAGAAAAGAATTTTTTTGAAAATCATGTTAAATTATTTCTATATTTTTTATTGCTTTTGAAAATATCAATATCAATCTATTATATAATGAGTTATTACTGGCAAGTGTATACTATTTTCTAATCACCTACTTTATTTAATTTTGTTCTTGACTGTAGTTGTTTCTCTTTATTTTTTCCTTCCAAAATGACAATTAAATTAGGATAATTTTTTTGTCCTTTACAGTTTTTAAAAATTTTAGTCCTTGTTTATTTTTTGTATGTATGATTCCTTGCTCTGACAATAGTGAGTTGGGATTCTAAGATATTTGGGACAGATGTTAAAATAATTGTGTCATACCACTTGAGCATCTCAGACAATTGGTTTAATTTTAGATTTTTATTCTTTTCTAATATATGTATTTTAGGCTATGAGTTTCCATCTAAGTGCTTATTTTCTTATATTCTGCAATTTTGATAAGTTATGTATTTAAAAAATTTTTTTGGAGGCAGAGTCTTGCTCTGTTGCCCAGGCTGGAGTGCAGTGGTGCAATTTCGGCTTACTGTAACCTCTGTCTCCTGGGTGTAAGTGATTCTCGTGTCAGAGTAGCTGGGATTACAGGCACACACCACTACACCTGGGGAATTTTTGTATTTTTAGTAGAGATGGGGTTTCACCATATTGGCCAGGCTGATCCCAAACTCCTGGCCTCAAGTGATCCACCTGCTTGAGCCTTCCAAAGTGCTGGGATTACAGATGTGAGCCCCCAGGCCAAGCCTGAGAGTTTATATTTTCATTTTCATTTAGTTCAAGATCTTTTTTCAACTTTTCTTGAGACTTCTTTGATCCATGTATTATTCAGAACTGTGTTGTTTAAACTTAAAGTATGTGGAGATTTTCCATTTATCTTTCTGTTATTAATTTGTAGTACAATTCCATTGTGGTCTGAGTGCATACTTCATAGGACTTCTACTCTTCAAATTTGATAAGGTGTTTTTCTACTCCTTTAAATTTGTTAATGGTGCTGGTGAGTTCTACTATGTCTTCACTGATTTTCTGCCTACTAGGTCTGTTCATTTCTAATAGACAGTGTTGGAGTCTCCAGCTATGATAGTGGATTCATCTATTTCGATGTGCAGTTCTACCTGTTTTGCCTCATGTATTTTGATGCTTTGTTGTTAGGTACATACATTTTAAGGACTGTTATATCTTCTTGGAGAACTGACTCCCTTGTCATTTTGTAATGTCTCCCCTAATAAACTAGCTTGCCCTGAAATCTGCTCTTCTGAAATTAATATAGCTATTCTAGCTTTCTCTCAATTAATACTATCATGGTATGTACTCTCCCATCCCTTTGCTTTTAATTTTCCTGGGTCTTCATATTTAAAATGGGTTTTCTGTGGACAATTATACTTAGCTCCTGTTTCTTTTTAGTCCACTCTGACAAGCTCTGTCTTTTAATTGGTGTATTTAGGCCATTCACATTTAATGTGATATAGTATTAACATGCATATAATTATAACTGTTTTATATTTGTTGTTTGTCTTCCCTTTTTCTTTCTTTTCTGCTTTTCCTGTATTTAGTTGAGCTATTTTTTATTTACTATTTTATCATCAGATGATGTACTCCATTTTATCTCTTCTCTTATATCAATTATGTTTCTCTTTTATTTGGTGATTGTCCTAGAGTTTGCAATATACATTTACAATTAATCCAAGTCCACTTTTGAAAAACAGTTATCATTTCACAAGTAGTGCAGTTACCTTATAAATGAATATTTTCAATATCTTCCACCTATCCCTAATAACATTCCTTCATTCATTTCAATGCTTATCTATGTTATAATCACTGAACACATTGTTGCTGTTATTAATTTGAACAAACTTCTATTTGTTACATCAATTAAGAATTAGAAAAATGAAAATAATGCTTTACCTTCATTTGTTCCTTCTCTATCACTCTTCCTTTCTGTATCTATATCCAAGTTTCTGACTTAGCACATTTTTCCTTTTTTCTGAAATTAATTTTTTTTTCAAAATTTATTGCATGGTGAACTTATTGGTGACAATTCTCTCAATTTTTGTTTGAAAAAACTATTTCTTCACTTTCTACAGATAATTTCTCAAGATATAGAATACTAGCTTAGTTTCTTTCAAAGCTTTAAAAATGTTACTACACTGCCTTCTTGTTGGTCTTGTTTCTGAAGTCCAGTGTAATTCCAATCCTCACTTCTCTGTAAGTAAGTTGTTCTCCCCATCCCTCAACTTCTTCCAAGACAGATAGAAGTGCTGATTTTCATCTTGTTCATCTTTTTTCTTGTTGTGAGGATGGAGTTGATGACTTCCAAGCTCTTTATATGTCAAACTGGAAACGGGAAGTCCCTTTGATTTAAGATGGATGTTGTTTGTCATGCTAAAGAAGGATTCTGCTATTCCATTTCATAATTGTTAGTTTAACCACCTGTGAAATTTGTATGTTTTCAAATGCCTACTAGTTGTCTATATCCTTCCTTCTGTTTTTAGGGCTTATTATTTCATGCATACTCTCAAAATGAAATTTTTCTTTCATCCATGAATATACATTGCCTGCTCATAGCTTAGTTTTGGATTTTATATTCGAGAATTATACTTGCTTGGTTTTTCATGTTTCATCTCTAGTTTTAAATAATTTATGCTTGCAGTTTTAATTTAAACCTTTTTTGGGGAGTCAGAAAATGGAATGAATGAAGAATTAGGAGCATGCTAACATACAAGGAAAAAGGAAATTTTTTCTGTTTTTGTATTCTTGAAACAAAATAGAGTTTCTGCCAAGAGATCTGCTGTTAGTCTGATGGGCTTCCCTTTGTGGGTAACCCGACCTTTCTCTCTGGCTGCCCTTAACATTTTTTCCGTCATTTCAACTTTGGTGAATCTGACAATTATGTGTCTTGGAGTTGCTCATCTCGAGGAGCATCTTTGTGGCGTTCTCTGTATTTCCTGAATTTGAATGTTGGCCTGCCTTACTAGGTTGGTGAAGTTCTCCTGGATGATATCCTGAAGAGTGTTTTGCAACTTGTTTCCATTTTCCCCCTCACTTTCAGGCAACCCAATCAGACATAGATTTAGTCTTTTCACATAATCCCATACTTCTTGAAGGTTTTGTTCATTTCTTTTTCCTCTTTTTTCTTTAGACTTCTCTTCTCACTTCATTTCATTCATTTGATCCTCAATTGCTGATACTCTTTCTTCCAGTTGATCGAGTCGGTTACTGAAGCTTGTACATTTGTCACGTATTTCTCGTGTCATGGTTTTTATCTCTGTCAGTTCGTTCATGGCCTTCTCTGCATTCATTATTCGAGTTATCCATTCTTGCATTCTTTTTTCAATATTTTTAGTTTCTTCGTGCTGGACACGTAATTCCTCTTTTAGCTCTAAGAATTTTGATGGACTGAAGCCTTCTTCTCTCAACTCATCAAAGTCATTCTCAGTCCAGCTGTGATCCGTTGCTGGCGATGAGCTGCATTCCTTTGGAGGGGAAGATGCGCTCTTATTTTTTGAATTTCCAGCTTTTCTGCCCTGCTTTTTCCCCATCTTTGTGGTTTTATCTGCCTTTGGTCTTTGATGATGGTGACGTACTGATGGGGTTTTGGTGTGGGTGTCCTTTCTGTTTGTTAGTTTTCCTTCTAACAGTCAGGATCCTCAGCTGTAGGTCTGTTGGAGTTTGCTTGAAGTCCACTCCAGACCCTGTTTGCCTGGGTATCAGCAGCAGAGGCTGCAGAAGATAGAATATTACTGAATAGCAAGTGTACCTGTCTGATTCTTGCTTTGGAAGCTTCGTCTCACGGGTGTACCCCACCATATGAGGTGTGGGGTGTCATTCTGCCCCTAGTGTAGGATGTGTCCCAGTTAGGCTACTCAGGGGTCAGGGACCCACTTGAGCAGGCAGTCTGTCCTTCTCAGATCTCAACCTCCGTGTTGGGAGATCTACTGCTCTCTTCAAAGCTGTCAGACTGGGTCATTTGCATCTGCAGAGGTTTCTGCTGCCTTTTTTTTGTTGTTTAGCTGTGCCCTGTCCCCAGGGGTGGAGTCTACAGAGACAGGCAGGCCTCCTTGAGCTGCTGTGGGCTCCACACAGTTCGAGCTACCCAGTGGCTTCGTTTACCTACTTAAGCCTCAGCAATGGTGGGCACCCCTCCCCTAGGCTTGCTGCTGCCTTGCCATTAGATGGCAGACTGCTGTGCTAGCAATGAGAGAGGCCTCCCGGGTGTCGGACCCTCTGGGCCAGGTGTGGGATATAATCTCCTGCTGTGCCGTTTGCCCAGATCCTTGGTAAAGTGCAGTATTGGGGTGGGAGTTACGTGATTTTCCAGGTGTTGTGTGTCTCAGTTCCCCTGGCTAGGAAAAGGGATTCCCCTTCCCCTTGTGCTTCCCAGGTGAGGCGATGCCTTGCCCTGCTTCAGCTCTCGCTGGTCGGGCTGCAGTAGCTGACCAGCACCGATTGTCTGGCACTCTCTAGTGAGATGAACCTGGTACCTCAGTTGAAAATGCAGAAATCACCCATCTTCTGTGTCACTCATGCTGGGAGCTGGAGACTGGAGCTGTTCCTATTCGGCCATCTTGCTCTGCCCACACTACCTTTCATCTTTGAGTATACTTTTGTTGTCATCTTGGATATTACAAAATATAAAGTATGAACCAAAGTATTACTTTTACTATTTTCTAATAATCTCAGGACTTTGGAATTGGAAATACATATATATATATATACACACACACACACACACACATGCAGGTTTGTTACATAGGTCTACACCTGCAATGGATATATATATAGAGAGAGAGAGATATCTCCTACTGCCAACTCTGGCTTTATGTTAACCATAAGTTTTAATTATTATCATTTTAAATCCATAGGATGTTACTGTTAATGCCTGTGTAGTAAGTTTTCTTTTGTATTTTCTCATGTATTAACCTCTCCCATTGTTCTGAGAAGTCAAGTCAGCTGTGCATATATTACTTGTAAATTTATAAACAATGTGCCCTCTTTTCTCTGGATGTTTTATCATTTTTTCCTTGCTTTGATTTGCAATAGTTGAACTTTGTGTGTCTGGGTTCTGGGTGTGGTTTTTTTTTTTCTTTTTCTTTTCTTTGTTTAAAAAATTCTGCTTGAGCTGGCTGAGCTTCTCAAATGTACAGTTCAATGTTATTCATCAGTTTCAGGGAAATCTTTGCCATTGTAAAAAACATTATTTTTAACCATTTTCCCATATTATTCTGGGACAGCAATTACAAGAATATTAGGCCTTCTGATAATGTACTATATATCACTTCTAATCTGTTTTGTGATATTTAAAAAATTTTTTCCTCTCTCTGTATTTCTATTTGTGTAGTTCCTATGAATCTAATTTCTATGTCATCAGTTATGTGTTTTTCTGCAGTCTTTTGTTCAATGCATACATTGAGTTCTTAATTTCAGTCATTGTTCTTCAGCTGTTAAATATGAATCTTATCTTACATCATATAATAAAATTTTCTATTAAATTTTCATAGCTTTTCACCTATTTTATGCTTCTTCTTTTCTTATTTTCTTAAAAATAGTCATAATATTTTAAAGTCTACTGCTAGCTGTAATTATAATCACCTGTAGGTCTGACTTGATTTTTATTTTGGTTTTCAGATAATCCCATCTATTTTCATGGCTAGTAAATTTTGGTAGAATGCCAACCACAGTTTAAAAAAATAAAAATAAAAAGCTACTTAGCCTTCAGCTTTGCCCAGATTGGCCAGAGAGAATCTGGGTGGCAGATTTTCCATATCACTTCACTGCCTCACCCACTCCAGGCTTGCAGCTCTCACCAGTGTGTCCAGTACCTCCTCTCCTCTCGGGTGCTTGTCTTGTGAGCATCCAAACACTGGGAGGTAGAAGGACATTCCCTGCTGCTTTTCAGATTTTGTGATTTAGCTCTTTGGCTTTCAGCCTACACAGCTTTGGAGTTTACCAAATACCTGAAGGGAGAAACTGCCTTGTGTTGAGCCCCTTCCACTTGTCTAACGTCTCTGCCCCTCAGCAGCTGCCCTTGGCTCCTCTCAAGCCCAATCTTGCAGCTCTGGCTCCTTCTCAAAACCAACATATGCTACTAGGGTTTCCAGGGACCCTGGGACTCTCCTACAACCACGCCTTCTCATCTGAAATTTTCTTCTTTTAGTTTTTGTTGCTACATCTATATTGATACCTATATGTGGGCAGGTCATATATTTGGGAATTTGTCCAGCTTTCAGATTGTTTTCGGTGAAAAGTTGGGCTGAGTGGATCCTCCATCCCACTCAGTAGCAGAAAACTTCAGTGTGGGTTGCAATTCCATTACTGTGCTTTTCACTTGGTGCCATCCTTCCTCATACATATATATCCTTCCATTCCATGGAAATACCGTTAGAGGAGCAAGTTTTTCATCCTTTTTTCAACAAATTTAGGTTATATAAGAAAATGATAATTTTCTCAAACATATATGAACATCACAATATTACATAAAACCATGTAAGAGAAATAATAAAAAAAAAAGTTAAAATAGAAAGGTAAGTAGTTATATTAAGAATAATTTTAAAAATACTTCACTTACTGTTTTGGGCAAATTTTTCTATTGTCCGTCAATATTTGCAATGTTGGCTTTGTGGACATGTGGAAAAGCTACATTTCCTCAGCCCCTGTGTGAAGTTCATTATGGTCATAAGATATGCTTTGACAATAAAGTGTGAACAACAGGACCCTGTGTCTCTTCTGCTTTAAAGCATTTAATTGCAGGTGTTGAGCTCTTCACTTCTCTCTGTCTTTGTATGTCATGATTTACATACATCATATCAAGGAAAAATGATGCTGAGAATCTTAAGAAAGAAAGCTCCATTTTTTGTTGGGTTTTTTTTTTTTTCTTGTAAATTTGTTTAAGTTCCTTGTAGATTCTGGAAATTAACCCTTTGACAGATGGATACATTGTGAAATTTTCTCCCATTCTGTAGGTTGCCTGTTCAGTCTGATAATAGTTTCTTTTGCTGTACAGAAGCTCTTTCATTTAGTTAGATCCCATTTGTCAATTTTGGGTTTTGTTGCCATTGCTTTTGGCATTTTAGTCCTGAAGTCTTTGCCCATGGTTATGTCCTGAATGGTATTGCCTAGGTATCATTCTAGGGTTTTTATGGTTTTAGGTCTTGCTTTTAAGTATTCAATCCATTATGAGTTAATTTCTGTATAAGGGATAAGAAAAGGGTCCGTTTCAGTTTTCTGCATATGGCTAACCAGTTTTCCCAACACCCTTTATTAAATAGGGAATCCTTTCCCCATTGCTTCTGTCAAGTGTGTCAAAGATCGTACCATCTCATGTCAGTTAGAATGGCAACCATTAAAAAGTCAGGAAACAAACAGATGCTGGAGAGGATGTGGAGAAATAAGAAAGCTTTTACACTGTTGGTGGGAGTGTAGATTAGTTCAACCATTGTTGAAGACAGTGTAGTGATTCCTCAAGGATCTAGAATCAGAAATACCATTTGACCCAGCAATCCCGTTACTGGGTATATACCCAAAGGATTATAAGTCATTCTACTATAAAGACACACGCACACGTATATTTATTGTGGCACTATTCACAATAGCGAAGACTTGGAACCAACCCAAATGTCCATCAATGATAGACTGGATAAAGAAAATGTGGCACATATACACCATGGAATACTATGCAGCCATAAAAAAGATGAGTTCATGTCCTTTGCAAGGGCGTGGACGAAGCTGGAAACCATCATTCTCAGTAAACTAACACAGGAACAGAAAACCAAAGAGCACATATTCTCATTCATAAGTGAGAGTTGAACAATGAGAACACATGGACACAGGGAGGGGAACATCACACACTACAGCCTGTTGAGGGGTGGGGAGCCACGGGAGGGATAGCATTAGGAGAGATAACCAATGTAGATGATGGGTTGATGGGTGCAGCAAACTACCATGGCAGGTGTATACCTATGTAACAAACCTGCACATTCTGCATATGTATCCCAGAACTTAAAGTATAATAACCAAAAAAAAAAAAAAATGAAAAGAGAAAGAAAGAAAGCTCTACTAGCATGTTCTCTGGCCACACAAAAGGCTTTGTTTTAGCCTGAAATAAAACTTTTATTTTTTTAAGCTAATGTGATTTTAGGGTTATCCATTAACTTAACAAAATCTCCTCTATAGTGGCAGATATAATTTAACAACATACAAAATAAGCAATTATTAAAGAGAGAATCAAGCTTACTTCAAAACGTTCCTAAATCTGGCCTACATTCTTCTAAGCAAGATGAAACCATGATGATGATAAAATAGACACACAGGTGATGCTGTATTGAAATTACAGCTAGATTACAGTCAGAGATATCAAGATATATATACACAGGATAATTGTTATAGAAATATAGATATGTGGATATTCATGGATTATTATATATAAATATATATAATATATATAAAATATATAGAATATATTATATATTAATATATATAATATAATATATATTAGGTTCACCTCTCTCACACTGAAGAGAAAAATATCTTCCTTAGTCACAGTGAAGATATCCCATGGGGAGTGTGTGTCATCTCCTTTAGGCAGGAAACATCATCTTATCATCTTATCTTTTCTTTCCTTTAGCAGGAAATGTGCAGAGTAGCCAGTAAACTTCTGAAGACTTTGCCACTTCTCAATAAAATTAGGAGTAGAAAATACCAGAACCATTGATTCCTTCTGTCTCCTACTGTGATATTATTTGCAAGAAAAATAGTTTGAGAATTTTAAAGTATTTAACACCATAAATATATACATATATATAAATAAATATGTATATATAATTTCTTATCTCTGCTGAGGACCCTAGAAGCACTAATATTCCTGGAGCAATTAAAATACCTATTACCCAGATCTCTTTTGGTGCCATTTACCTATACTAAAAAACAAGGTTTCCTGAATAACTTTAGTATTAGTTTGAAGAATAGAAAATACAAGAAGAGCCTAAAGCATCTTATAGGCCTAGTAAAGAAGTGGAAAGAAAGAAAAGAAAGAGAGAGAAAGAAGAAAGGCAGAAAAGAAAGAAAGGAAGAAAGAAAGAAAGAAAGAAAGAAAGAAAGAAAGAAAGAAAGAAAGAAAGAAAGAAAGAAAGAAAGAAGAAAAAGAAGAAAGGAAGGAAGAAAGAAAGAAAAGAAAGAAAGAAAGAAAAAGAAAGAAAGAAAGAAGAAAAGAAAGAAGGAAGGAAGGAAGAAAGAAAGAGAAAGAAGAAAGAAAAGAAAGAAAGAAAGAAAGGAAGGAAGGAGAGAGGGAGGAAGGAAGGAAAGAAGGAAGGAAGGAAGGGAGAGAGAAAAGATAGCAGACAGAAAGGGAAGGAAGAAGAAAGGGACAAGGAAGAGAGAGAGAATGAGAACATGTCAAAAAAACAAAACAAACAATCAAACAAAAACCTCACAGAAACATTCTGAAGGAGTTCCCAATGGCCAAAGCTGAAACTATTTTAATAAGAACAAGAAAAATTATGAATGTATTGGATTATAACTCTAAGAATAAAATAAATATCCATAAATTTATACTAATAAAAATAAATGATTGAATATATAAATAAGGGAAAGCAGGCAATGGTCCTTAGAGGATAATCCCAAATAATAAATGTAGAAGTGAGGGAAATACAAAATTGCCATTAGCAAACCATGGTAACATTTTCTGCAGGCAAGATCCACCAAACAACAGTAACATTATTGAGTGACATTTTAAGGAGGAGAATATTTGCATAGCCCCAAAGTATCTCCCCAGAAACATGTATTAATCACTGTAGTGGTTTTGCTATATTGTCACAAATATGTGTGCAAGTCCCATCTACAACTAGCTTATAGCATCCTTGCTGCGGCAAGAGGAGATTCATGGGAAATGTTCAGAGAAGGAAGTTTAGATTACAAGAAATGTTCAGAGCTGGGAGTTTTAGAAGATCCTTGTCCTCAGTTTAGAAGATCTGAAGAGGCCTGGTTTGGGCTGGTTGGTAGAAAAGCAAAGCAGATTCGTTAAAGACGTGGAGACTTCCATGGTGACTTTGGCATTATGGTGGGTGTATGGCAGTTTGAGGAGAGAAACAGTTCCTGAAGCAATGGCATGAACAAAAGACAGGAAAGGGATCAGGCTCAAGCCATAAAGCAGGCCAGTTTGACTGGAGCAAGAATATACAAAAAGTAGTAAATAGTAGAGAGTAAGTTTGGAAAGGTAGATGGTGAGTCTAAAGGGCTGGTAGAAGCTTCTCCTTATTAGGTGAGCCATAGGGAGCCATGAGAGCTTCTAGAGCAGAGACGTGGTAATTTCTGAGCTCAGAAAAATTCCTCCAATGTTAGCCATTGTAGGGACTAGAATTTTTTCTCTGAATGAGATGGATGTGTGGCAGGAGCAGTTCTGCTTAGTGTTTGATTGGACCACTTTGACTGTTGTGTTGAGAATGCACCACAGAGCACAGTCAGGGAAAAGCAGGGCCACCAAGTAGAGGACAATTATAGAAATGGAGGTGAGAGATGATGGTACAGTGTGGTGGAGTGTCCTCAGGGCGAGGTGGTGACTAAGTGTGTCTGAGTCATGCCATCTGGATCATCTATGTGACCTGAAGATGGGATTATCCTTCGATGATTCCAGGAGAAAGTCCAAATAGCTTAGCTCTTCAAGACCTGGTCTTAATTTCCTTCCAGTCAAATCTGTCATCTTTTCCCAAAAACAGATCCTGAGGTTGAGCCATACCAAAAGCCCAAGGTGGTCTTTGTACACTGCCCATGGATTTCTTTCTGGGTGAAAACACCCTCTTTCCTTTGCTAAGGAACTCTCACCCATCTTTCCTTTGTCCTGTTTTTTCCAAATCCTTCCCTGACATAACCTTGGCAGAGTCAGGAGCTGGCTCTGTCTTCTGTGTTCCTGAAGCACTATTGTTATAGTCCGTATTCTGAGAACAGCACATGCCATGGTGTAGCCTGAGTGTTTTCATCTGTATCCTTATGGCAATGGCTCCACTAGACAGAACGGGGCAGAGCAGGAATTTGTTTCACACTCCTGTTTTCTGATTCTGTCTGATATTTGCATGATACTTATCCTTGTTCAAAACAGATCATCTCCTTGATCCTGATTAGGGATTCTTTCTAAGCCATGTCCTTGATTATGAAAGACTATGTATAGAGTTCTCCATCTTGTCTTGTGGAAATATACATGGCCCAGAGAGCTAATTTTCTGTAAATTACTTTATTTGACTTACGATTTTTGTAAGTATTTTAGTAACACGCATCTGTTGAGGTCCTGGGGGAGGATAAGCATTTGATTAAGGTGGCACAGCAGGAGGCAGAGGCTGAATGAAACCCGTGCAGTCTCACTTCTCCCATTGGGAGAAAGTAGCCAACTCTGACCCTTCATCGTGGAACAGAATAGATTTACACAGAGAGCACATTCTTCAAATATCACTTCCTCTTTAGAAACTTAAAGTTGGAGGGCACCTGCAGAATCACTGCTTTATCCCTTGACACTGTGCAGAAACACCATTTACAGCTGCCTTCAAGCGTGCAAATGGTGATGGAGACAGGGAGTCCCTCCCAGAGCATGAATCAGTAGGGCTTGTTTATCAAAGAGTCTCCACTTAATGGAGCCAAAATCTGTTTCTCACTATATTATTTCCCTGGATTTACCAGCAGAAAAAGCCTAATCCCTCCTTCAAATGATAAGCCGTCTAAAATTATAGGCAGGTAAGCTTTAAAATTTAAAGGCAACTGGATCTTCACATCTCTATTGCTTCAACCACACAGATGGCATGCTTTCTAAGCCCTTTGTCATTAAATTGGGACAAGTTTATTCCTCTGTGCTGGTTTTAATTAATGGCATACCCCTGAAATCCCTCAGTTTTCCATGAAGAACTAACTTGGCCCCATTGTCTTCACTGAAGACCCATTTCTTAGCCCCCTTTCACAGCGGAATTACCTCTGAGGCATCTCTGCCCACTATTCCTGTCTCCTCTCCAATTTGCTGTTGAGCCCACTCCTCCCACACTCTTGTCCCCACAAGTCTGCAGAAACTCTTCTTCCCTTAGGCTAAGGGAAGATTTCCGTGTTACTCTGTTCAACCTTCCATTCTCAGTATTTCTCTTTCGGCTGCTCTTACCTCCCTTCCTTACCCCTTGCCTACAGTGACTCCTCCTGTCCATGGGCTCCAACAACACTGGCCTGCCTGCTTCTTCTGGACAGTCCGGACCCTCTGGGTAAGAGCTTTGCTCTGCTGTCCCACGATGTGTATCCGTGTTACCAGATCCGTCCTTTGCTTCACGGTGAGGCCTCCCCTGGCCACGCCTCCTGGCCCTGGATTGACTCAGAAGAAATTACCCATCTCTATTTTATCTGCACAGCACATACCTCTGACCTAGATAGTAAATAATATGGTGAGTTGTATTTGTTGGCCATTGTTTGCCTCCCTGATCTGTACAATCTCAGCAAGTGCATGCAGGCATGGTTGTCCCTTGGGTCTCCTGAGTGCCTAATGCAGTTTCTGGCATGAGGCAGGCTTTCATCACATTCTAGATGAATGAGTAGCATTATGAATGGTGGTGTGTACGATGGAGGGGACCAGAGAGCTCAGTGGGCTGGAGAGGTGGACAGAAAGTGAGTGACATGGAACATAGAAGAGCTCCCAAAACTTTAACCACTTTAAGGGAAAGAGCCCAAGTTAGGAGAGTCAGCATGTTAGTTATTTGTTACGTCCCTATAAATGATCATAAACATGGTATGAGGTTGGGTGAGGAAGAAAAAGGATAATTAAAAAAAACCACAAAGAATACGCGGGTGTCACCAATAATATTTTTTGTAGGCACATTTGAAGTTTTTAAAAATATACTAAAAAAACTCAATGCATAACTTGAGTACCTCACCGTTGGGTGGGCTAACCTTGCTTATTAACTTTCCAAGTACAGGAATAACCTCATAATACTATTAGCTGACGCCTTTAGAAATAGTGTTCCATAGGTAAGTGATCTGGTATTTACAAAAATGAGAGTGTGGGAGAGCAAGTGTGTACTTTCAGTCCTTTATGCAGATCAAAAATAGCCCACACTGGGCTGACTTTTTGCTTTCAGAGGAGTCCACTAGGTTGGGAAAGAATGAATCTCCCCTTGGGCTTTCAATCTGATGATCTGCAGTAGGTCTGTCATCTCTCCTCCCGTCACTCTTCAATAAAGGGGCCAAGTCGGCACTGGATTAAAGTGCTTGCCTTTCTCCATGGCTCTGAGTTTTCAAATCTTTTTGGCAGAAAATAGTTTTTCTGATGCTAAGAAATTGCAAAAAAAAAATTCTCACGTGTCATTCAATGGACTTGATTAAAGGCAAACTTCAGGCGGTACCAATGTCATTTTACCACTGAGTACCTAGTTCTTCACCTTGGCGAATATTCTATTCACATCTTAAGGTTTGGGCATCATGGATGCTTCCTGGAAAAACAAGCAAATAAAATGTTGCAATTAATAGCTTTTGAACTGAGAGTCAACATGTTGTTTCAGAGCAGCAGGTATTCAGTCTTTTAAATGAAAATTGCAAAATCTAAATCCACTTTAATCAAATTATAAGCTGAGAAAGAAAAAACATATTAATCCAATCATGTATTAAATAGTTCTTTGGAAGTGATACCATTGATTTGAAGTTATTCTTTAAAATAGCAAACAAGAAAGGACCCATGGTAACCACACGAGATAATTACTTGGGTTTTTATAGTTTCTTTTTAGGATACTTCAAGAGTTACTTTGTGCCTTGTCTATGTCTTCAGAAGAGGAAAAATTCTGTGGCATACAATGTTGTAAGGACAAGTGTATTTTCCAGGCTCTTGCCAAACCGTGGAAGTTTCCTCTAAGGTCTCACTGTTATACTTTAAAGCCCTCATGTTTCTGGTTCCCCTAAGATTCAGGATCCCCCCAGGCCAGATGTCCTCTGCTGGCCACACATATGCATCTGTACCTGTCCTAATCCATCAAATATAGAATTGTTGTCTTTCAGGTTAAGAAGGTCTTTCTTTTACAGTGTACTCTGAAGTGTCAAAGTGGCAAGTTTAAATGCAATCTTAGTTTAATGGGTAACTAAAATACAAGATCTTACAACACTGTCCCTTTCTTTTCTGACCCAGAACAGTGGAGATTTCCTAAGGTGAACAGGTTATCATTTCAGAGGTGATAAATCTGAGTCTTAGGACAGATGAGCAAACAGTGTACTAGTATCTCTGGAATTTGGATCTTCATGGAATTTAGTCTAACAAAATCCAAGCTTTTCTCCTCTGAACACTGGCAAATCAGCTTATTATAGTTTTTTTTCAAATACATATTCTTGTGAATTTGAGTTAAGTGTATGACAATAACAAACTTACAACTGTGGTACGCCTCTTCTTATCATGAACATCTGATCTCCTAATTCCTGAATCCCATCTCAGGCATCTCTGGAGGCCCAATCTGTTCAATGCATCTTTTCCTTCATGCAATGACACTCAGGCTCTTTGGCTATGTGAGCTGTGAACCGTATGACCCATGTGACTAGGGTCTTTTCCCCAAAATGTATCCTCCCTAGAGGCCTAAGTTCTTGAAAAGTCACAATAAGACTTAATTGATCACTAAGGGAATAGGCAAATTTCACTGGGAGATAAAGTAGGCAGGGTTGTATCAATGCCATTTCGGGAAGACAAAGAACACCTTTTGCCTTCCATTCTATTAAACTGACCTGCACTTAGACTGGAACCTGCTCTGGAGTCAGCCTGTCCAGTTTCACTTCCTCGTATCACTGAGCTCAGGCCACCAACACCAAGGTAGCTTCTGGGAGTGGGGTTGGGGGAGAAGGTGTGGAAGAACATGCATACATCTGAGTTAGGATTCCTTTGTGCCATAATCTCCCTGTCTGAAGCAGCTGGTAGATCTCATCACTTCCTTGTCATAGGAACACCTGCTCATTGGAGCACCCCAGGGTTTGACTTGTGCTTTTCATGTCTCTATCTCTAATGCTCATTTGAAAATCTCTCCTGGCTTCTTGACTAGAAATATTATTCCTATGGAAGATTCCCAGACTTTAATCTCCAGTTCAGCCCTCTCTTGAAATCCACTCATATGTCCAATCACTCATTTAACATATCTGATTGGATGCATAATCTGTGCTTCCCACTCAACATGTTCCCTTCAGAACCCACCCACACTTGTGGCAATCACAGTCTACTCTTATTTAGGTTCTGGAAACTCTTTGTTTTCAGGAGCATTGGTGAGTCCTGGGAGTCAGTCACATTTTTATCTTGTTTTACATATCCCACATCCAATCTTTCAGAAAGTTGTTTTGGCTCTAGCTTCAGGATATATTCAGAAGACAACCTCTTGTTGTCAGCCCTACCACCTACATACTGATCAGAGTTATCATTATTTCAGGCTTTGATGATCTCCTGGCTAGTCTTCCTACCTTTTTCTTCAGCTCACCACAGTCCAGACTCAACGAAGCATCTGGAGTAGGCATATGATGCTTAACTCATGTTGTGCTCCTCTCAGACTCAGAACCCTACAGTAGCTTCTTATTTCCCACAGAATATAAACCAAAGTCCTTAAGGCAGCCTTCCAGGCCAGGCATTAACTTCATCTTCTGTGCCTTGCTTCACTCATCTGTGAGTTGGGTATAATGATAGTACCTGCCTCTCGAGATATTCATGAAAGTTAAGTGAGTTAAGACATGCAGTGAGCACAAAATGTGCCCATTACGTGTTAGTCATGATTCTAAGGGCTGGTTTTGGTTAAGAGGTGTCAAATCCCTCAAATTCAGGATGAGATGCAATATTTATGCCTTTTGACACAGTAAATAAGACTCCACCAAGAAAGGTTTGACTTTTGGAGGTGGACTGGGCAACAGTCCTGCAAGTATAAAGGGAGAAATAAAACACTCTATTTTGCCTCTTTTCCTGGCTCTGAGAAGTTCAAGGTAATATTGATAATCTTCATCCAAGTAAAATTTTAGCTAAAAAAAAATCCATTTAGAAAATGTGTTTTTAATATTATGTCAATTTGATTTAGTGTGACACTGAATCATGTGACCTTCCAAAATCCAAAACTAAAAGGAAAGTGTTAGAACAAATCATCTTTTCTAACTTACTGACGATCATAATCATTTAAAGACTTTAAGGAAAACAAATATTAAGAGAAGGACTAGTAGCTTATTTCACTTTTAAATAATTATGCTATTAGTAAATGATCATAAAATTAGCTTTAAACTATTCATTAGTCAAGCAGATTGAACCAATGATGACTATTATTCTATATGTGATCATTATAAGACTTGATCATAAATACGGCACTGTACAATTTCCCTGGTTTATAAACACATTGATGTAAGCAGATGTTTATCTTCTCTCTCTAAATATGAAAGTAACATATTTAGTGCACTCTAGAAGCCAGGCATGCTAGTAGGTAGAGTTCACACTTTGACCTTCCAAAATCAGACAGTGTGAAAGGATACACATCCTAGAATGCTTTTTTGAGGGTCCACAATTTTCACATTATCTCTTCCAACAAGATGGCAATATCAGCTATGGAGAAGCTGGTTTCTGATAGTCAATTTAATGGGAGATTTTCTGTCTACCTAACATAGTCAACAGAAGAATTGAGGTGCTTCTTTTTTAATTCCCATTCTTTTTTCCTTTACTTGCTTACATTTTGCGTGTTATTTTTCATTCTTCTTATTATAACTTTATTTAGATAAAGTCATTTAAGTCTTATTGTGAAAAAATACTATCCTGAAGATTACTGAATTTTAAAACTCAGTTCAATAGTTATACTAGCATCTGTGTTTGTCATTAAAAAAGGAAGAAATCATGACTAAGTTTTAGTCACTGCATTCAAGAAGCATCCAAGATACTTGGTGGAAAAAATCAGAGAAATCCACAAATCTCTTTGATCTTATGATGGCAAGATGAAGTCCACAAGAAATGTGTAAAGCAAGCACACTGGGAGTTTAGAAGACCTGGAGAGACCTAGTTTGAGCCGGTTGGTGAAAAAGCCTAAGCAGATTAAATGAAGAGGTGGGGCTACATGGTGACTTTGGAGTGAAGATGGACGTGTGACAGTTAGACATATTAGACCATTAGACAGGAGAAAATACCTGAAGCAAGAGCATGAGCTTTCTCTAAAGGAAAGGAAAGGAGCTTGCTCAGGCAGTGAAGAATAGCCAGTTTGATTGGAGCAAGAATATATGAAGGGAAATAAATAGTGGAAAGTAAGTTTGGAAAGGTAAATGGATAACCTAAAGAGCTGCTAGGGACTTCTTTATTAGGTGAGCAGTAGAGAGTCATGAGAGGTTCCAGAACAGGAACATGTTGAGGTCAGAGCTCAGAAAGACTTCCCAGGTAAATGAACGTGAAATGAAAATGAAAGAATATAGGAAACTCTTACATTATCAGGGAGCATTGACAGGGGATATGTGTAGGATTTTCATTACATATGTAACAAATGGATACAACTTGGCCACTGCAGTATCAGACATTTCTGACCCTGTTAATGTGAATTTAGCCATCAGCAGGGCAGGGAGTAAGCAGGTATTGTAATAATTGGTAACGATTGCAATGCTCTGAAATTCCTCAAATGCACACTATGTTCACCCATAAGAAACTATCATGACTTAAGGAAATTTTAGTATTGCTATATAAATCTAAACACAGGTACTCACTACTGACCCAATTTAAATGATTAAGAAAAAGTTATATAAAAAAGTCTTTCTGGAATATCACTATTTACTGTGGTGGGATGCATCTTTAGTTCCATCTGCTTGGAAAACTGAGATGGGAGGATTTTTGAGCCAACTAGTTTGAGGCCAGCCTGGGCAACATACCAAGACTATATTACAACAAGACTATAATTTTTAAAAAATTAAAATTTTTTAAATGTTTAACAAAGTATCATTATATATAAAATTTACAGAAGTTAAATCTTAAGCTTTATTATGGAAAAATACTTACATTAATTATCACATCTATTTCATGGGATATGGTGCTGATAAAATTATTACTATGTCCAAATCAATTGAAGAAAAGAAACACGTTACAGAGTATCTTAGGAAGTTGGCTTATAATAAACAACAAAGAAAGGATGGATTACTGAATAATCATTAGAACAATTGGCTAGATGTTTAGGGCAAAAAGCTGGATCCTTATTCCTCTCATTATATCATTACTTTTATATGATTCAAAAATGTAAATGGGCAAGAAAAAGTCATAAAAATGCCACAAGAAAGCATGAAATAAGGCATCTTACAAAAGAAGAGTCAAAGTTGGCAATAAATATAAAATGCAACCAGATAAAACAAAAACATGAAGATGTATCAAATTGGCAAGATTAAAACTTCAAAAGACAATCTTAGTTTTGAAGTTTTGCAGAAATGCACAAACAATAGTAATAGTGGGGGTGTAAAATTGGTAGAAATTTATAGTGAGCATGCTGGCACTTGTAATGGTTAGTCTCATGTGTCAACTTGGCTAGACTCTAGTAGACAACTGTTTAATCCTACACCAATCTAGGGGTTGCCGTGAAGGCATTTTATAGATGTGGTTAGCATCTACAGTCAGTTGACTTTAAGTGAAGGAGATTACCCTCTATAATGTCAACGAATCTCATCCAATCATTTGAAGATCTTAGGAGCAAAAACTGAGGTTTCCTGGGGAAGAAGAAATTCTGCTTCAAGACTCCAGCATCAATTTCTGCCTGAGTTGCCAGTTTGTTGGCCTGCCTTATAAATTTCAGACTTGTGAGGTTTTGGATTGCCACAATCCTATGAGTCAACTCCTTAAATCTCCCTCTCTCCAAAAAAAAAAAAAAAATAAAACACAAAACCTCTTTCTCACTGATAAAATATATACATCCTATTCCTGTTTCTCTGGAAAATCCTGATTGATATTACTCTACATATAAGAATTTAACATGCACAGCTCTATTTTATAAATTTATCTCAAGAAACTAATTTTACAAGTTGGAAAATACATATAAACAAGTACATTAATTTCTGTGTTCTTTATATAATTGAAATACTTGACAACAAATGTCCATTTCCTAAGGGCTGGTTAATAGCCATGTAATAGAAAATCATGGAGTCATTAAAATAAAATCTCAAATTTGTTTTAATTATGTTCTTTATAGTTGGCATTTTTTTCCTCATCTATTCTTCTAGGGTTATTCTTTGTACAGAGGATGAAGAAATCCATGTGCACAGATGGGACTTCTCCCTTGGGCTGCAGAGATGTTCCCAACTGTCTCCTGGACATTTCCAGTTCAGAGTTAACAGATGATAGAAGAGTTATCTCATCTTACATATTTACTTGCTCACATCTCCCAACTGCTGCAATCACCCAAGAGCAAAATCGAGGTGTCTGCCTTAATAGTTCTTATCAATGCATCACTGCACACAGATGTGCATGCACTTATACACACGCTCCTTCAATCCATCCTACGTGGTGTTGATTGTATCTCCAATACATTCTTCGTAACCCTTCTTTCTTCTTTCCCTCTACAGTCCCTAATCTGGACAAGACACTAATAATTTCTTAGGGGTATAATTTTAATACATTATTCTCTGAACTCCCTACTGAAAATTCATATTCTTCACATTGCAAATAAAGTGCTCTCTCTATAAAATGACATTTGATTATGTTACTCTCTTTGTATTTGTTTTATTATATTAATTTCAATCTTCAAAAGTCCCCCCACTTCTCATACTATAGCAGCCAAATTCCCACAGTCCAGAGCTTGGCTTTCTACATTCTGCTCCTGACAAGCTCAAGCTCTGTGGTTCCATCTCCTTCTGTTCTCCCGTGGCTTCCCAGACTGCTATTCTGTCTTCCTGGAGTCACTCCTGATTGTGTTGTGGTTGCCTGCAGCCTCCTTCTCTATGCACATGGCATTTTCTGTGCCAGAAACACTGCTAATCTATTATAAGCCTAGTCAGTTTCTGCTCATTCTTCAAGTTCCCACTCAAGGGGACACTTCTGTGAGTCTTCTTTCAGCATCCTGAGTGAAATTGATTACCACCTACTTCATGCGTCTTATGGCCTTATGCAAACCCTGTCACAGTCCCGTTTCATTTTAACGTCCATGTGCTCCAAATAGACCATGCTCTTCAACAGTGAGAACTAGGATGTACTCCGTTACCTAGCCCCACACCTGCAGGAATAGATGTCTTAGTGTGGATTCTACCTAAAAGTAGATCCTGAAGCAAGATCTTAAGTGCAAGAGGTTCTGTTTGGAGGTGATTCCACAAGAAGCACAAGAAAGAGAATAGGGAGGTGAGGCATGGGAGGAAGGAAAACTGTAAAGTGTACTAATCAGTGGGTCATCCCTCTAGGCAACTGGGATTCAACTGGACAGGGCGCACCTGAAGAATCATATAGAACATTCCTCATAATACACTAAATCTTATTTTGTCACATGTTATAAATTTATCTTTTGAAGTCAGTCCAAACGAGAGTGGTCTTCAATTCTACGTGACCCCTATTTAGATACTGGAAAATAGCGAATGCACTCTCCCTTTAACCCTAACATCATCCACAGCTTTGACAGCCACAAACGCTTCATCATAGGGTCTCACTTTTACAAACTCATTCCATTTTATGGCTGTACCATATAAAAATAGTGCCAAGGACTAACACGGTGAAACCCCGTCTCTACTAAAAATACAAAAAATTAGCCAGGTGTGGTGGTGGACACCTGTAGTCCCAGCTACTCGGGAGGCTGAGGCAGGAGAATGGCGTGAACCCGGGAAGCAGAGCTTGCAGTGAGCCGAGATTGCACCACTGTACTCCAGCCTGGGTGACAGAGCGAAACTCTGTCTCAAAAAAAAAAAAAAAAAAATAGTGCCAAGGACTACCCACGGTGCCTTGGAACCTAAGCATGCCAAGGTGTGTGGTGTGGCAGAGAGTGCCAGATACTTCTTTGCCCGGGGCTCTAATCAAGCTGCTGGAGTGAAGCCAGTTGTTGTAGTCCATTTGACTCACACACTTCTTGGATCCAATCTGCACACCCAAATTTTGGCTTATGATATATATCAGCTTGCATTTCTTCTTGGCTTTCCTTGTAAAATGTACTTATTACTGTGCTTCACAAGAATTCACGAGAATCTATTCAGTTGAGCCGAGGCACTGTGCCTGGAGTTAGAGGTACAGACACACACTGAACAAGGGCAGGGCCTGTGAGATGCTCACAACTTGGCAGGAGACCAGATGTGTCCAGGGTCAGAAAAACACTTAAGGGAAGGGCTCAGCTGCAGACATGGACAGAGTGTATCTAGAGAAAGAACATGCAGCATAGTCACGTGAGACTTTCCTAATGGCATCTAACTTAATGGAATGTTATGTTTCAGGGTTATGGAATTGCACATAAGCCAAGAGAAAAAAACATCCTAAAGGTTTTGGTTTTAAGTATTCAGAATATGTGTTTTGCTTACCAAGCCAAGCTATGCTTAGCCATGGTATCTAGAAAGGATTTGTTGATTTCTAGATATTCAGTGATTCCATTATTTAGTACAAAGGAGCTAATAATAATAAAATAGCTAATTCTTAAAGGGCGACATATGTAAAAGAAAAATATGAAATAATTTGCATCAATATTATTAACTCAGATAAAATTATGGAAACATTTATTTTTCTTAGTTATATAATATTTGAGTTTTGTTTAAAGAGCATGTATTATCTCAATAATTCAAGAAAAATATACAGTAAAAAGTAGAAAAAAAGAAAATTCAAAGACATAAAGAGACTTATGCAATGGTGACTCGCAGGGGAAGGCAGAGAAGCACAAATAAAATATTTATTATTATATCTCACATCTTGAGTGTTCCTTGTAACTATTGTATTAGTTGGTACTCTCCCTGTAAACACCCAATGAGTTCTTACTGCCTGTTGCACAAACAAATCCAATTGACTAAGACCAGCACTTTGATAAAGACTTTAATTGACATGAGGCCAGCCATGCCACCGGGAGACAAAGTTGTTACTCAAATCAACTCCCCAAAAACTTGGGGGCTAGGGTTTTTTGAGAATAGTTTGGCGGGCAGGGGAATGGGGGTGTGGAAAGTGGTTCTCTTCTGGGTGGTGCCACAGGATGGCTGGTGGGTCCAGGTGGAGCCATCATCATTAGAAATGCAAAAACTGGAAAAGACATCTCAAAGGTTAATCTTCAGTTCCATAACACTGATCTTATCTGCAGGAGTAATTGGCGAAATTTCGTATCTTGTGACCTCTGAAATAATGACTGGTAATTGTTTTTAAGTTTTAATACCTTGGCAGAATTCAGGCTCCTCATCCGCCTAACCTGATCGTTTTTCACTAGCTTTACAAAGTCAGTTTAGTTTTAGGGAAGGACTAGTATTATTATTTAAACCATAAACTAAATGTCTTCCAAAGTTATCTTGGCCTAAACCCAGGAATGATTAAGGGTAGTTAAGAGGTTAAAGGCAAGACAGAGCTTTACTAGATCAGATCTCTTTCACTGTCATAATTTTCTCACTGTTATAATTTTGGCAAAGGTAGTTTCATCCCAGGAGCTTTAAAAATGCTCACGGATGTGTGTTGAGACTGTAAGAAAGTTTAAATTTTCCTCTTGAAGTCTGGATAATTTGAATATATAAAACAAACTGATAATAGACAGATTAACAGGAAAAATGACATACAAATATATTACATGTACATGTGTAAATGGACGTCATAAAAAATAAGAAAACTCAAAGAAAAGACCAGATGGTACAAGTTTCATCCATCCTGAGGTTACAGAAAGAGGGGCTTGGAGCAGGGCAAGACAGTTTATGGGAGAGGGAAGAAGGGAAAGTCGTAGGGCAAAAGCAGTTGGAAACTTCATGCAGATGAAACCTCAGGTAACAGGCCTCAGAGAGAGCAGATGGTAATCGGTGGTAATGGTTTCCATCAGACCATTAAGAGTATCAGACTCTCAATTAATCTTTTTTAGATCCAGACAAGGGGGCCTTCAGAGAAAGCCTACTTGCATTCGTTGTTTATTTCACTTTATTTCCTCTACTGATGTAAATCTCCCCCACAAAAGACAGCTTTGCAAAGTTACTTTTATCTGCAGGACCTCTGAAGAGCCATCTCAAAATATGTGAAAGAAGTATATTTTGGGGTTAAATAGTTTTGGTTTCCTTTAGGACCATTAAAAACTCCTAGACTAGTAGTAGCAGCAGTAATAATAATAATAGTTATTAACTTACAGAGAAGTTTGCTTGATCTTTGCAGATATGGGAATTGTAGCCAAATATTATTCTTGATACTTTATGAAAAGGCAAAAATTGCCCTAGAATGAGTGTAATAAGATGTTAAAATGGAATTTCTGGCTGAAATAGAAAGATACTGATTTCCAAAGTAATGAGTTAGACAAGATTTACAAAACATGTGGCCAAAAACTGGTTAGATGACTTTTAATGAAGAAGTTTGTGGGGCAAAAAATAAATAAATAAAAGTGTGTGTATGCACTGTTGTGCTCCACACCCGTGGAGAAAAGTGAAAGAAACAAAATTGAGTTTTTATAATAAAATCCGAATTCGCCTGCTCTATGGGAGAAGGTTGACTTGCAGCCATGAGAGTCAGCATAGATTGTATTGATCTTGCCTTCTTGGCCTGGCAAAGGTCCTCAGTTTGCATTGTTAAAAGAAAAACTTTGGATACATTAAATTTAACAGAGTTTAATTGAACAAAGAACTATTATCAAATTGGGCACCTCCTAGAACTAGAATAGGTTCAGAGCATCTCCAGGGCTGCCAAGTGATCAGATAACATTTATGGACAGAAAAGGAAAGAGACATACAGAAAATAGAAGTGAGGTACAGAAACAGCTGGACTGGTGACATCTCGGTGTTTGTCTTAGTTGAGCATGGTTTGAAAAATTGGCCAGCTGTGAGTGGATGCAATGCAGTCACTGTGATTGTGACTTGGCTATTTGTTAAGAGAGTAGATTCCAGTCTATTTATACATCTAGCTAGGTGTAACCATGTATGGAGAAACCTTTAGGCTGAACTTCAAATATGTAAAAAGACAGTATTAGGTTAAATTTAATTTAACAGTACGTCTGCTGTCCAATTGTTACTGGAAAGGGGTCTTAATCCAGACCCCAAGAGAAGGTTCTTGGATCTCATGTAAGAATTTGGGGCAACTCCACTGAGTAAGTTGAAAGCAAGTTTATTAGAGAAGTAAAGAAAGAAAAGAATGGCTACTCCATAGGCAGAGCACCCTTGAGGGCTTTGGGCTGGCTATTTTAATGATTATTTCTTGCTCATATGCTAAATGAAGCATGAATTATTCATGAGTTTCTGGGAAAAAGGCAGGGAATTCCCTGAGTGGAGGTCATCTTTTCCTTTTAGATCATATAGGTTAACTTCCGAGCATTGCCATGGCATTTGTAAACTACCATGGCACTGGTGGGAGTGTCTGTTAGCATGCTAATGTTTTATAAGTAGTATACAATTAGCAGTGAAGATGACCAGAAGTCACTTTTCTCGCCATCTTGGCTTCAGGGGCATTTAGCCAGCTTCTGTACTGCATCTTGTTTTATCAGTGGGGTCTTTATGACCTCTAACTTGTGCCAGCCCCCTATCTCGTCCTGTAGCTAAGAATGTCAAACTTTCTGTGAATGCAGCCAGTAGGCCGCAGCATAATTTTACCCAACCCCTTTTCAATATGGAATCTCTCTAGTTTTACTGTCTCTGACAAGATGAGATGTGTATTAAGTATGTCTTTTATTTTTTATGATCTGATGCTTTGACTTCTGGGGCCTTGCTGACCCTTAAGGATAGCTAATTCCTAAAGATAGATAACAGCTTACCCAGGAACACACCTTCAAATACAAATCTGTCAATCCAAACCCACACTTTTAGGAACCTCCACTGTGAGACTCTCACAGTCAGGGCTACTGTCCACCTGCCCTGATCACTCCAGGGCCAAGTACCAGGCAACTAGGGACAGCTCCTCTGCCCCAGAGCCTGGAAATTATTCAAACTAGCCTATCCTAAGCCTGCTTCATTGGTATTGCCTAATTGTTCCTGCAGAAACCACAACAAAGGCTGTACCCATGTGGGCCCTCTCTCCCTCTGCCTCCTAACTCCCCCTGGTATTGCCAGGTCCCTAAATGGAGTGTGGTGCCTCTCCTCATGGGAACTGGGTAAGAAACTATCTTTTCAATGGCAATTATCTCCTGATCTGTTAGCTTCACTATACTTCTCTTTTCTATTAATGCAGTATATTTTAGAGCAGATAGAAAATGGACCATGTGCCATTGAAATCCACTAAGATGAACTACTTCACCTGACACATTTGCATCTCTAAACCAAGAGCGATGAAGTGAAGCACCTGCAAAGTAAAGGAGCCCTCAAATACATATGCACTATAAGATAATGGTTATCTTAGTAAGTTATCTTAGTATGGCCCAGGATTGAAGATAACTATATTTATTTTCCAAGTAGTAATCGTATATTGGTGTAGCGCTATTGATGTTCATCCATTGTTGTTTACAATTTCAGAACGTTTCCCATTTTGAAACACTTTCATTTTCCATGATTTTTCACCCACTATTCACTGTCATCTCACAGAACTTTCTGGAATGCCATGGCAATGTAGCAGTCTCATTGTCTGGGGTATTACCTGCAGCTCTTTGTCTCATGACCAAGAAAATTAAGGAGCCTGGACAACAAGGGTGAGGTTGGAGCAAAAGTTTAACGAGTGAAAGAAGAAAGTTCTCTCATGAGGAGAGGAGGCCCAAAGGAGAGTTGCTGTTTCACAGTTGAATACAAAGGCTTTTTATGGACAAGCTAGTCAGGCAGGGTGTTTTATTAGCATAAGGCACAAAAAACCAGTTAGGGCTGGGTTTCTTATTTGGATAAGGCATACATTTTTGGCAGCTCTACCCCATCCCTCTAGTGCACATGTGGGCCTTTGGCCTGAGTCACTCCGTATTGTTTTCTTTCCCTTACTGTACATCTATTGGAAGAGGAAAATTTTAATTGTGCATGTGTCTGGTTCTGTGTAACTCTTCTTATCTGTGCAGCTACAGGCATATCCTAGGCAAGACCCCTGTGTAAGTTCTTTTATCTGAGCATGTCCAAAAAAAGAAAAGAAATGTACTCACTGAAGCCCACTGTGCGTATGTGAGACTTGCTGATTATAACAGACAAAAATGTTTTATGTTGGACCGTGCTTCTTTATCTCTTCTTGCAGCTTGAGTTTTCAGGCTTCTTACTTTCTCCCTTCTCATTTCCCCTTCAGGAATGGAGACCCAGACTGCTGTTAGGGAGATTGGGTGATGATCTTTCTGGATACTTCCTGTTGGAGAGGGACGTTGTGTGGGGAAAGTAGCCAGGGTTTCTCATGGGATCGATTGAAAAGTCTTTGGAAGAAAAGTGTCTCCATCTTGGGCTTCATTTGTAGTAACATCTGGAGTTTGATAGTCTCTAGGCAGGAAGAGGTAAGTTTTGCAAGAAGATTTAGTACATAGAGACTAAATATGAGTATTAAGATCATCCCTATTAATGGAGGTATTATTGGCCATAGCTATGACGGTAAGATTTGTTTGATAGCTGCCAGCCATTCTGGTAGGTTGGATTTCTGTAGATGAGTTATAATATTGGTTGCTTCTACTAGATGTTGTTGTACCCTAACAGAGGAGTTAATGTAAAAACAACATTCTTCTTTGAGAAAAACACATATTCCTCCTTGATTTGCTGTAAGGAGATCTAATCCTCTACAGTTTTGTAAGGTAACACCTGCAAGTAAATCTAATTGTTGTAGTTTGTGAATGGCAGCCATTATTTCAGCTAGGACCTGAGTTTGTTGGAAGGAAAGATTAAGAGAAATGGACCCAGGAGTGATCCCCAAAAGTTCAGACACAACAGCAGCAAAGGAAGTAATACTGTGGGGCTTGCTGTCTTTCCCATGGCATAGATATGTTTTATAAGAAACAGGAATGCTGCAGTGGCATTGGCATAAGACAATTTTGGAAGTATTCCAACACTGCCACAAGTTCCCCTCCATTGGCTTGAAAGACTCATAGATCCTGAGACTCCACACTTGAAGTCTAGCCCTTGTTTGGGGTCTAAAGATACCTCATACCACAAGGAGGCTAGATCCAAAGGGAGATTCTGTGAGCTCCCAGAGGTTCCAGTGAGTCTTTCCGAGATAAGAGACCTGTCTGCAGCTAGTTGTGCCTGGAGGTTGGAATGAAAAGCTGAGTCAGGGTAAAATTTTAAAAACATCTTTTGTACCCCCTGGGCAACATTTGAGCTAAGGGCAAAGATGAGTTATTTATTAATGTTGTGGACCAATCTGTGGAAATATTTGAAGTGATCTCATTGCTGGTATATTGAGGTCTTCTTGGGTTTAGATATTTAACGAGAAGGAATTGGTGTTGTTTTTCTTGGTAGAGGTATAAATTGATTTTTGTTTCTGAGGAGTTACAAGGTATGTCTTGGGTTGTCTAAGAAAAGCTTCATACGAAAATTTAGATAAAGCTTCCAAGAAAATTTCTTTTGTTCAGTGATATGTGAAGCAGAGGGGAAACTGGCTTCTTGAAGTTACATTGTGAAAAACCCTCACAGGGTTTGGGGTTCATATAAAATTTAGATTGGGACATTCCTTATGACTTGTGATAGTACTGTAAGAAGTAGCTTTTCTATAGTTGGACTGGGATATGTTACTTCTAATTGGATGGTTATGGTGACCCTGGTATTAACTTTGGCTAATTATCTAATGATGAAGGTAGTACTTCAGCTAATAACGATTCCAAAGTCCAAATGTAGCAGGAGGTTAAGTTGGTTATTGAGGTCAAGTGTTGTATTTGTTGTATAACGGGGCTTAGGGGATCAAACCATCTTATTAGGAAGGGAAAAAAATTACTTTAGTAACAAAATCCTCATGTTTGTCTTTCATCAGCAACTATTATCCCTGCTATTAGGATAGTACCTAAGCAAAATACTACAGAAATTAAGGTTCTTTGTCTGGTACTCCACTCTGAAGGTGCTACATGGTGGATGACCCTACTGCAATAAGTAGACTGAACGAAATAATCCTTGGGAGTTTGACGTCCTCCCTGACTGCATAGGTTTACACCACTACATATTTACAGTTATGTTCAGGTTCTTCAGCTTTCTCCCAGAAGAAAGTGGCTGGGTTCAGGCAGGGACAGGGTTTTAACTGAACTACAGATCCTTCTGACACCCAAGCTTGATATTTGAGGAGGCAATTATCTGTTAGCCAGAGGATTATCTGTTACCCTTAGAGGATAACAGTCCTGCCCCATTATGTGGTGTATATACAGTTATGTCATTCTCCACGGTTAACTTAGTGGCTTCTGGCTCCATCAAGGCTACTGTTGCAACTTCTTGGAGGAAAGCTGGGCATCCTTTAGCCAACAAGTTGAACTCCTTTTTTAGGTAACCAATTGGTTGTTGAGTTGGATCTCGAGCCTGGGTTAAAACTCCCAAGGCTATTTTTTTTTTCCTTTCCAAGACATAAAGATTAAATACATTTTCTGTGGGAAGACTGAGGTCTTGTGCTTTAAGTAAGGCTTGTTTTAGCTAGTTAAAGCCTTTTGGAGCTTCAAGTTCCCACATCAGGAGGTAAGTTTTAGCTGCCCGAGTATCTCTCATAAGGTGATATAAAGAAAGTGCTATCTCACCATAACCGGGTATTCATAACCTGCAGAAACTTGTAATGCCCAATAATCCTGTCAGCTCTTTGAGGGTTTGGGGAAGGGGAAGGGGTAAATGGGCTTAATCCTCTCCTATTTCTCTGGTCCCTACTGACAAGACTAGACTTAGGTACTTTACTGAATTCTGACAGAGCTGAGCCTTAGACTTTGAAACCTTATATCCTCTGTTAGGTAGGAAATTAAGAAGAGCCTTAGTGACTTCCAAAGAGGCTTCCTCAGTTAAGGCACAGAGGAGGATGTCATCTACATATCATAAAATTTCAACCTGAGGGTGAGAGACATCAAATAGATTTTTCAACATGGCCTGCCCGAACAGGTGAGAGTTGTCTCAGAAGCCCTGAAGCAGTATTGTCCAGGTTAACTGGGTGGTCTGATTGGAGGGATCTTCAAATACAAACAAATATTGGGAGTCAGGGTGCAGTGGTATACAGAAAAAAGCATCCTTCATGTCCATAATGGTGAACCATTTGGTTCTCTCAGGTATTTGAGTTAGCAGGGTATAGGGATTGGGAACTATTGGATGAATTGAAACCACAGCTTCATTAATGAAGCAGAGGTATTGAGCTAGTCTCCATTCCCCATTGGGTTCCCTAAAATTGCACCACTAAAATTGGAGTGTTACAGGGACTCTTGCATGATCTGAGGAAGGCTTGTGTTCTTAAGTTATTAATAATAGCTTCTATCCCTTTTCTAGATTCTGGTTTTAGGGGATATTGCTTCTGGTTAGGGAAGAAAATAGGATCCTTAATGTGGATTTGGACTGGTACAGCAGTTATAGCTTGGCCAATTCTTCCTTGGGTTGTCCAAACCTCTGATTTAATGTTGGTTTCCACTAAGGGGAGGCAAAGGGTTTGTTCTGGATCTGTAAGCATGATGGCCCCCATATGGGCTAGAATATCTCCACCTAGTAAATGAGTAGGACTTTCGGATATGATTAAAAAGATGAGTAAACAGTAGGTCTCCACAAGTATAACTAAGGAATTGAAGGAAACATTGGGTTAAAGTCTCGCCTGAGACACCCATGGCAGTTGTACTATGGGAGGAGAGAAAGCCTAGATTGGAGAAGAGTACAGAGAGACCAGATCCAGTGTCCAGAAAGAAGTCTGTTTTCCTCCCTTCAAACTCCAGAATCACTCAGGCTCCTGGATGGTGATGGCAGTCTGAGCCATTGGAGCTGGGGAACTGAGCCCTGGGACCCATCAGTCCTGCTGGACCATGTGGGAAACTGCTCTTGGACTCACTGGGCCTGTGCCCCTGGGGGCAGTCTGCCATCCAGTGGTCCCCACCACAGGCAGGACAGGGTTGAGGTAACTTTCTTTTGGTGCCTTGGCTGTACTTTTTAAAGTGTCCTGTCTTGCTGTAATGGTAGCAGTTGGCAGGTGCATGTCAAAGATCCTGGATTTTATTGGCCTGCAATGCGGCCACCAGGGCCACTGCCCTTTTCTTGTGTTTCCTTTACTTTTCCTGGGCCTCCTCCTGGTCCATATTGTAAAAGGCTGAGGTTTTCTAAGGTGCTATGTGGTCCTATGCCCTTTTTCTGTAACTTCCTTCTAATAACAGGAGCTGCCTGTATAATAAACTTGTCCTTTGAAATTAGCTGTCCCTCAACTCAGTGAGGAGATAGAGAGGTATGTTTTACTAAATTTCTTAACCTTTCCAAAATACTGGAGGAATTTGCATCTAGTTTTTGATTTATCATGAAAAGCATAGAGTAATTGAATGGCCAGACTTTGGTCCTCCATAAGCTCTCTAATATGCACATTTAAAAATGTTTTCATTTCCATTCATCTAAGGGATCACTGGGGTCCCTACTAGGGCTTACAAGGGGCACTGCCTCTCTTCCTATGGGGTGTTGGAATTATGGTTCGTTCTCATTTTCTTTTCTTCTTGACTGGTTATAGGAGACATGTTGATCATCCTCAAATTTTTCTGCTGCCTGCAGAGCTGCTAGATTTTCAGCAGCTGTTAGGGTCTGATTTGGGAGCAACATAACATCTCACTATGTAAGGTAAAACACTTGGGTCAGGTTTTGGAAAGCCTCTAGGTATTGATTGGGGTCATCAGAGAAGTTGTCTAGGTCACCCGTTATCTGTCTAAGATCCTGAAGGGAAAAAGGAACCTGGACCCCAGTAGCACCAGGCCATCAGTATTTCCTTTAGGGGTAAGAGTGAAGTTGGAGAGGGGTGGTAAAACTGGAGGAACTGGTGATGTGGCTAGAGAGGGTCCTGAATAGAGAGAACAGGAAGGGCTGGGGAATCAACAAGCTGCATGTGAGGCTTCCCCAGGGGGTTGTTTCTCTGATTTTGGGGAATTGTCTACTGTGGGTTTGTCTGATATAACTGCTAAGAAGGCCAGGCTGATTTTACAATGTTGGAAAAGATCTGGATTATCTCCCATGGCAATGGAGGCTTGCACATAAGGAACCTCAGACCATTTGACCTCCTGTCTACAGAAAATATCTAGTTGTCATAGAGTATTGAAATTAACACTTCCCTGAGGAGGCCAGGCCTCCCCATCCTGCAGTAGGTAAGTCAGCCATGCCTGAGTGTAAAAGAATATGAGATGCTTTTTCTTCAGAATCTGAGGGTCAAAGGAGTTCCAGTTTTTCAGAATGCACTTGAGAGGAGAGCAGGCTGAAGATGGTTTGTTACCCATCTAGAAAGAGAAGGGAGAAAATGCATCCCTTTGTCACCTTCCTCCTCTTGGAGTGACCCAGGGTGCAGAGAAAGATAGAAAGGGCATCCCCCTTCTCCTCCTTCCCTCCCTGTATTCTCTGGGTCCCAGCAACTGCCGTAGGTGCTGTCCATGGATTGCAAGCATGACCTTCATCCATGGATCCTGAGGAGCTAGTTGGCAGTAGTCACACTTACCTAGTTATTCTTACCTCTGCAATGCTCTTGCTCTCCATTGGGGATTACCTATTGCTCTCCTAGACCCAATTGACCAAAAAGGCTCCCAAGGTACCACAGGGACCTGGGAGAGATTGTACAGTACTTGGAGGGGAGGGTATATTAATTCTATCTTTGCCTTCAGTAGCTATGGCCCTGGCAAAGCATTGGATTTCCAGAGAGTGGAACTGATTGACTTCTAAACATAAAATCCTTTTTGTTTAAATACCAATGTAGCTGGATGCAGAAGAAATGTCTCAAAATAACATATGGGTCGAATGGCTGTCCTCCCTTTGACAGGAACAGTACTGAGACTAGAATCTGTCTTGCCAGGATGACTTCTTCTGGCTGTTGAAAATGGAGTTCATCTGTCTACAAATAGGGCACAGGGCCTGATTGCTGATAGAGGGATGTAGGAGAGAAATAAATTGGGGAATTAGAGGTTATGGCAAAAGGCTAATAGGGCCCACCACAGAGAAAGAATCCCACTTCACTAGGTGGATTGGTAAGACCTTAAGCATTAGGTAAACATCATGGCTCCAAATTCTTTCCAGGCAGAGGTTAGAAAGAGAGGTTTTGGGGACTGGGTGCAGTGGCTAACACCTGTAATCCTAACACTTTGGGAGGCCAAGGCAGGCAGCTTGCCTGAGCTCAGGAGTTCAAGACCACCCTGGGCAATATGGTGAAACCCTGTCTCTACTAAAATACAAAAAATTAGCCAGGCATGGTGGTGGGAACCTGTAGTCCCAGCTACTTAGGAGGCTGAGGCATGAGAACTGCTTGACCCTGGGAGGTGGAGGTTGCAGTGAGCCAAGATCGTGCCACTGCACTCAGTCTGGGAAATAGAGTGAGAGTCTGTCTCCATTTAAGAAAAAAAAAAGGAAGGAAGTAAAGAAGGAAGGAAAGAAGGAAGGAAGGAAGGAAGGAAGGAAGGAAGGAAGGAAGGAAGGAAGGAAGGAAGGAAGGAAGGAAGGAAGGAAGGGAGGAAGAGGTTTGGGGCTTAAAAGGCTATCCTCATAGGATGCCACCCAACAGAAGAAAATTAACTGGTCTCCAATGGAACAGAACAGAGTCCTCAGAAATAATACCACACATCTACAGCCATCTGATCTTTGACAAACCTCAGAAAAACAAGAAATGGGGAAAGGATTCCCTATTTAATAAATGGTGCTAGGAAAATTGGCTAGCCATAAGTAGAAAGCTGAAACTGGATCCTTTCCTTACTCCTTATATGAAAATTAATTCAAGATGGATTAGAGACTTAAATGTTAGACCTAACACCATAAAAACCCTAGAAGAAAACCTAGGTAATACCATTCAGGACATAGGCATGGGCAAGGACTTCATGTCTAAAACACCAAAAGCAACGGCAACAAAAGCCAAAATTGACAAATGGGATCTAATTAAACTAAAGAGCTTCTGCACAGCAAAAGAAACTACCATCAGAGTGAACAGGCAACTTACAGAATGGGAGAAAATTTTTGCAATCTACTCTCTTCTCTACCATCTACTCTCTACAATCTACAATCTACTCTCCTTCTCTACCATTCTCTAACTAGGTTCAGCCACCAAAGGATGTAAACAGAAAAGCTGGAAAGGAGCCTTTATGATGGTGGATATGAAGTGCTGGAAATTGATTAGCCCCAAAAGATTTCATAGCCTGAACATCTACAAGATTTCACAACTTCCATGATTTGTTATACTCTTCAGTAAAAGTAAAACAGTTCTTGGTGTGGTAAAATGGCATAGTCTTTTGGGATGGATGTGCCCTGGGTGCCTGCCTCTGTTTCAGTCCCTCATATATTAATTAATGCCATCTACTAGGGTCTTCAAACCTAAACATATATGGGCCATAGTAATTCTTTTTGTGACCATAAAAGGAAGAGGACAGATATTTATGATATTGAATACTATAGTGAATCCAGAATTTGTTCTAAGTTTGGAAAAATGTTAGTCACCATCCAGATATAGGGAAATAAATGTTTGAGCCTGGGATTAATGATGTATCTTTTATGTAACATGTTACTTTGACTCATTATATTTACACTCCTGTGAGAGGCAGATAAATTATGTTTCCCTTTTTAAAAACATTTACAAATTGCATGTCCATATTTTTAAATATTATAATAAAGTATGCAAAACCTAAAATTTACCATTTTAACCATTATTAAGTATACAGCGGCATTAAGTACATTCACATTGTTGTGCAAACATCACCACCATCCGTCTCCAGAATTTTTTCATTTTCCCTAACTGAAACTCTGTAGTATATTTATTATTTAAACAATAATTCCCTATTTTGCTCTCCCCATTGGCGTCTGGCAGCCACTATTCTGCCTTTCGTCTCTATGACTTTAACTACTCTAAGTACCTCCTATGAGTTGAATCATACAGTATTTTTTGTAACTAATATCATTGAGCATGATGTCCTCAAGTTTCATCCATGTTGTAACATGTATCAGAATTTCATTCCTTTTTAAGGCTGAATAGTATTCCACTACGTGTACATACCACATTTTGCTTACTCATTTACTCACCAATGGTCCACTTTTTGCCCATTATGAATAATGCTACAATAAACATTGGTGTGCAAGTATGTGTTTTTATCTCTGCTTTCAGTTCCTTTGGGTACGTGCCTAAAAGTGAAATTGCTGGATTATATGGTAATTCTATTTTCACTTTTGAGGAATCACCTATTTTTTACTGTGTTTGTATTATTTTTACATTTCCACCAGCAATGCACAAAGGTTTCAATTTTACCACATGCTCATCAACATCTGTTATTTTCTTCTTCTTTTTTTAATAACAGCAATTCTAATGAGCATGAAGTGGCATCTGATTGTGATGTGATTTGCATTCTCATGATGATTAGTTAAATTCAGTGTCTTTCCATATGCTCATTCACTATCTTTATATCTTTGAAGAACTGTCTTAATGCCTTTTCTCATTTTTGAATCAGGTTTTCTGTTGTCAAATTATAGGAGTTATTTGTATATTTTGGATATTAATCTCTTATCAGATATGATTTGCAATATATTCTGTCATTCTGTGAGTTGCTTATTACTCTGATGATAGTGTTACACTTTTGAATTTTGATGAAGTCTACTTTATATATTTTTTTTCCTTTTGTCACCTGTGCTTTTGGTGTCCTATCCAAGAGATAATTGCAAAATTTAATGTCATGAAACTTTTCCCCTTTAAGATTTTTAGTTTTAGCTTCTACTTTTTTTTCTTTGATCAATTTTGAGCTAATTTTCATATATGGAATAAGATAAGGATCCAACTTAATTTTTTTAAATCATGGCCATCTTTGGAATTAAGATAGCATGTTTTAACTTCAGTGTTATTATCACCCTCATTTTTTAAATTTTAATTTTGAAGTTGTGGAGTACATGTACAGGACTTGCAGGTTTGCTTCATATATAACAACATGTGGCGTGTGGTTTGCTGTACCTATAAACTCATCACCTAGGTATTAAGCCCAGCATGCATTAGCTATTTTTTCTAATGTTCTCCCTCCCCCACCCCCACCCTCTGACAGGCCCCACTGTGTGTTATTCCTCTCCCTATGTCCATGTGATCTCATCGTTCAGCTCCCACTTATAAGTGAGAACACGTGGTGTTTGGTTTTCTGTTCCTTTGTTTGCTGAGGATAATGACTTCCAGCTCCTTCCATGACCCTGCAAAGGACATGATCTCACTCCTTTTTATGGCTGCAGAGTATTCCATGGTGTATATGTATTGTATTTTATCTTGCTGAAATAAGGCAGGCAGACATGATTACAGAAAAAAGAACAAAACAGAATGAACAAAATCTCCGAGAACTATGGGATTATGGAATTATCCTCATTTTATTCATAGGGACACAGAGACTTGGAGTAGCAAATGCCTCATCCCTCAACTAGATAGTGAGAATGATGATGCAAACACAGCTCTCTTTATACCAACCTCAAGCCCATAAATAGTCCCCATATATGTAACAGTTAAGAGAGCTCAGGCCAAAGTTAATTAATCTGTGTCTGTTATAATCATAATGTAAAGTATATTCATGTAATAGCATTATTCTTATAATACATGTAATACCCATTGCTTGTTTGTATTTAAATTTTAATATTTGTAAACAAACAGGGTCATTAAAGCAAAATTAACTTTTAGATTTGTCAATAACTTTTAACATTTGCCATCCTTTGTTCGCTAGAGTACATATAAACTAGAATATAAATGGTTAGGGAGAAATCATCACTGGCAGGAACATCTTAGGTTGGCAAGTCACCTGTTCTGACATTCATAGTTGCTTACTGCATAGAGCTCTTTATTGTTGGCAAAGCATGTGCATTTTCCATGTCATTCCTTCGGTCAATATTCATTTATTGAGTGAGGACTGTGTATCCGTGGGTACTCTGGGCACTAGGTTGAGGGAGACTGCACTTCTGAACTTTAGATGTTGAAATTTCTAATTGGAATTATTTCTACACTGGTGTCTGGTAGTACCAATGGGTGCAGGATGTAGGCAAGCATTGAGGGGCTCATCCAATTCACATCTTAGAGATAAGAATCAGAGAACACTTTGTAGAGAAGGTGGCAACCCAGTGAGACTGTTAAGGATGCATAAGGGACAAGGAGAGTATTTATTGTGTAGCATTTATGTGGGTTAGAGACATTTAAAGATCATAAGCTAATGTCCTTCTTACAATAAACCTTTAGAGTAGGTTCTCTTATTTTAATTTTACAAATGAGGATACTGACTCAGGTAAGATGACACACAAGGAAGATGTGCACTCAGGAAGAGAAAGACATACCACATAAGTCAATAATTTGGGCTCCAGTGGGGACCAGGGAGGCATGAGTCTGTCTGAGCAACAGGGAGAATAAGTTTTTTTTGTCGGAGAAAATAGGGATGTGAGTTGGCTTTGCAAGTCATGATGGGGTGACAAGCTGATTTTAGGAATTTGGACCTTTAGCTTTAGGCAGGGGATATTTAGGGCTCAGTGGATGTCTGTTAGGGCCATGAAGCTCCTGAGAAGTGTTTGCAAAATACTGGGTGTATATCCTGGTGTGCATTTCGTTAGTTAAAAGATCATAGCTTTTATGAGATTCTCAGAAGATTACAAGATTAACAGACCGAGTGCATGATGGAAAATCAGTAAAGACCCTCAACCAGGGAACAGCCTTAAACAGATTTCACTGCTGGCCACACAGAGCAAGGAGGTCAAGGCAAGATGGTGTGTTGCTATTGTTGTGTGGTAACAGGCTGATCCCCTGGGTCCACTCACCCTCCTTACACGTTGACCCCCTTGGTTTACATGAAGTTCCATGCAGGAGCACATTGGTATTGTAATTCAACCTAATGCCCTTCACATGGTCCCAGGGCCTAGAAAAGTGGTAGCTGCTTAAGTGCAGTTCATTGAATGAAATGAGTAAATGTGTCTACGATGGTTGGGTACTTTAATGAAGGTAAATATTAATAAATAAAACAAGTAGCAAGTCAGGAACTGAATAAATTTAAATAAAGGCAAACTAACTACAAAAAGCAAGTAGAAGATGAATCTCAAGGTCACTAGAAGCCAGCAATATTTGTTTCCTAGTCACAGTTTTTCTCAAATTGAACACATAATGACAGTTCAAATATTCCAAGTGTGAAGGACAAAATATGAAATATTTGCAATGAATTAACAGAGAGGAAAGAAGGTGGAATTTGATGGCAACAGCCCTGGAGTCCAGCCCACTGTCTCATGTTTGCTGTTGGAGGGCCCACTGAATGTCTCAGGGACTCAAGTGTCCTTAAAGAAAATCCCAGAAAACAATCCCAACCTACTTACAAGGTGACTATCTCTCTGGATAAAAGGAGACACGAGTGCAAACAGGAATTGTTAACTGGAAAGCGTTTATAAATGTGATGGTGAAATAATTATTTTAAAGTAAACCGTGAATGACACATATTACTATCCAAATATGCCAATGATTTATTAGTAATACAAACACTTCTAAAACGAGTTCGCCCTGTGGCACTCAAAACAAACGTTTTTCTTGAGCTAGTAGACCAGGAAGTAGGGAGAATGCTGCCTTGAGTACACCTAAAAGAAATAGGGTAGTGATAAACTGATAATAATAAAGTGTGACTGAAAAGAATTGTCTGTTGGGCCATCAAAAAAGAACATTTTGTTTTCCTTTAATCAGTTCCTGTCACTTTTTCTTCTGTCAAGAAAAATGTGGTGCAGACATACATCTTTTGGGATGATCTCAAACTTCATTCTGCTGCTGGGCATTGTTTGTGGGGAAAACAAGTAACTTTTCAGATGTTACATATGAAATAAATAAAAGATTGTTTTCTACACTCATATTCTAGTTTCTGCTGGGAATCACTGCAGACTGTTTACACGGGTCTGGATGAACTTGCAAATACAGAAATAGGATGGGCCTTATTCCCGTTTTGGAGGATTGAGGGCCTGATAGGACACCACTTGGAAGTAAATCATAGTTTGTTTGTTTTTTAGTGTAAAGGAAATTTGAGGTTCTGGGATACAGGAAGTGCCCAACAAATACTTAACTTCTTTGTAATAATTTAGTTAAGTTGTTAGTACAAACAGGGAATGAGATAATGATCAGAGGTGAAATAAATTTCTGAGCACCTCCTCCAACATAAATCTCATCTCAGATTCAGTAAACACTTATCAAACATCCCCTTGTGCTGAGAGTATGTTAAGAGTGAGGCGTATAAAACAGTATCACCTCCGGTGAGGAGCCTGCAGGCTGATTAGCAGGAGAAATAGATATGGAAGCTTAGATCATACCAAGGAAGTGCAAACTAGGGTCTGACCAGTGCTCAGAAAAAGCACAGAAGAGAATGAATCCTGGTTTTTCTTGGAATTTGTGGAAGGTCTGTCAGAGGAGAGATGCACGGTGTTTTAATTATACCCAGGATTTGTTTACAACAGGCACAGACACTTAAATGACTATCATAACGGAAGGAGTTCAAACTCACAGTTCCCTGGAAGCAGGAGGCATGACATACCACAAGGGGCTTAGGATTAGCTAGTTTGAGTAATTTCAGCAGGGTCTGGAGTATTGACTGAGGCTTTTGTTTGTCACCTGGTCCCGGGGTAACTAAGAAAGGCCAATAGCAGCCCTGAGTGGAAGAACCTTATAGAGGAGGTGGGGATGGGATAGGAGAGATGGAAAGGTATGGCCCAGGAAAGCTGGAGCCTTTAAGAAGGAAGAAGGAAGGTAGTATATTGCAACTTTTACAAGGACTTTGAGGCTTCAGTGGGGGCTGCAGAGAGCAGAGGGGTAGGGGATCTCTGGTCTGGTGGGTATGAGGAACAGGAAGACAAGAGGAAAGTCACTCCTGCCCAGCTGCTCTAGTTTCCTACAAGAGTATTCTATTTCCTCTTGCCAGCTTGTCTCTTGAAACAGCTCTTGATACTTCCAAAATGTGGAATCGGGAAAATCTGCCACTGAAAGAGAGGAGTTAAAGAATAAAAATAGGATAATTTAAAATGACAGCTCACAGAATGGGGACAGAGAAACATGACTTGAAACCCACCTATATCATGTCATTGACTGATAGAGAGAGTTACTTATTTTCAATTATGGAAGCCTCAGTTTCCTTATCTGAAAAACAGAGATAATCACAATGCATGCGCTTTGAAAGAAATAAATGAGTTAAGTCATGTTCACTCCCTGCTGCCATTCACTACAAGTTACTGTATGCTGTCTTGTGGTTAACCACATGTGGACCCAGCAGGGCATTTAAAAGCATTTCATTGGCCAGCATGTGACCTGAGCTTTCTGCAAGGCCATGTGTGCATGAATGCAAAAAGAAAGTAATCACTGAAGCCAGTGCCAACAGAGACTAGTAAGTCATGACCCAGTTATGTACACCAGGCATTAAGGATTATTTTTCATATGAAAGTTCCAAAATATTTCCCCATATATAACAAGTCATTCTCTCAAAATACTCTGCAAGGAAGATGTAATATCACCTGTTTAACAATGAGGAAATAGATGCCAAAAGAAATTAAGTGTGTCAAATTCTCCAAACCAACTCATCAGTGACACCTACCTGAACCCAGGATGTTAATTTGAAGTCTAGCACATCCCCCCAGTCGCTAGTCACTGTGTGAAAAATGGGAACAAGTGTGCAATTTGCTTCGCAAAGAAGGGGGAGGAAGGAAGGGCAGGGGTGGCTCCATGTTGTATGAGTTTGAGAAGTGCTGGTTCCTGCAATACCATGTCCTCCTCCTGAGATGCCTATGACCACTGCCACAGTAAAAACTGACAAGTTTTTCCCTGAAGGAAGTCACCTTAACTTTGATCTAGCATTTCCTAAAATTGTTATTCTACTGAAGTTACAACTTAAATAACACGTTAATGTCTGCCCTTGGGAAATGCTGATAGGTTGTACTGTCATGTTGTTACAGTTGTTTTGTTTTTAAAAAGTTATATTGGAACCCCTTTCCACATTATCATTATTATTATTATCATTATTACTCTTGTTTAGACAGAGTCTCACTCTGTCGCCCAGGCTGGAGTGCAGTGGCACAGTCTTGGCTCAGTGCATCAGTGCAGTCTTCACCTCCTGGGTTCAAGCAATTCTCCTGCCTCAGCCTCCTGAGTAACTGGAATGACAGGTGTCCATCCACTCCCAGCTAATTATTTTTTTTAATTTTTATTTTTTAATAGAGATGGGGTTTCACCATGTTGGCCAGGCTGGTCTTGAACTCCTGACCTCAGGTGATCTACCCACCTTGGCCTCCCAAAATGCTGGGATTACAGGCGTGAGCCACTGTGCCTGGACACCGATTTTTATTATTGTGTTTTATTTCCTATATTTCAACAAACGGATTCTCTTTCCATTAAAAGTTTTGTTTTGCTGTTCAAACAAATGGACACTTAAGTGAGAAATTTCCTCCTAGACTCACTGAATTTATTCACACAAATTAGAATAGCAAGGATTTCTCGTGAATACTGTATTACTTGAAATCTGCAAATGATGTTTTTTGCAGAAAGAAAAACTGTTAAAACATATCTCAAAAAAGCAACAATGCCTAATAAAGATAAAATACAAAAGTTTAAATAATTGTATAGTTAAAGAAAGATCCTTATTAGATTCAAGATGAATATCTGTTTTGGTTACCTTTCTTTAGCAAGACTATCTTCCCAAATTCAGCTTCTGTGCTTAGATTCTCACACTCAAATCCCACTCAGCAGTGTGAGCCTAACTGGGTGCAATTTACATGGCCATTTTCCATTAATTATGTAATTAATTAGCTACATGTAATATGAAATATGTTTTAAAAGGCAGAAAACTATAAATATTAAATTTGTTTATTTAAATCCAACACTTAGCCTCAGTAACTGTCAGGCCTCTGAACCCAAGCTAAGCCATCACATCCCCTGTGACCTGCACGTACACATCCAGATGGCCGGTTCCTGCCTTAACTAATGACATTCCACCACAAAAGAAGTGAAAATGGTCTGTTCTTGCCTTAACTGATGACATTACCTTGTGAAATTCCTTCTCCTGGCTCATCATGGCTCAAAAGCTCCCCCACTGAGCACCTTGTGACCCCCACCCCTGCCAGCCAGAGAACAAGCCTCTTTTGACTGTAATTTTCCTTTACCTACCCAAATCTTATAAAATGGCCCCACCCCTATCTCCCTTTGCTGACTGTTTTCGGACTCAGCCCACCTGCACCCAGGTGAAATAAACAGCCTTGTTGCTCACACAAAATCTTTGTGGTGGTCTCTTCACATGGACATGAGTGGAAGTAACCACCTTAACCTCTTGCTACATTTGGACTTTGGAATCACTATTGACCGAAGTACTACCATTATCATTAGATAATTAGCCGAAGTTAATACCAGGGTCACCATAACCATCCAATTGGAAGTAACATATCCCAGTCCAACTATAGAAAAGCTATTTCTCACAGTACTATCACAAGTCATAAGGGATGTCCCAATCTGAATTTTATATGAACCCCAAACCCTGTGAGGGTTTTTCACAATGTAACTTCAAGAAGCCAGTTCCCCCTCTGCTTCACATATCGCTGAACAAAAGGAATTTTCTTGGAAACTTTATCCAACATACCCTGGTTGTTGGTATTATGTGTGAGTTTCTATTAAAATCTGAGCATTTGGGGCATCATGTTCTAAAACTCTGGATTTTACTGAACTCTGTGCCTGTTTTAGTGGCTTCCTCTGACACTTCTCCAGCTGGGGAAATGGCCCACTGCCTCTACCTTGCCAGATGGGGTAGAAGTCAAGATTCTCCACCTGGGTCTATTTACACTGAGTGTGGGGAGAGATTCCTAGTTTTTCTGGGTAGAGGTGGGGGGCCACAGTTTTTCTCTGGTATTGGGCTGGAGTGGGGATACTATTGTCTAAAAGTTTCCTGTCTTGCTAGGCTGCCCCTTTCCTGGTGCTTTGGCTAGACAGAACGAGTTTTTTCTTGGGGGATTGCATTTATTCATTTTGTCTGTGCCTGTTGGCCTTTCCTCATTGCTCACTTCTTCAGATCCAAGTCTGTAACATGTGAGGCAAAAAGAAAAACCCAAGGCACTCACCACCACACCAGGCCTTGGGTCTGAAGGTCCCTCGCTGGACTGCTTTCTCTCTGCCTGTCAGTGTCTTTTTATGGTGGGGGTCATGAGAGACACTGGCAGGCAGAGAGGCACTATGTGTCATGCCCAAAAGTATTCATGGGAAGAATTGGGAAGTACATGTGCTCCTCTTTCTCAATTCAAACCCTTGACCACTGCTCATTTGTAACTCGCTTCTCTGCCATCTGGAATCCCCAGAAAAAGATAAATCCCACTCACTGCCCTTCCGCATAGGAGCTCTCCATATTTGAGAAGAGCAGGGTTACCCTCTGAGACTCCTCTCAGCAGGCTGCCGCCCGTGTCCTGGGGAAGCATGACCTCTTACCCAAGCACAAAAGCCCAGCGTAGCCTAATCAGCTGAAATCGTTCACAGGCGTCCGCTTGGCTGCAGGGCTCCAACTGTTACAGGTGATGTTTACTATCTAATTATCAATTGAATCATACCAAGCTTGAAATCAATCAATAAATAGCTGGAGGTCTTACTCCTATGAATGTCTAAGCTTTTCTAAGTCCCTGTTCTTGTAGGGTTTGGGGCAGAACTTTCCTGCCTCTATGATGTTTCACTTTGTTTGATTTGGGTCATTGTGTCATCAATTGTGTCCCCAGAGTGAGCACCTGGGCTGTCTCCTACCAGAGACTTGCAATCCACTGCCATTTCTGCCCTTTAAAGAAGAGGAACTCATAAAGGAAAGGCTACCCTAACCAGCCCTTTAATGAAATGTTTTTGGATTATTACATATGATTCTTATTAACAGTAGTACAGTATTTATTCATATCCTTTGCCCACTTTTTGATGGGGTTGTTTGTTTTCTTCTTGTACATTTGTTTAAGTTCTTTGTAGATTCTGGATATTAGCCCTTTGTCAGATGGATACATTGCAAAAATCTTCTCCCATTCTGCAAGTTGCCTGTTCACTCTGATGATAGTTTCTTTTACTGTGCAGAAGCTTTTTAGTTTAATTAGATCTCGTTTGTCAATTTTGGCTTTTGTTGCCATTGCTTTTGATGTTTTAGATATGAAGTCTTGGCCATGACTATGTCCTGAATGGCATTGCCCGGGTTTTCTTCTAGGATTTTTATGATTTTAGGTCTTACGTTTAAGTCTTTAATCCATCTTGACTTGATTTTTGTATAAGATGTAAGGAAGGGGATCAGTTTCAGTTTTCTGCTTATAAAGAAAACATTTATTCAACTAACAGACACATGAAAAAATGCTCATCATCACTGGTCATTAGAGAAATGCAAATCAAAACCACAATGAGATACCAATTCACACCAGTTAGAATGGTGATCATTAAGTCAGGAAACAACAGATGCTGGAGAGGATGTGGAGAAATAGGAACACTTTTACACTGTTGGTGGGATTGTAAACTAGTTCAACCATTGTGGAAGAAGTGTGGCGATTCCTCAAGGATCTAGAACTAGAAATATCATTTGACCCAGCAATCCCATTACTGGATATATACCCAAAGGATTATAAATCATTCTATTATAAAGACATATACACACGTGTGTTTATTGCGGCACTATTCACAATAGCAAAGACTTGGAACCAACCCAGATGTCCATCAATGATAGACTGGTTAAAGAAAATGTGGTACATATACACCATGGAATACTATGCAGCCACAAAAACGGATGAGTTCATGTCCTTTGCAGGGACATGGATGAAACTGGAAACCATCATTCTCAGCAAACTATCAGAAGAACAGAAAACCAAACACTGCGTGTTCTCACTCATAAATGAGAGTTGAACAATGAGAACACATGGACACAGGGAGGGGAACATCACACACTGGGGCCTGTTGGGGGATGGGGGGTTACGGGAGAAATACCTAATGTAGATGACGTGTTGATGGGTGCAGCAAACCACCATGGCACATGTATACCTATGTAACAAAACTGCACGTTCTACACATGTGCCCCAGAACTTAAAGAATAATAATAAAAAAAGTACAGTAATGATGAAAGAATTCTACTTTCTTACACAAAAGTAGAAAGAAATCTTTTAATTCTAAAACTTAAATTTCTCCAATTTGAATTGAGTTCATATTTAGTGATTGTGATATTATAAAAATCCAAACTTAAAACTTAGTTCCCCTATTTGTGGTACTCAAAAAAAAAAAACCAGTTTCATTAAATTTCTGTACCAATTAGTAGTAACTTGTACAATTTGTGACTGCTTTTACATTTCCAAAAATAACACCATACCTATTATCTAGAGATTTCCTCAGTGTATTTGAATTCTCCCATTCATAGGTGTTTAATTTGCACGTAACCTATCAGAAACATAACTACTATCTATTAGGGATAAGTAAAGAAAGGTAATGTTTCTTAAATATATTTGCTTACAAGCCTTTGATGACAAGCAGATGACACTTACAAAATCTGGAAGACAAATTTGGAACAAAATTATGAATCTAGGTGTTTCCCGAAGACACTAGCAAATTGCCTACCAAGATGTCAGCAGCAGGCAGTACTTAGGTCAAATTAACCTAGGTTACAATCTGTGCCAGGACTCTTCAGACTCAAACTCTAATTTTCTCTGTGTGCTAAAGCAGATGTGCCCCTCAGAGATGGACTCACTTTAACAAAGACCTCATAGAGCTGGGCTGGTTTGGGCTACCACTTGCTCATGGCTCTCAAAGTTCAACACATACTTTCCAACCCTCTTCAAAGAACTAATCCTCCAGGGCTATTTGTGTGTGGACAGTCTGCTTCAGAGTCCCATGGACTTCTTGGAATTGCTTTGTCCAAAGTAGAAGCTGTTCTGTCTCTCTCAACTCCTGTCTTCTCCCTGACACACAGTTTTCCTGCGAGAGCACCAGTTGCTTACTCCCTCACACCAGCTCCTTGGGGACCTTGCCTGACTATGCCCTTTCTCTTTCAATAACTTTGTCCATTATGCCTTCTAATAGTTCCCCCAAATCCATCTCATATTCACTCTTCTATGATTAACCTTGTTTAAACTGTTGTCATAATTTCTGTGACTACAACATAAATCTTCCAAATGGATCCTATCCTCCAAGTCTCCTTGCTCTATCCCTGAGTTGTCCAATACACTAGCCAATGGCCACATGTTGCTACTGAGCAGTTGAAATATGACTGGTGTAGCCAATTATCTAAAGCTTTAGTAGTATTTAATTTCATTAAATGAAGAAAATATAGATACTGGATTCAGTTGTTAGAAAACAAGAATCTCTGGTTGAGCGTGGTAGCTCACACCTGTAATCCCAGCAGTTTGGGAGGCTGAGGCAGTTGGGGAGTGCTTGAGCTCAGGAGTTTGAGACCAGCCTGGGCAATATGGTGAAACCCCGTCTCAATCAAAAACATAAAAAATTAGCTTGGTGGCATGTGCCTGTGGTCACAGCTACTCGGAAGGCTGAGGTGGAAAGATCACATGAGCCCAGGAGGCGGCAGTTGCAGTGAGCCAAGATCGTGCTACCGCACTGCAGCATGGGCTACAGAGCCAGACTCCATCTCAAAAAAGGAAAACAAAACAAAACAAAACAAAACAAAAAAACAAAAAAGAGAGAGAAAAAAACCCTTTCAGAATCTCTGAAAAGCTCCAGCATATGAATGTACTCTTCAACTTTAAATTTGATGAAATCTAAATACAGATCAAGTAATTGTGATGAGAGTTTAGCATCTAAATAAAAATATGCTTTATGTATAAAATACATGCAAGGTTTCAAACACTGAGTACAAAAAGAGTAAGTATAAACTATCATTAATAAATTTGTATACGGATGACATTTTAAATGACAAAAGTTTGGATGTATTCTGTTAAATAAAATACATTATTACATTTATTTCACTTGTTTCTTGTGGCTATTAAAGAATTTTAAAATTGCATTTATGGATCACACAATATTTCTATTGGTTGTTTCAACCAATCCATATTCCACCTCTCCATCCATTGGTTGTCTCTCAATCCATATTTCCCCTGCTACCAGCAAGTGAAGTGCTCTGTTGGCTCTTCACTTCCTCCTTCCTGACATCTGTCTACGGAATAGAGCCCAGTGTTCCCTGCAGCCTGACTTCTCTGCCCTGCCCTGGGCACTGCAGCTGGAAGTTGGCACATCACAATTGAAAGGCTCCCAGTGGAAACATTTCCTCTCCCAACACCAGCCCGCCATGGGGCACTCTACTTAAGAGGGTTGCTTTTCTGTCCCTTTCTCTGCCTCCAAGTCCTTTCCTATTATTCCTTTAAGGCAAAATAAAACAAAAACACAAACCTGGCCAAACTGTATTTGTCATTTAAGAACCAGCTCAAGGGTGTCATTTTCTCCAAAGTGCAGTGGTACCACTGCCTACTCCTTGACAGGTAGATCATTGCCCTGGGCTGTGTCCCACGGGGTCGCTTTCCAAAGTAAGTTACAGTAACACCTGCATGCCATCGTTCTCCCCTATCAGGGAGCTCACGGTTTCAGAAACCCAGGAAGCTCCTTTCTAAGGAAATACTTGGATGAATAAATGAACTCAACAGCCACGTCAGTGTTACTAATTCACAGTGATAAATAAAAATCCTCCTGCAGGTTGGAATGCACAGTGGTTTGGCCAGGCATTTTTTTCCATATTTGGAAAACTAGCACAAGCAAGGCTTTATGAGATACAGAATCAGAAAAACATGAGAGCAGGTAATCTAAAAAGCATGGTCAGGGCAGTACAGCTATGGCTTTTGCAAAGTAGCAATTGCTGTCCATGGGTCAGTTGTCTTATCTGCCTCTGCCACAACTACTGTCTTTTTTCTGCGTTCTTGGGAATTCCCTGACTCTTCAGCCAATGCATTATCTTTAAAGATATTTAAACATATACAGTCCAGCCTTGTTAGCCGGAGGTCCATTCTGCCTTTTCTGAGGAGTTTTTGTCAACCTACCACCTGAGTCACCAACCGCTTACTATAAATTTACATCAGTCACATTTCCTCCATTCCTGAGTTTATGTGGCCACCTGATAAACAGGCTTCTCACACATTGGTGTGTCTCGACGCAATTTTTAATGTTTAAAAAAAGGGTGTAAATGCTTAAAATCATATTTTCTAAATAAGTGAAGCAAATGTTAAATTTTTTAAAATTTCAGTGTCTTACTTACAAAATTTATTTGTTCTTAATTGTTAAGAGTTTGAAACCTGTACCTGTCTGAATCTTTCATTGACATGGACATAGACATTATCACCCAAACACGAAGTGACAAAGCATTTGACAGAGTGAACATGGAGGAAGGCCACTCTTATCAGTGTGAAAGATAGTTGCATCCTATGAGGATAGAAGACACGGAAGATAAAATCTGAAATACAATAAATATGCACTTGTTTATATTTTTCTCTTCCATAATTACCATAGTGACCTCTTGCCTGATAAAAACGTCAACAGAGATGGGAGAAGATGGGTCTCAGCTGTACTCTCAACAGATTCAACAGGCAGAAAACTAGTTTTCAGGGTCACAAAAGTTTAACTCATTTAATGAGCTTATTCTTACATCCTATTATTGAATTAAAAGCATGATTTAATACTACAGGGTGGAAAAAAGCAAACTGCATTGCTTTGAGAGATAAATTCCTCTCTAGCATCTTTTAGCAATTCCTAGCATTTGGAACCGCATCCTATTTAATATTTTTTGTTGTCCTTTTTCATTTTTATTCTCAGTAGTCATTCTAAATGTGTTTTTAAATTCATAATGATTTAAACTCCTAGGAGGCTGTGTGAACTTTGACAAGTGACTCAACCTTCCTGGATGTCAATTAAACACTACATTTTTGCTGGGCTTTAATCATCTAAATAAGATTCTATTTTTCCTTTACAGATACCTTGACATCTCTTATTCTTCCACGTCTCCATAAATTGTATGTCTAACTTTCTCTGTTGGGATGTTTGCACCAATAATACAACAGTGGTTCTCTGACTTGAGTGTGCCTTAGAATGAGCTGGAAGTCTTGACACAACGCAGACTGCTGGGTCCAGTCCTGAGGTTCTGACTCACTAGGTCTGGGGTGGGGCCTGAAAACTTGTGTTACTCACCAGCACCCAGGAGCTGCTGATGCTGCTGATGTGGCTACCACAGTTTCAGAACCACTGCAATACAGACATCTTCTCAAGGGTGCAGAATACAGAGCTTAAAAGATGTTTGCATGCTTTACAAACATATTAACATTGAAATATCCATAAAGAAAGATGTTCATCTCCTTACCTTTTAACTCATGTTCAGATCACCTGTTCAGGTTATCTTTGCATTTGGAGATGAGGTGATATATGTGGAGAATTTTCAAACACTAAAAGCAAGTGATACGCATGGAAGGGAACATGACCGTCAGTAGCCAGTCATGACTAATTATACAATGTAATCTTTCAAGGCTCCCTCATTCCTCCTTTTGTCTTTGACTCCGTTCTTCTTACCAGCTGGGTGTAAAGGCAAACAGCACCTCTCTGAGCTCAGATATGTTCTTTACTGGCTGGGAGGTCATGGGCACCTTACCTCAGGTCTCCTAGTGGAAGAACTCCCATAGAGACACTCAGATGGCTTGTGAGGGAACCCCAGCTTTGATTTCATGACTCCGGCATTTGTATTTTTAAGTACAAATTACTGTCAAGTAAACTCTTCTTCATACAGAATGTGAAATTCATCTATCCTTCCACCCACTCATGCATTTATTTATGTATTAATTTAAGAAATATTGATTGACGGCCAGGTATGGTGGCTCACACCTGTAATCCCAGCACTTTGGGAGGCCGGAGCAGGTGGATCAGTTGAGGTCAGGAGTTCGAGACCAGCCTGGAAAACATGGTGAAACTCTATCTCTAGTAAAATTACAAAAATTAGCTGGGTGTGGTGGCACACACACCTGTAATCCCAGCTACTCAGTAGGCTGAGGCAGGACAATTGTTTGAACCCAGGAGGCAGAGGCTGCAGTGAACAAAGATCGCACCACTGTACTTCAGCCTGGGTGACAGCAAGATTTTGTCTCAAAAAAAAGAAGAAAGAAAAATATTGAAATATTGATTGATTATCTGCTTACATGCAGAAAATATGTGCTTTGGAGTTTTTAAATATTAAGAAGAAACTTCACCCTTAGCTTTATTAGACTTAATTGCGAGTGTTTTTATTATTTCTCTAATCTTTTGATTTTAATGATTTTAACATTTGAAGCTGGGCTCATCTTACTGGATCGCTCATCATTTTGTCAACTTAAATTTAGCAATATGATTATCTTCTCCAATGACAGAACATTTCAAGTGACAAAGTAAGCCATGGCAGAGCTACAGTGTGTTGGCATGGCCCCCTTCCTTTTGGTATCATCACCATCATCATCATTGTATGGTTTAATACCTCAACATACATAAAAGCAAACAATGGAGCTAGCATCCTGCCCATTTTACCCCTAAGATGTTCCAAAAATCTGTGTTTAAAAACCTGTAAAATGAATGATTCAACATCTGTGACAGTTCTTTTATCTGCTTATTGAGAAAACACAGTAGTACTTTCCTGTTTCTCTAAGCGTTAATTTGTGCAAGCTCCTGGTGATCATTTTAATATATATTTTCTGTCCTAAACCAAACCACATGAAGATCCTATTCTAAATTTTGCCAGGGACCCATGTAAAGCTTCTCAACTCACAGATGATAGCATCCAACATTCTGTTTTTGGAAAATTCTTCTTGATTTATGAGAGATGCCCAGTACTGGTTTTACTCTAAGATGTGAGCCAGGATGAAAAGAGTAACAACAACAATAACAACACCCATCAGAACGTGCTTTCAAGTTTCTAAAAGATGTTTAGTCATTCTCACAGTCACCCCTCTTCATAGAACTATGAGGCTGATAACTTTTCTGGCTTCTCCCTAGGGAAATAACTTGGTCAAAACACTCAGGAAGGGATAAGCCAAGACATCAACTTGGATCTTTCCATCCCAAACCTTGTACTAAATGAAGGAAGTAAAATAGGATCAGATGATCCCCTTTTTCATATTGTCTCTGAGAAAACGTAAGTGAAATAAACTTGAGTTTTGGGGACCTGGACACTAATCAGCTTGTTTATGTTTTGGTATTTTTGTTTTTTTACTTACAGATGTTTATTATTTCTTTCATTATTTTGCCAAACCAAGTTTTTCTTAAATCCAAGATCTATTGCCTTGGTCTAAAATAAAAATAAAAGTAAAACAAATAGTATCATTTTATATAAATAGCAGACTTGGGATGCTTAAGATTGAAATTCTTGCCAGAATCATAAATCACTGACAGAAAATAACGGTCTTTTTATTACTTAAAAAATTAAACTAACATCTAGGCTATTTAAATGTTAATAAAAGTGAGTTTGGAAGGGTTGGAGTTTATTTCAGAGAAAATTTTCTTTTCTTTCTTTCTTTTTTTTTTTTTTTTTTTTTGTAATTTTGATCCAAAACTAGCCTGTCTCCAGAATGAGGCTTGCAATCTGATCGGCCCTGAATTTCCTGCAAAACTGTGGTTCTTCCTGTTTACATTCAGTTGAATTATTCAAGGAACTTGCATACTGCAACTGTTCAGCACTAACTAACTTCTGTTAGTCTCAGATTAATAACTGGCAGGCAAAAATGAAATGGCCCAGTGGTCTTCAAACTCAAATTGTTCAAATCCAAAATATGTCATATATATAAATCATTGCTTTTATAAAACTCTTGTATAAATCAGCTTTACATAAACTACAATTACAAGTTTTGTTTTCTGTAAAAATTGCTTACGAGTTCTTCAATTTTATAGATTTCTGAAAAGGAATAGAATAATCTTTATGTGGGTATTGCTCCTACATTTTAGTGACAATTATTACTTGGGCCTTTCCAATTCTTTGGGCTGGTTGTGCTCTGAACATACGTCTAAATCTACCTTCTAGTGATGGATAAATACTCTCATCCATCATATTAGAACAATTTCTCAAGTCCTCAACATGTTTTAATTAAGAAAAAATTTGAAATTGTTCCCATCGTGTTCATTTGGCTATATTTCTTAGCTGTAGAAGTCCTCTGATGAAATCGAAGAAGTCTCTGTCAAACAAGGATAGAGGGAAGACATTTTGATTCCTGAAGAAAACCTGTGATCTAACCACAAATCCAAATAGCATTAACATTCTTGACTCTCCTCACCACTTACTTAATTTCTAAAATAATCTTTGCTTTTTTATTTAAAACGAGCACCAGTTATGAAAAAACCATAGAACACATTGGTTCAACAACCAATGTCAAAGGAGAATGAACATAATTCTCAAAATAAAAATAGACACTAGTAAACCTCACTTCAGATATTCTGAAAAAAAAAAAGTTTAAAATTAAGTTATGAATTGTAGAAAAGAAAGAAGTTTAATATTCTAGTAAATATGAAAGTAAATACCTTATGTTACTTCTGGAAATATATATAATTCAAATTTCAAATGGTGATGTGACATGTGACCAAGTAAAGGGTTTTTTTTTTGTCATTGTTTTGTTTGCTTTTTGTTTTCTTCCCCTAGCAGTACATATCCCCACAATGTCAATGTAGGAAGTGGGAATATTTCCAAGGTTATCCCACAAGCACTTCTTTGGTCCTTAAGCTAACTTAATCATCCAGAGTCACTATGAACCTGAGCATGGCTTGGCTTGGAAACTCTGTGCCTTACTTAATGGACAGATCAGTAGGTGGTGAAGAGGAAAACACTGATCTCAAGGAGAGTCCCATGCCAGCATCAGGGATCCTCTGAGTCAGGCAAACTGAGGGCCTCAGGAACTAAAGAAAAGGGCTGCCTCTGTCAACAGCTCCACTGATTATAGTGGAAATAGCCTCTTTTCCCCATCTCTCCAGCTGAATTGCTCTATAATTATGTCCAGTTTTACATATTGAGAAATGCAAAACAACAAAAGCCTTTATTCAATCAATAGCTTCATTGTGTGTGGTTAATTCTGATTTTGCATCCTTTAGATTTCATGTCATGCATTAGATTCCAACTAAAATCTCTCTTTGATGAAACTGTATGCATATCAATGAACGTAGGTAAATGTAAGGTGCAAAAAGCTTAAAAATTAGAAATGACAGTTTCAATAGTCTCAGTAATTTTAGTAAGAAATAAATCAATTATCTACTTACTTAGAGAAGTCATTTGTCAACTTTTTGAACTCCATTCAAATGAGCTGGCCATTTATTCATTTATTCAATCATTCATTTATCAGTTCTTTAATTCACTGAGCTTCTACTATGTGTCTGGTAGATATGGGCACTGAAGAGGAATATTCGTCTGTGATTTTATCATAAGGTATACAAGTGAACACGTACAATGCAGTAAGTACTCCATCATAAAGAGCACCCAGCAAAGAAGATGCACAGCTTCCTCAGACAAAGAAAAGATGTTGCTAGAGATCATTCCTAAGGGAGACTTATTGAAAACAGATGACTAGGGTTGTGGAAGAACATTTCAGCCAAAGAACAGCCGTGATGTGGCAAAAGTCAAGCCTAGGGCCTGTGGAAAAAAACCAGGAAAGGAAGCTGAAAGGTCAGGCAAAAGCCAGATAATAAGAACTTTGCGAGAAAAGGAGTCTGAATTTAAGTCAGAAATAGAAATATCACTGGCTGCTATTAATTTATGTGCTAAATATCATGTTGTAATTTCATCTTGTCTGATGGTCACAGCAACTCTGTGCTCATGCCTGTAATCCCAGCACTTTGGGAGGCTGAGGTAGGCAGATCACGAGGTCAGCAGTTCGAGACCAGCCTAGCCAACATGGTGAAACCCCGTCTCTACTGAAAATACAAAAATTAGCCTGTAATTCCAGCTACTTGGGAAGCTAAGAAAAGAGAATCGCTTGAACCCAGGAGGCAGAGGTTGCAGTGAGTCGAGACAGTGCCATTGCACTGCAGCCTGTGTGACAGAATGAGACTTCATCTCAAAAAAAAAAAAGGGAAGTAAACCAAGTGACTTGCTCCAATTCACTCCATTTTTCTGAAGCCAATAAAGGATTCACATCTAAATCTCACACACGTTCTTGCTGTAGTAACTGTTTTAGTCTGTTTAGACAACAGTAACAAAACACCATAGACTGGATGACTTATGAAGGAGGGACATCAATCTCTCACAGTTCTGGAAGCCGACACTCTGATATCAAGATACCAGCAGATTGCTGTCCGATGAGTGGTTGCTTCCTGATTCACAAATGGGGCCTTCTGGTTGTGCTTTCGTATGGTAGAAGAAGTGGGGGAACTCTCTAGGGACTCTTTTATAAAAACACTAATTCCATTCGTGAGGCTCCACTCTCAGGTCCTAATCACCTCCCAAATACCCACTTCCTAATATAACCTCGTTAGGGCTTAGGATTTTAACATATAAATTATTGGGTGATAAAAACATTCAGTCCATAGAAGTCACTAAACTGGTTCTACTCACAGTGTGACTGCAAGGCCAGTGCCAGACTGTCATTAAATAAGTACTAGTCTTAAGAATCTAGGAGAATTTATGTTGGAAACTTAGCAATGTGACCTTGCTGTGATGTTCAGGTGCACAATCAATAAACATAATTCATCAGATTACAGAGAGATTTTAGTGCTGTGGACCTCAAATGGGCAGTCTCCAATGGCATTAGCTGTGTCAGGCAGACAAGAACGTCATACCTGTCTGATAATTAATTAAAAAAACAAAAACAAAATCAACTGGTTCTTCACTAAAGTGAATTTGAGAAATATCTTAGCAGTGGAAGTAATTGCTAGAGATGGAGTGAGATTGGCATCAATGTTCTAGAAAAAGATCCCTGGAGTTGCTAGACAGTGGTTTGAAGAGAGATGCAAAGGATAGGTCGAGCACTCAGGTGGAGCCATTACATACAGCACAAGTCTCCCAGAAGGTGAGAGGTGATAGATCCAGGAACATCACAGTAGACATAAGGTGAAACAAAAAGATTACCAAGAAAGAAACAAGGAGAAGAATCAGTGCTTTTCTGACAAATTGCATATGTAAGGTAAAAGAGCAATGAGGATCAAAACATTTCTGATTTGGAAAACTAGAATGCCTACGATGCCTAGAAATTGGAATAAGAAATATAAGATGAAAATGAGCACTTTGGGGAATAAGGCTGTGAGGATCATTATGGGAATGGTGGTTTATTTTGTTCATATCCCAATGGGAGCCAGACAGCTAATGAGCTATGGCTGTGAAACCAAACCGGATGAGTTAGAATCTGGCTTCTGCCATTCACTCACTAGTTGCCCTTAAGCAAATTATTTCTGTTCAGTCTGTGTTTCTTCATTTGTAAAATAGAGATAGTAAGAAAGAAAAAATTATTTGACATGACTTTTTTTTTCTTACTTGCTAATTTAATACTATTCCCTAAATTTCCATTTTTGTTTGTTTTGTTGCAGTGTGTTCTGGTTTATTTGTATTTGTAGTTTGTTACTTTTATCTTCTCTGATCAAACGGTCATCTCTGAATTCTTAATAATAGTTCAGATTTCCATACTTTCACTCAAAGAGGATACCCCTAAATATAACTTAATACCTAAATATCTGAGACTTGCTGGAAGAAAGCTGGAAGGGCAATGTTCTTAAAAAAGTGGGAGGTGTGGGATTTCATTTGAAAGTGTATGGACTAACACTTTTTCTTGAGATTATGATTAAACTGTATTTAAAAACAAACTGGTTTGAAAATACTTAAGAGGAAAATGACTTTTTACCCTCTTAGAAATAGCATGGTTTATGGAGAAATAATGGTTTAGTATCATCTAGTAGTTTTGTATAAACAGACCTGGTAAGATGTACGTGGCAAGACACTTCCAGTTTGTCTGTTATAGAAGCTTAGGCAAAGTGAAATACTTTCACCACAAACATCTAGAAATCAGGAATAAGATACCACTAGCACAATTTTACATGAATATCTGATCTTGTAAGGAAGGAAAATAAATCTCTAGTTGCAAAAAAAAAAAAAGAAAGAAAGAAAAAAGGAATTAAAGACAAGACAGTAAACTAATGCTGAGGTTCTTTTGAGAAGAAACAGAGACAGGGAGTATGAATCATGAGCCAGGCTTGGGATTACTGGAGAGAGGATGTTCACACTGAACCAATGTAATGAGAAGGGTTTGGAAGGATGCCTTTTCTAAAGGCAGAAACTGCCAAGGGCTATATCCCATGACTTTGAAAAATTTGGGTCATTGGTACAGGCAGATAGCAAAAAAGTAAAGTAATATGTCTGTTTTAGCCTAGCATTTGTAATGGGTGATTGGCAGCTATCAAAACATTCAATTGTGCGAAACTGTACATAATATTTGGAATTAAAAACAATAGTATAAGAGATTATTGAAGGAAATTAATGAAAATTAAAGAAGATATAAATAGAGTAGAAAAGCATTCCATGTTCATATATCATCATATTTAATATTGTTTAGATGGCAGTTCTTTCTAAAAGGATTTACAGATTGAACACAACCCCTACCGAATTCCTGATGGCTTGTTGTGGGTTTTTCTTTTTTGCAATAATTTCCAAACTGTTTCTAAAATTCATGTGGAGCAACATAGGACCCAGAGTAGCCAAAACAATCTTTAAAAAGAAGAACAAATTTGGAGGACTCATAATTCCTAGTTTTAAAACTTGTTACAAAGCTATAGTAGTTAGGAAAGTGGTACTAGAGGGGGAAGACTTTTGTTTGTTTTGTTTCATTTAATATACAACACAAAGTAATAAAAAAAGAGCATAAGGATAATCACATCATCAATGGGATAGAATTGAGGGCTCAGGAAAAAAAACTCTTGCATTTATGGTGAACTGACTTTCAACAAAGGTGACAAGGAAAATAAATGGGGGAAAGAACAATCTTTTCAGCAAATCGTGTTGGGGCAACTGAATATGCACATGCAAAAGAATACAGTTGGATGCCTTCACTACATCATTGCAAAATTATTCAAACATGTTAAATACAAAAAATGTAAGATCTAAAACTATAGAACACTTAGAGGAAATAATAGGAGTAAATCTTCATACCCTTGGTTTAGACATTGAGTTTTAAATATATGATAGCAAAAGCACAAGGAATAAAACATAGATAAATTGGACTTCAAAACTGATTGTTTCAAAAGATGCCTTCCAGAAAGTGATAGAACCCACAAAATGGAAGAAACCATTTATCTACTTTCAAATACAAACCATTTGTATTTGTAGTTTGTTACTTTTATCTACTCTTTTCAAATGTCATCTCTCTGAATTCTTAATAATTAGCTAGGATTTCCATACTTTTAGTCAATCAAAGAGGATACCCCTAAATATAACTTAATACCTAAATATCTGAGACATGCTGAAAGAGCAATGAAACCAAATCATATTTCTGAAGAGTAACATGTATGGAGAATATATAAAGAACTTGCAACTCAACAATGAATAGACCAATGACTCATTTGAAAATGGGCAAATAATCTAAATAGACATTTCTCCAAAAAAAGATATACAAATGACCAATAAAGACATAAAAAGATGCTCAACTTCACTTTATTAGACATTACCTAAATGCAAATCAAAACCACAATATCCCTAGATATCCTTATAAGATGGATATAATTTCTAAAAAGACAGACAAGAGGGAAATATAAATTAATACAAGGATGAAATATAATTACACACCTATTGAAATGGCCCAAATCCAGAACATTGATAATATCAAATGCTAGAAAGGCTGTAGAGTAACAGAAACTCTCATTCATTTCTGGTGGGAATGTAAAATAGTAAAGTCCCTTTGGAAGACAGTTTGGCAGTTTCTTACAAAGCTAAACATAATCCTATCAGATAATACAGCAGTTACGCTTCTCAGTATTTACCCAAATGAGATGAAGACTACATCCACACAAAAACTTGCACATAAATGTTTATAGCGACTTTATTCCAAATTCCCAAGACCTGGAAACAACCAACCGTTCTTTAGTAGGGGAAAGGATAAATGATTTGTGGTATATCCAGATAATGGAATATTATTCAGTACTAAAAAGAAATGAGTTATCAAGACATGAAAAGACAAGGAAGAAACTCCAATGCATATTACTAAATGAAATAAGTCAATCTGTATTATTCCAACTATGTGACATTCTGGAAAAGGCAAAATGATGGAGACAGTAAAAGGATCAGTGATAGATTGGGAGAGAGAGGGATAAATAGAAGGAGCACAGAGGAATTTTAGGGCAATGAAACTAGTCTGTATGATACTGTAGTGGTTGATACATGTCATTATACATTTGTCTAAACTCGTAGCATGTGCAACAACAATAATGTAAACTATTTTTTACATTAGGACTCTGGACTCTGAATGATGATGTGTCAATGTAGATTCATGAATTGTAACAAGCATACTGCTCTGCCAGGGCATATTGATAATGAGGGAGACTGTAAATGTGTGGGGGAAGGGAAATATGGGAAGTCGCTGTCCTTTTCTCTAAAATTTGCTGTCAACCTAAAACGCTCTGTAGGGGAACAACACACACTGGGACTTTTGCAAGGGTGGAAAGTGGGAAGAGGAAAAGGATGAAGAGAAAATAATTAATGGGTTCTAGGCTTAATATATGAGTACTGAAATAATATGTATAACAAACCCGCATGACACAGTTTACCTATGTAACAAACATGCAGTTGTATCCCTGAATGTAAAAGTTTAAAAAAAAATTTAAAAAAGAATAAGATTTTTAACAAAAGACAAGTATTGATAAGAAGGTGGGTAATTGGAACACATTTATTGCGAACTGAAATAGAAATATACATGCTCTTTGAAAAGCAATTGGGCATTATCTCAAAATGTTAAGCATGGAGCTATCACATGACCTGGAAATTCTATTCCTAGGTAGATATTCACATAAAATGAAAACATATGTCCATGCAAACACTGCACATGAAGGTTCCAATTCATAGGAGTGTTACTAATAGCCAAAAAGTTAAATGTCTATCAACTGATGAAAAGATAAACAAAACATGGTATATTTATACAATAAATTATTATTTTAAAATAAAAAGGAATACTGACATGTTTCAACACGGATAAACTTCAAAACATTATGTTTAGTAAAAAGAAAAGTCTGTCACAGAAGACTGCATATTATATTATTTTCTTCATATGAAATGTTTGTAATAGTTAAATCTATAGATGCAGAAAGTAGGTAAGTGGTTTCCTTGGGCTTGGCAAGTGTTGCAGAATTGGTTAGAAATGGCTACTTGCTGTGGTCTGAATGACTGTGTCCCCTAAACTTCATATGTTGAAATCCTAACTCCAAAGATGATGTTAGGAGGTGAAGTCTTCAGGAGGTGATTAGTTCATGAGGGTAGAACCCTCATGTATAGGATTAGTACAATTATAAAGAGGTCTGAGGTAACTCATTCATCCCCTTACCATGTGAAGATGGAGTGAGAAAGTGCCATCTATGAACAGAAAAACAGGTCATCACCAGACACCTAATCTGCTGGCATCTTGATCTTGCACTTCTCAGAATATAGAACTGTGAGCAATAAATTTCTATTATTTGTAAGCCACCCAATTTACAGTATATTATTACAGCATCCCAAATGGACAAAAATGCTGATAATGAGTACTAAATTTATTTTTCATATAATATAATTTTCTCAAATTACATAATGGCAATGGTTGTACAGCTGAAAATATACTGAACACATCTAACTGCACTCTCTAAATAGGCAAATTTTTTGGTATATAAATTATATATTAATAAAAATATTTTAAAAAATCAAACAGTATACCTATGTTCCAGAAACCCTAAACTCAGGAATTAACATAAAATTGCTCTTAGAACTGTGACATAGCTGGGAAATCTTTTCAAAGATAATGCAAAATATCAGTAGAACAAAATATCTTCAAGTAGAGGATTCCTATGGATACAGCCTTAAGATGAGCTCACAATTCACAATTATAAAACACACAATGAGACTATCCACAGTGACTGAAAGAGTCAATGGAAAAAATAGGAAAAGCAAATGTTTTTGGTTCTTACCTGATTCTTTTAATGCAACTGACTGCACACCACTATAAGCGTGTTGACTATCATACTGATCAAATCACTCTAAAAAACCCACTGCTCTACCAACAATTTAGAGTGGATAAAGTAGAAAAGTGATAACAGAAAATCAAAAAGTGATATCAAAGAAAAGCAGGAGAAAGAGAGGTTTGTCGAAGCATTGACAAAATCTACAAATATGCTTTTACATACGTGATTACAGGTGATCTGAAACAAAAGCAAACTCCAGCAGACCTCCTGCAGAGGGGCCTGAATGTTAGAAGGAAAACTAACAGAAAGGAATAGCATTAACATCAACAACAAGGACGCTCACACAGAAACCCCATCCAAAGGTCACCAACATCAAAGACCAAAGGTTGATAAATCAATGAAGATGAGGAAAAACAAGTGCAAAAAGGCTGAAAATTCAAAAAACCAGAACGGCTCTTCTCCTCCAAAGGATCACAACTCCTTGCCAACAAGGGAACAAAACTGGATGGAGAATGAGTTTGACAATTTGACAGAAATAGGCTTCAGAAGGTAAGTAATAATAAACTCCTCCAAGCTAAAGGAGCATGTTCTAACCCAATGCAAGGAAGCTAAGAACCTTGAAAAAAGGTTAGAGGAATTGCTAACTAGAATAATCAGTTTAGAAAAGAACATAAATGACCTGATGGAGCTGAAAAACGCAGCACAAGAATCTCGAGAAGCATACACAAGTATCAATAGCCAAATCAATCAAGCAGAAGAAAAGATATGAGACATTGAAGATCAACTTAATAAAAGAAAGTGTGAAGACAAGATTAGAGAAAAAAGAATGAAAAGGAATGAACAAAGCCTCCAAGAAATATGGGACTATGTGAAAAGGCCAAACCTACATTTGATTGGTGTACCTGAAAGAGACAGGGAGAATGGAACCAAGTTGGAAAACACTCTTCAGGATGTTATCCAGGAGAACATCCCCAAACTAGCAAGACAGGCCAACATTCAAATTCAAGAAACACAAAGAACACCACAAATATATTCCTTGAGAAGAGCAACCCCAAGACACATGATCGTCAGATTCACGAAGGTTAAAATGAAGGAAAAAATGTTAAGGGCAGACAGAGAGAAAGGTCTAGTTACCCACAAAGGGAAGCCCATCAGACTAACAGCAGATCTCTCTGCAGAAACCATACTAGCCCAAAGAGAGTGGGGGCCAATATTTAACATTCATCAAGAAAAGAATTTTCAACCCAGAATTTCACATCCAGCCAAACTAAGCTTCATAAGAAAAGGAGAAATAAAATAGTTTCCAGAGAAGCAAATGCTGAGGGATTTTGTCACCACCAGGCCTACCTTATGAGAGCTCCTGAAGGAAACACTAAATATGGAAAGCAAAAACCAGTACCAGCCACTGCAAAAACATACCAAATTGTAAAGACCATGAACGCTATGAAAAAAACTGCATCAACTAATGAGTGAAATAACCAGCTAGCATCATAATGACAGGATTATATTCACACATAACAATATTAAACTTAAATGTAAATGGGCTAAATGCTCCAATTAAAAGACACAGACTGGTAAATTAGATAAAGAGTCAAGAACCATCGGTGTGCTGTATTCAGGAGACCCATCTCACACCAAAGACACACGTAGGCTCAAAATAAAGGGGTGGAGGAATATTTACCAAGAAAATGGAAAGCAAAAAAAAGCTGGGATTGCTATCCTAGTCTCTAATAAAACAGAGTTTAAACCAACAAAGATCAAAAAAGACAGAGGGCATTACATAATGATAAAGGGATCAATGCAACAAGGAGAGGTAACTATCCTAAATATATATGCACCCAATAGAGGAGCACCCAGATTCATAAAACAAGTTCTTGGAGACCTAGAAAGAGACTTAGATTCCAACACAATAATAGTGGGAGACTTTAACACCACGCTGTCAATATTAGATCAACAAGATAGAAAATTAACAAGGATATTCAGGACTTGAACTCAGCTCTGGACCAAGCAGACTTAACAGACATCTACAGAACTCTCCACCCCAAATCCACAGAATATACATTCTTCTCAGCACCACATCACACTTATTCTAAAACTGACCACATAATTAGAAATAAAACACTCCTTAGCAAATACAGGAGAACAGAAATCATAACAGTCTCTCAGACCAGAGTGCAATCAAATTAGAACTCAGGATTAAGAAACTTACCCAAACTGCACAACTACATGGAAACTGAACAACCTGCTCCTGAACGAATACTGGGTAAATAATGAAATTAAGGCAGAAATAAATAAATTCTTTGAAACCAATGAGAACAAAGACACAATGTACCAGAATCTCTGGGACACAGCTAAAGCAGTGTTTAGAGGGAAATTTATAGCACTAAATATCCACAGGAGAAAGTGGGAATGATCTAAAATCGACACCCTAATATCACAATTAAAAGAACCAGAGAAGTAAGGGCAAAAAAATTCAAAAGCTAGCAGAAGACAAGAAATAACTAAGATCAGAGCAGAACTGAAGGAGATAGAGACATGAAAAACCCTTCAAAAAAAAATCAATGAATCCAGGAGCTGGATTTTGAAAGGATTAACAAAATAGACTGCTAGCCACACTAATAAAGAAGAAGAGAGAAGAATCGAATAGGCACAGTAAAGATGATAAAGGGAATATCACCACTGATCCCACAGAAATGTAAACTACTATCAGATAATACTATAAACACCTCTATGCAAATAAACTAGAAAATCTAGAAGAAATGGATAAATTCCTGGACACATACACCCTCCCACGACTAAACCAGAAAGAAATCAAATCCCTGAATAGACCAATAACATGTTCTGAAATTGAGGCAGTAATTAATAGCCTACCAACCAAAAAAAACCCAGGACCAGATGGATTCAGTCAAATTCTACCAGAGGTACAAGGAGGAGCTGGTGCCATTCCTTCTGAAACTATTCCAAACAATAGAAAAAGAGGGTCTCCTCCCTAACTCATTTTATGAGGCCAGCATCATCCTGATACCAAAACCTGGCAGAGACACAACGAAAAAAAAGAAAATTGTAGGCCAATATCCCTTATGAACATTGATGAGAAAATCCTCAATAAAATACTGGCAAACCAAATTCTGCAGCACATCAAAAAACTTATCCACCATGATCAAATCGGTTTGATCCATGAGATGCAAGGCTGGTTCAACATACACAAGTCAATAAATGTAATCCACCACATAAACAGAACCAATGAGAAAACCCATATGATTATCTCAATAGATGCAGAAAAAGCCTCTGATAAAATTCAACACTCCTTCATGCTAAAAACTCTCAGTAAACTAGGTATTGGTGGAACGTATCTCAAAATAATAAGAGCTACTTATGATACACCCACAGCCAATATTATGCTGAATGGGTAAAAGCTGGAAGCATTCCCTTTGAAAACGGGCACAAGACAGGGATGCCCTCTCTCACCACTCCTATTCGACATAGTGTTGGAAGTTCTGGCCAGGGCAATCAGGCAAGAGAAAGAAATAAAGGATATTCAAATAGGAAGGGAAGAAGTCAAATTGTCTCTATTTGCAAATAACATTATTGTATATTTAGAAAACCCCATTGTCTCAATCCAAAATCTCCTTAAGCTGATAAGCAACTTCAGCAAACTCTCAGGATAGAAAATCAATGCGCAAAAATCACAAGCATTCCTATACACCAATAATAGAGGGCCAAATCATGAGTGAACTCTTATTTACAATTACTACAAAGACAATAAAATACCTAGGAATGCAACTTACAAAAGATGTGAAGGACCTCTTCAAGGAGAACTACAAACTCAAGGTAATAAGAGAAGACACAAACAAATGGAAAAACATTCCATGGTCACGGATAGGAAGAATCAATATCATGAAAACGGCCAGACTGCCCAAAGTAATTTATTGACTCAGTGCTATCCCCATCAAGATACCATTGACTTTCTTCACAAAATTATAAAAAAAACTACTTTAAATTTCATATGGAACTAAAAAAGAGCTTGTATAGCCAAGACTATCCTAAGCAAAAAGAACAAAGCTGGAGGCATCATGCTACCTGACTTCAAACTATACTACAAGGCTACAGTAACCAAAACAGCACAGTGCTGGTACCAAAACAGATATATAGGCCAGTGGAATAGAACAGAGGCCTCAGAAATAATGCCACATATCTACAACCATTTGATCTTTGACAAACCTGACAAAAACAAGCAACAGGGAAAGGATTCCCTATTTAATAAATAGTAATGGGATAACTGGCTAGCCATAGGCAGAAAACTAAAACTTGACCCCTTCTTTACACCTTACACAAAAATTAACTCAAGATGGATTAAAGACTTAAATGTAGACCTAAAACCATAAAAATCCTAGAAGAACACCTAGGAAATACTATTCAGTACATAGAGATGGGCAAAGACTTCATGAATACAACACCAAAAGCAATGGCAACAAAAGCCAAAATTGGCAAATGGGATGTAATTACACTAAAGAGCTTCTTCCCAGCAAAAGAATCTACAGTGAACAGGCAACTTACAGAATGGGAGAAAACTTTTGCAATCTATCCATTTGACAAAGGGCTAACATCCAGAATCTACAAGGAACTTAAACAAATTTACAAGAAAAAACAAACTACCCCATCAAAAAAGGGCAAAGATATGAACAGACACTTCTCAAAATAAGACATTTATGTAGCCAACAAACATGGAAAAAAAAACCCTCAACATCACTGTTATTAGAGAAATGCAAATCAAAACCACAATGAGATACTGTATCACGCCAGTTAGAATGGCAATCATTAAAAGTCAGGAAACAACAGATGCTGGAGAGGATGTGGAGAAATAGGAATGCTTTTACATTGTTGGAGGGAGTATAAATTAGTTCAACCATTGTGAAAGACAGTGTAGTGATTCCTCAAGAATCTAGAACCAGAAATACCATTTGACCCAGCAATCCCATTACTGGGTATATACCCAAAGGATTATAAATCATGCTACTATAAAGACACATGCACACATATGTTTATTGCAGCACTGTTCACAATAGCAAAGACTTGGAACCAACCCAAATCCCCATCAGTGATAGACTGGTGAAAGCAAATTAGCACATATACACCATGGAATACTATGCAGCCATAAAAAAGGGTGAGTTCATGTCCTTTGCAGGGACATAGATGAACCTGAAATCCATCACTCTCAGTAAACTAACACACGAACAGAAAACCAAATAATACATGTTCTCACTCATAAGTGGGAGTTGAACAATGAGAACACATGGACATAGAGAGGGGAACATTACACACCAGGGCCTGTTGGAGGTGGGTGGCTAGGGGAGGGATAGCATTAGGAGAAATACTTAATGTAGATGACAGGTTGATGGGTGCAGCAAACCACGATGACACGTGTATACCCATGTAACAAATCTTCACATTCTGCACATGTATCCCAGAACTTAAAGTATAATTTTAAAAAATTTGCTTTGAGGTAAAGCATAAAAAAGCCTATAATTTATGATAAAAGAAAAAAGAAAGCTAAAGGAAGCATCCAATAATAGAGCAGAAGATAAGTAATCAACATGGTACTGTTAACCTTTCTGATAACAATGGAGACTTGGAGATGATATCAAAGAGATATTATAATATATTAATAATTTTATCAAGACACTCTCATCTTGAGCTATAATCTTCAAATGACATGCTTTCCCCCAACCCCAGGTAATAAAACTTGGTTGAATAAACTTCAATTAAAAAACTTATGGCCTGGGATAAGTGGCCAGTCTGGGCACCTTTGTGAAATTTGAGAAATTTTCACTTTGTGAAATCTCTGAACATTATATATTTGATACTTTTGCAGATGTGTTTGCTAAGAAAATAACTAATTTATGTGAGATATGCCCAAAGTAGACACAAAGTGTGATTGCGTTCTCTGCTCAGGATGACCAAATCTCATTCTGGGTTCTGCAAATAATCAACAGAGAGATTTTCTTCAAATGAAATTATTTTCTTTTGAGTTTGAGTTACATGTGTGGTCTCGTGCATTAAAATGTATTGAAATTACTGCACACAGGGGCAGAATAGTATGATATCTGCATATACAATAAGTAATAGTAAGTGTAAATCCTTGAACAACTTCAGTCCACCAGCAAATCCACAAGCACGAATTTTCAGAGGAAACTGGGACTGAGCCATTTCAGTAGATAATGATGAGGATGAACACCCATGATGAAAGAACTCGCAGAAGTCACTGTTGGGTGAAGAAAAAGGACACATGACCCTGACCAGATGTTCATTTATCTAATGTCTAGATATTTTAAAATACAGATATTACTATGGATTTAAGCCAAAGAGAGAAAATCCTAAGTGAAATGAATTGAAAAACTGAAATTTGATAGAGATAACCCTGCAATTATTGAAAAAAAATGGTGAATTTGAATATGTTTATTTGGCATGGCTTAATCAAATTTTCTCTTTTCAGGCAAAATTTTAAAATGAGCAAGTATCATCTTTCAAATGCCTACATTATATTTCTTAATACTAGTGACACACAGTTTATATGTGTGCATCATATAATTTGATTCTCACAATAATGCTTTCAAGATGTGCTACTTTGTACATTCTTTAAATGAAGGCAATTGAGGAAGATTATATGAATTGCCTGCCAAGTTAGCAAGGGGAAAGGGTGGCTTGAGTTCTTGTTTTGATTCCAAGGCAGGCAGAATTGGAAAACAAGAAATATTTTAAACATCTCTACTATTAAAGACAGAATAATATCTATTTTGTTTTGCTTTGTCTGAAGGTGTGAACATTTATGTCCAAAAGACAAACTGCCTATGATTACACAACTTGGGACACTATACTCTGTGGTAGTTTTATTTTTTTCTTGTCCTAAAATTTTATTTCAATATACGATACCATATATAAACTCATTCAAATCCATAAAAAAAAATCAGTAGCCTACAGGAAAAAGAAAAGGAAATCAACTGTGTTAGGGTTCTCTTGAGGGACAGAACTACTAGGATATATATATACACACACACACATATATATATTCCTTAATAAACTCCATATATATATAATCTCCTTAATAAACTCCATATATATATATATCTCCTTAATAAACTCCACATATATATCCACTTACATATATATATCCATTTATATATATATATACATTTATATATATATATATGGAGTTTATTAAGGAGTATTAAACTCACTTGATCACAAGGTACCACAATAGGCCATCTGCAAGGTAAGAAGCAAGGAAGCCAGTCCAAGTCCCAAAGCTGAAGAACTTGAAGTCTGATGTTTGAGGGCAGGAAGCATCCAGTACGCGAGAAAGATGTAGGCTGGGAAGTTAAGTGAGTCTAGTCAAACTGAATGGGAAAAAACTGAAAGCCTTTCCTCTAAGATCTGGAGCAAGACAAGGATTCCCACTGTCACCACTGTTATTCAACATAGTACTGGAAATCCTAGCTAGAGCAATCAGACAAGAGCAAGAAATTAAGGGCATCTAAACTGGAATGGAAGAAGTCAAATTATCTTGGCTTGCAGATTATATCACATTATATTTGGAGAAACCTACAGACTCCACCAAAAAACTATGAGAACTGAAAAATTCAGTAAAGTTGCAGGATACAAAGTCAACAGACAAAAATCAGTAGCATTTCTAATGCCAACAGAAGAACTGGAAAAAAATTGACCTAATTTACAATAGCCATAAATAAAATTAAATATTTAAGAATTAACCAAAGACGTGGAAGTTCTCTATGAAGTACACTATAAAACACTGATGAAAGAAATGGGAAAGGACACAAAAACTGGAAACATATTCCACATTCATGGGTTGGAAGAATAAATATTGTTACGTCGTTCATACTACCCAAAGCAATCTACAGATTCAATGCAATTCCTATAAAAATACCAATGACATTATTCACAGAAAAATTATGTAAATTTAACACTCCTAAAGTTTATACAGAACCACAAAAGACACAGAAAAGCCATAGCTATCCTAAGTAAAAAGGACAAAGCTGGAGGAATCACATTACCTGACTTCAAATTCTACTACAGAGCTATAATAAACAAAATGTCATGGTACTGGCATAAAAACAGACACATAGACCAATGGAACAGAATAGAGAACTCAGAAACAAACCTACACACCTGTGGAGAACTCATTTTTGACAAAGAAACTAAGATCATACACTGGGGAAAAGACAGTCTTTTCAGTAAATGGTGCTAAGAAAACTGGATATCCATATGCAGAAGAATGAAACTAGACCCCTATCTCTCACCATATACAAAAATAAAACAAAAATGGTTTAAGTAATGAAATCTAATACCGGAAACTACTAAATTGGTACAAGAAAACTTGGAAAAAAATATACAGGATGTTAGTCTAAACAAAAATTTCTTGAACAATACCCAAAAGCACAGGTAACCAAAGCAAAAATGGACAGATGGGATCACATAAAGTTAAAAGTTTCTGTACAGCAAAGAAAACAATCAAAAAAGTGAAGAGACAATGCACAGAATATTTGCAAACTAGTCATTTGACAAGGGATTAATAATCACAATATATAAGGAGATCAAATAACTCTATAGGAAAAAAATCTATTAATCTGATGAAAACGGGCAAAATATTCGAATATTCCTCAAAAGAAGACATATAAATGGCAAGCAGGCATATGAAAAGGTGATCATCATCATTGATCATCAGAGGAATGCAAATCAAAACTACAATGAGATATTATCTCACCCCGATTAAAATGACTTATTTCCAAAAGACAGGTAACGTCAATTTTTGTCAAGGATGTGGAGAAAAGGGAACACTCATACACTGTTGGTGGGAATACAAATTACCACCACTATGGAGAACGGTTTGGAGGTTCCTCAAAAATCTAAAATTAGAGCTACCATATAATTCAGCAATCCCACCTCTGGGTGTATACTCAAAAGAAAGGAAATTAGTATGTCAAATAAATATCTGCACTCTTACGTTGTTGCAGCACTGTTCACAGTAGCCAAGATTTGGAAGCAACCTAAGTGTCCATCAATAGATGAATGAATAGAGAAAATGTGGTACATATACACAATGGAGTTACTATTCAGTCACAAAAAGGAATGAGATTCTATCATTTGCATTAACATGAATGAAACTGGAGATCATTATGTTAAGTGAAATAAGCCAGGCACAGAAAGACAAGCCTCACATACTGTCACTTATTTGTGGGATCTAAAAACCAAAACAATTGAACTCTTGGAGATAGAGTGGAAGGATAGTTAACAGAGGCTGAGAAAAGTAATGGAGGGGCTCAGGGGGAGTTGGGGATGGTTAATGGGTACAAAAAATAGAAAGAATAAATAGGACTTACTATTTGATATCACAACAGGTGACTATAGTCAAAAACAACTTAATCATACACTTTCAAATCACTAAAAGAGTGTAACTGGCAACACAAAGGATAAATGCTTGAGGGGATGGATATCCCATTCTCCATGATGTGATTATTTCACATTACATACTTGTATCAAAATATCTCATGTACCCTATAAATATATATACTTAGTATGTACCCACAAAAAATAAAAAATAAAATATTTTTTTTAAAAAGAAAACATGGTGATAGGCTGAAAGAATATATATGTCATGTTCTTATTAATATCTAAAATATAAAGATTTTTTTAAAGAATCGATAAGAACCTCCTCTCAAGTTGGACAAACATATTTATCAACAAATTATTCATGAAAACCCCAAACATTCTGTTTTCTACTGATGCATAACAAATTGCCACAAACTTAGTGGCTTAGAACAACTCTCATTTATTAGCACAAAGTCCTATAGATGAGACATCTGTGTATGGTTGGCTGTGTTCTCTGTTTAGATCTTTGCAAGGCTAAAATCAAGGCATTGGCCAGACTCTGTCCCTTTCTGGAGGCTCTGAGGAAGAATCCTCTTTCGAGCCCATTCAGATGGCTGGCCAAATCCAGTTCCTTGTTGAACTGAGATCCCTGCTTTCTTGCTGACTGAGCTGGGAACTGGTCTCAGCTCCCAAATGCTTCCCACACTCCTTGACACATGGATCTTTCCAGGAGAGGAGAAACACTTTTATGCATTATCCTCTCGTGTGTTGAATCGCCATTGCCAGAAATAATCTAGTTCCTTTTAAGGTCTCACCTGATTAAGTCAGAGCCATTTTAAATGTAACTTGTTTGGGATTTTAATTAAGTATGCAAAGTCTCATTATAGTAACATCTGGGTAGCAATAATTAACTGGGAGATGGTGTATACACAGCATGGGCCATAAATTTGGGGTTTAATTTAGAATTCTGCTTACCACAAACAAGTAAATCAAGTGACGTTCTATCGCACTGATAATCAAATAAATGAAATTGAAGCCAGAATAAAATGTCATTTTACAGTCTGCCTAGAAATAATTATACACACACACCCGTATAGTATATACATATGTGTGTTTGTATACTCATGTAGTATACATGTGTGTGTATATATGCTGTATATAAATGAATGGATGTGCATGTATATCTAAACATGTGAATATATATGCATACGTGTACATATAAAATTTGTACATATATATGTATATGTAGGAAATTTACCATTCTCAATTAAGTGTTGAACCCATCCAGAGATCAAATTTGTACATGATGTGTGACAGGTATCTATTTTTATTTTTTCTACCGAAGAGGAGAAATTATATTTTTTCTCAACCCTCATTAATTCATAGTTTGGACAGACTCCTGCAACAGAAGACAGATTAACAAGAGTAAAACAAGCAAGTTTATTGACACATGCAGTGCATACCATGTTGGAGAAACATAACTCAAGATATTTGCTTAGAGTTTCAGTTTATCTAAGATCTTCAACAAAGAGCAATAAATTTAAGAGAAGCAACGGGACAAAAAGAAAAGCAGTCCCAGGCTTCCAAAGGCAGAAAAACTGTAGGAAGGTAAATTTATGGGCAGACACTAATGGAGTAAATTCTGCTCACAGACTCCTCTGGCTCCATTTCTGGGCTGATTAAGGGCTGTCTACAGTACAGGAAAATTTATATTCTGTCTTTAAGTGGAAAAAAATGGGGAGGAGAGTGGAAAGACCTTTTGTCTTTGTAAATCTTTGTCCTGTTTTTGCACAGAGAGGGAAGCAGAGAGCTTCCTTGTATCTTAACTGTCTCCAGCTAAACAATCCTTTGTATTTTGAGAAGTTACACTCTGGTTTTCTTCGCTATATACATGACCAATATTCCAGCCCCACTTTCTGTATAATATATTCTTTAAAAGTTTATTTGTGATGTCAACTCTATTATCACCAAGTCTCTATTAATCTGTAGATACGTTACTCTGGTCTCTTAAAATGTGATACTAGTCTATTTGTTCCTACAAGAGTAAAATACTCTCTTCATTACTATGACTTTATAGTATTTATTAATATGAAGTATGGTGACTATTTCTTACTGCTTTGCTTTTTAAACTTTGTCTTATCAATTCTTAAGATGTTATTCTTGTATGTAAATTTCAGAGTCTGTTGATCAAATGCACACACTAAATCTATCATTTTAAATTTAATTATAATCTATGGAGAATTTATCCCTTTATGAGGTGATTGTTACATCCATGAACATGGTATGCCTATTAATTCATTTTACAAACATAATTAATTAGAATTTTTAAATGTTCCTTTTTTGAATCTTTTGTTATATTTGTTATGTGTGGTTTTTATTTGCAATTATGAGTGGTATCTCATTTTCTATTATATTTTTATCCTAGGCTAGTACAATTTTGGAGTGGCATATTGATTTTTATAACATAGTACTCTGTTCAACAACTTTGTTGAACTCCCTTATGACTTCTAATATTTTTTCTATTGATTTGATAGATATTCTCCATATATTACCAGAAAATAATTACTGTTTTAACTCTTTTCCTCCAAGCCTAGTTTTTCTATTTCTTTGTATTTTTAATTGTATTGCTCAATACAGCTTGAATTATGCTGCTCATTAGCGTTAATAGAAATAATCCCTGCTTTGTTATTATATTACACCTATTATTATAACAATGCAAAAAATAAATACAATTTTTAATACAAAACAAAATAAATATAATTTTTTAATATGCTGCTTTCTATAGCTAGTGATAAGATAGAATTTTATCAGATTAGGGAGCTTCCTTTTATTAATAAATCTCAGAAATTTTATCATCAATGACATTGAATGTTATTAAACGCCCTTCTTTAGAAACAAAAATGTGTATTTTTATCTTTAATTGAGGTTGTGAATACACAATGATTAAATAGGTAATTCTACACGGCTTTTTTTTTTTTTTTAATGAAAACAAGTCTCTATTTCCTTTTCCGAATGTTTTATGCTCCACAGAGGTAACCACTATGAACTTCTTTAGCAATCCTTTTGATATTTAATCTCATGTCTCTAAACTATATAGCTATATTAGTATTCTTATGCAGTTTTAACTAGCACATATTTCAATCCTACTAAGTACAAAGATTTAATGTTCTTTATCATCCCCCCCTGTTCTTATGTGACACCTTTATCAGTTTACTTCCCTAGGCATTAAACATAATATTTGTTAGGTAAATACTAAGTGTTTACATTATTTTATTAAACAAAAATTTACAGCTAGGCCTAATAATATATTTAAATTGATCTTTTCTGCAGAACTTTACTATGTTTTTGATGTTAATGTTTATTTGGTTTGTTTTACTGTTATTCAGTTCATTAATTTTCAATAGAATTATTATTTACTTAACCCAAACATTACCGTAATTATTTAAGCATTCTTCCAATATGTTCAGCTTTAGCAGTTACTTTCTCTTCCTCTGTGACTTTCATCCTTCTCCTATCTTACCAGAAAATCTCTTCAGGTGCCCTCCGTCTCCAACTTGAATTAGCTGCTCTCTGCAACTGATAATCAGAGGAGGTTTAAGGATGTCCTTTTGCCAACAAGCTGGAAAATTATTTCACTTCTTTTTGAGTTGGATATCTGCTTTCTCTATTTTGCATATTTTCCTTTTTTGTCTAATACCATGTTTTGGTGAAAGACAGCCTCTAGAAACTTCCTGAGAAAGAATGAATGAGAAGTATATTCCTGGAGACTCTTATGTCTTAAAATGCTTTTATTCTATTTTCACACTTGTTAGTACCACTGTGTGTCAATTTCTACATCAAAAGTCATTTAATTTTATAGTATTGAGAGCATCTCTCCGTAAATTTCCAGATACTAACAATGCTATTGAAAAGTCTAAAGGTTTCCTAATCCTTTATACTTGAATGAGATTTCATAGGATCTTCTCTTCACCTCTACAGCCTGAAATGTGATAGTGTGCCTTGGTTGAGGAGGGGATTTTACTCATTGTTCAGATGTGGCATAAGTTCTAAATTTAAGGCATAATATTATGTGTGTTTTGATATTTGGTGAAACCGGGAGAACTTTGATGGGCTAACTCTTGGCTCTCCTAGAGTTAGGAGAATGAATGGATCCCATTCTGCTCCCATAGGTAAGGCCTTCATAACAAACAAAGTTTCCTATCACAGAGACCAGAAACAGTTCCTGCTTATCCCTGAGGAGCAGGTTCCAGTTTCTTGCCAGTCCCCATAATTTTTCAAACAAGCAAACAAGCCAAACACATCCTCCCATAGAAACCAGGGTACACCTCACCCTCTTGTTACTACAAAGTCATCCTTCCCCAGACCCTGTTTGTTCACCATGTTCCCAAGAATCACTCTGTGGCCCTATGTGGCAGGCAGTGTCCACCTTCAGACTGTGAGTATATGTGACTATAAACTAATGTCAACCTCATCTATTCATTGTAGGGTATTGTGTGTTCATGCATGACCTTAGCGCAGAAATCTCTCCCTTGTCAACGGAGTGAATAAGAGGTACTTGAAAGAATTGGCGTCAGAAACAGGAAGTTCTAAACATAACTGAGAACACTTGGTCAGCTTTAATACACAGTTTTAACTGTTTCCATTATATGGCAAAGTCTGACTACAACACAAGTGCCATTGCTAGTGACATTTAGTTTGGTTGGCATTGTATTGTCTGCATTGGGTGTTTCCATGTCTTTCTACTCTAAAATATCTTATTCCTAAGATGAGAATTATTATTAATGGATCATATACCCATGTGATATGCCACTGAGTTCAGCCTGTGTTGTCAGGCAGTCTCTGAATCTCTACCTATAGAGGTGATAGTAACACATTCCTTTACCAGTTAGCACCTGATTGCAGGTTTACTGTGTGCCAGGCACATTGGAGGTGTGCAACATGCATTTTCCATTCAGTTTCACAACTACACATTGATGCTGGCACTGTTGTTGCCCACAGGTCACAGACATGGAAACAAAGACAAGGAAAATAAATAACTTGCCCAAAATCCCATGGTATGTGAGTGGAGCTGGAGCTCTAATGGGAGTCCCTGTGGCTCCAGTGCCGGGACACTCAATCAGCAGGCTCCTCAGCAGTCACTCAGACACTCAATCAGCAGTCTCCTTTCCTCAATTCTCCACAGTGGACTTTGAAGCCCTGTCTCCCCATAAGGCTTACGAGGGCGTTTGAAGTACAGAAAATAACAATAAAGAAAGGTAATAAAAATCTGTGACTTTGGGAAATGCATGTTAGCTCTTTGGGCCTCAGTTTCCCTATCTTCAAAATAGGAATGAGAGGTTCTGTCCTGTAACAATAAATGGTGGTTGTGAGGATAAAGCATGAAACTGAATATGAAAGATCAGTACTAATTAGGAGTATAACTATATGGCAAGATGATGAAAAGGCTCACAGAAAAAGCTGATAATTATCAACCGTGCTTCAAGTTTAGTTTCCATGTACACAGGAGATGAAATAGATTCAGAGGGTTTGTTGCTGTTGTTCATTTATCTTACTAAAAAAACACAGAATCACACTGTAAATATTACTCTAAATTTGATAAAGCTGATTTTTGCTTTTTCTCCTTGGAGTAATCCTTCCCTACCACCCTACCTTTATTCTGCTAGCTTCCTACTTCTGCTCTTCGATATTTCTGGGTCTCAGATTTCAGATTCCAAACATGTTGCCTTTCACAATGGAAAAACCATGCACATACTTTTACAAAGTACTTGCTGATGATAAACGCACATAACAACATGAATAGAATGACATTTGAGGCCATATGGGCGATGTGGGATCACACGTATTTGCCTAGAAAAAGAAGGTCAGGACCTGGAGTGTTGCAAGAGCAAGGAAGCAGCAGCAGCAGATGCAACTGGGTGTTGGTTGTAAGCTTAAGTAAAGTTTACACACTTGGTGGGAGAATGAAAGGCTTGCTTATCTGAGTTGCGTCAACTAAATAAAGATTATACAATCAGGGTTTGCCAGGATGATTTACTTTCACCCAAGTACATTATCTCATTTGACTTCAAAGGTTTCTCCCCTCTCCTTTCAGGCCCCATCCAGCAACTACCTCGCTAGCACCCTGGGGTCTGCCAGATTTATTTTTCTTAGTCATTCTACACTTCTTATTGCAATGATGCTGGGCGCTTCCTGATGTTGGGAGTTGAAGAAAAGGACAAATCATATTTTATGACTGTTTACTCCAGAATTTCAGGGTTGCACATGGGTCACTTCAGCAAGTGTAACTGAATCCTGGTGTAGATGGGATAAGGGCTGCCTTTAATTCCAGGTGAGACCTCAGCAGATCACACATGTTGCATAGGAACTCACATCGCACACTGTTTCTTCTCAACGCCTCGGACCCTAGACACAACAGGAACTGCAGACCCTCATTCCTCCACATCCTCACTGTCAATGCCTAAGGCTTGACTCACATTAATTCTCACCTTCCCTGGCTGCATTCTAATCACTTGTCTCTCTGCAGCCTGGAGCCCTGTGGTGTCTTGTCACATCTTCAATTACTGTCCGGTATCCAAGTGATTAATTCCCTAGCCCTCCCCTCACAGATCCAGTTGTGTTTTCTCTCTTTCTTCTTTTCAGACCATAAACCATAGTCGATCACCAGTCTCCGTTGTCATGGCAAGTGCCCCGAACACATCCATCTCCATTGTGGACATCATTATTTCTATCTGGAGCACACTAGGGCATCTCCATGTGGACCAATCCCACTCCTCTGCCAGAGGCCAGCTCTTGAACAAGGAGCTCATTATCAGCCTCCTCCTGGATAAGTCCTCTGTCTCTTCCTCAGATGCCCATGTAATGTTAACTGATCATCACCAACGGCAATGTCTTTTCAGTTGTAGTAATGTTATCTGAGAACTATATCCTTATAGGAAAGAAAATGAACAGAGAAAAGGAATGATTCAGGGAGAGTTATTTTTTTAACTTTTATGCTGGGTTCATGGGTACATCTACAAGTTTGTTATATAGGTAAACTCATGTCACAGGAATTTGGTGTACAGGTTATTTCATCACCCAGGTACTAAGTATAGTACCCTATATTTATGTTTTGTGATCCTCTCCTCCTCTCTCAAGTAAGCCCCAGTTTCTGTTGTTCTCCTTTATGTATTAATATATTCTCATTATTTAGCTCCAACTTATATATGAGGACATGCAGTATTTGACTTTCTGTTCTTGCGTTACTTTGCTAAGGGTATGATCCCCAACTCCATCCATGTTTCTGCAAAGGACAAGATCTTATTCTTTTTTTATGGCTACATAGTATTCCATGATGTATATGTACCACATTTTCTTCACCCAGTCTACCATTAGTGGCCATTTAGGTTGATTCCATGGTTTTGCTAGTGTGAATAGTGTTTCAGTAAACATACAGGTGCATGTGTCTTTATGGTAGAATGATTTATATTCCTTTGGGTATACAGCTAGCAATGGGATTGCTGGGTTGAATGGTAGTTCTGTTTTTAGCTCTTTGAAAAATTACACTACTTTCCACAGTGGATGAACTAATTTACACTCTCACTAACAGTATATAAGTGTTCCTTTTTTTCTGCAACCTCACCAGCATCTGTTATTTTTTGACTTATTAATAATAGCCATTTGATTCAGGGAAGGTTATCAACAAAGGAACATTTAACAAGAGTGTGGGCATAGGAGAACCAAGAGTGTGGGCATAGGAGAACCAAGAGTGTGGGCATAGGAGAACCAAAAGAGATGGTGCAGCATCCTGAACTTTAGTAGCAGCAAAGCTGTAACCACTCCTGGGCCAGAGGTGCAGAGAAGAAGTGACTGGTCCCCAGAGAGAGTGTTTTACAGCACAGTCCACATAGAGGGGCAGTCACCTTTGCTAAGGACACACCTAGCTGGAGGTACCTTCACAGGGAAAAAGACAGAGGTTTATAAACCCAGACTTACTCACTGTTCCCCACCCCATGTCCTGTTAGAACTGGCGAAATCCAGCCAGGAGCCAAGGGCGTAGGGGCTCTTTGATGAGATTTATACAGCTTGGGCTTCTGCTGCAGGAAGCAGATTGGAGAAGAGTAGAAAGAAAATTTGGAGGGTGAATAACAGACCACTCCTGTTGCCCTCCACATAGGTAATGTACAGTCTCATCAACTACTTCCAGAGTGACGTCAATCTGGTCTTGCCACCTGAAACCTAAAGTCTGAGGAATTGCCAGGGTGTTCATATAAGACCGTATGGTTTGGGTCTCTGTCCCCAACAAAATCTCATGCTGAAATGTAATCCCCAACGCTGGAGGTGGGGCCTGGTGGGAGGTGATTGGATCATTGTGGTGTTTCTCATGGTTTAACATCATCTAGCCTTGGTGCTGTTGCCACAATAGGGAGTCCTCATGAGATCTGGTTGTTTAAAAGTGTGTGGCACCTCCCTCTTCCATCCCTTGGTCCTGCTCCTGCTATGTAAGATGCCTGTTCCCGTCTTGCCACCTGCCATGAGTAAAAGCTCCCTGAGGCCTTCCCAGAAGCTGATGCAACCATGCTTCCTGTACAGCCTGCAGAATTGTGAGCCAAATAGAACTCGTTTCTTATAAATTACCCAGTCTCAGGGATTTCTTTATAGCAGCGCGAGAATGGACTGATACAATGAGAAACAAAGGACACAGTTAAGAAGGATAAACTACAACATGGGAATGAATGTAGAGCCATATCCCTAACCATTCATTGTCTCAAAACCAGGAACATCACCCAGTGCTCAGCCTGCTCCCAGGATGTCTCTTCCCTGTCTACAGAGCTAGCTCTGTGAGGCTGTGTTATGGTGTCTACCCTCTCAGGGTTGGTGTTTCTGTCCTGTGCAGATCTGTCTGTGGATGAGATCAAATTTCATTCCCTTCCATAAACTGATCATGGGGAATTCCTCATTAGACCACAGGTGTGGGAGGACAAAGCAGTGAAGCAGTACAATCAGTTTGCTATGGACATTAGAGTCACTTGCTTTTTCTGTGTGTTTAGTTGGCCTTTCTGTCCCTGTTCAGGCCTCATCTAATTTTTTATCACTTCCATTTTATCATGTAATATTTTAATACAAATCTAGCTTTAAGGTTTGGAGCATCAGGAAGAAAATAGTTCATCATAGAAAATTAGGGTTACATGGCTACATAGTGTCCTGTAATAAATTATTCAGTCTCTAGCAGGCTTGGAAACAAGCCAGGCACTGCTTTTACAGTGCAGGGAAATGCAGGTACAGCCCATCACCAAACTCTCAGGGGCTCTGCTGTGACTCTCCTAACAAGGCTTTCTGAGGGCTCCCTAGAAGAGAGTATATAATTTTCCATAAACATTTCTTGTGGCTTTTCTGGGTCATAAGGTATACATGGCAGGGTGGCTGCCTGGACCTGCCTCAGACACCTTTCTTGATCCCTCATCCTGCTCAAAACTGACAGACTTGCAATTACACTTTAAATGGGCAAAAAGAACAAAAAAAGAAAATATACATATATATGGCATTTATTGCCTCTAAAATCTAAAGAAACCCACCAAGCTAGGAAGGCTTTTAGCAGACAGAAAGGTTGACAGTTGTCTCCAAGGTCACACAAAGTCACATCCTTCTCCTAGAGCCAACCTGTGTCCTATACCAGGTCATTACAGGTTATAAAAGGCCAGGTTTTCTTGCCCTAGGACAACTGTGAAGGCCCACATCATCTTGCAGACCTATCCATATGATTGGCTAAACCCTTTGGGAGACTGAGTCACACCCTACCATGTCCTGTTTTTCTTTCTTCCTCACCAGGTGTTGATCAGAAGAGTTCAACACAGTGAACTGCCTGCATGTGAGTCTTCATCTCAATCTGTCATCTTGGGGCAAAGGGGTGCAATCCATAGCAGCAACTCACTCTAGAATAAGTGCCACCACACCCCTAAGCTTCTACAGGGTTGATCTCCTACCCTAGGCAGCCACATACACCTTTCAGGCCTCTGGGGCATGGCTACCTGTGCCCATCAGATTCAGTGAGTCTGATATCATCAAAGTAAAGAAGAGTTTGATGTTCTGTGGGTAGGTCAAGATTCCTCCAAATTAGAGTTTGAGAGAAAGCAAGGGAGTTGAGACAACCCGGAGGCAATTTTTCTGTGGGTCCTGTCCTCCAAATTTATCCTAATTTCCCTCACTAATGGTATTAAAGTGGAGGAAAAAATTCATCAAGTCAATAGCTACCTTGCTACCTACCGGAAGCCAGGGCTTACATCCAATTAAAAACAAACAAACAAACAAAAAAACACACATCTGGCTCTACACAGGATTGCGACACTCTATCATGGGGTTTATCCCAATCTGTTGTCATCATTTTCATGACATGTGTGGCACTTGTACATCATCGAGCTTGTCTGAATCTATCCCCATTCTCACGACTCCTCTAGTCTTTTGCACTACAAAAAAAAAAGTTACCAGAAAAAGAGATACGACTCACCATCCCACACTTAACACTTCTCAGGACTTTTATTGTGGCACTGATCTTAGTTGAATTTCTCCTGGGGATGTTTTGTTGTTTATTTTTTTAACTTTTTTTTTGGAGGGTAGGAATGTCCTAGAGATTGTTCAGGTCAACCTTCTCAGACACAAGGCATGAGAAAGCTGAGGGATTCTGAAGGATTGGACCTGAAAAATACAGGTAGGAAATACGTGAGATGGGAATCTGTCTTTTCTTCTGAAATTGGCTACAACGGATATTCACATCAATTTTAATGATATGTTTATATCCGAACTCAGTTAGGAGTCTTAAAAAAAAAGAGAGAGAGAGATGAGATCTTGCCCAGGCTAGAATGCAGTGGGACAATCATAAGCTCACTGCAGTCTTGACTTCCTGGGCTCAAGGGATTGTCCCACCTTGGCCTGCTAAGAGCTGGGACTATAGGTGTGCACCACCATGCCCAGCTAATTTATTTTTATTTTTCGTATAAATAGTGTCTCTCTATCTTGCGCAGGCTGGTTCCAAACTCCTGGGCTCAAGCAATCCTCCTGCTTTGGCCTCTCAAAGTTCTGGGATTACAGGCCTGAGCCACTGCATCTGGCCCTAACTCAGTAAAAGTCTTAATTTTCAGTGGGTATTCAGGAAAGGAATGATCAGAGCAGACATGAAAAAAATAACTCTTGGAAATTAAAAAATAAAACTATATATTTTTTGATCCACAAATAAACAATACCAAAATTGGCACAAAACTGGTACAGATGAATACTCAGTTGACAAAATGAATATATGTGAGACATTTCCCCAGTTATCGGTTAAGGCTGTTGTAAGGGCATGCTAACAACTTTTCGTATTGATTTAACAGCCGGGAAACTTGCTGAACAGACTAAGTAGACCTGATGAATTGTAGATTCCCATGGATTCTCTGTATAGATATTCATCTTATTGGCAGATAATGACAAGTTTCCATTCTGTCCTTACATTTCTTACTGCTTTTCTCATCTCAGTTTTCTCTGTAGGATGTCCTGTACAATGTAAACAGAGATTATGGTAGTAGGACCCTTATCTGCTTCCTGGCTGTGAAAGGAATGCATCTAGCAAGTCATCAATATGTATGACGTTTGTTAAGGTTTCTACAGATAATACAGAAATTTTCTGTCCTCCTTTGGTGGAAAGAAATATTGGATTTCATTAAACATTTTTTCTTCTATCTCAATTGGGATGGTCATGATTATTCTCCTGTCTGTCAATGGTAAATTACACCAATGAATTTATAAATGTTAAATAATTTATCAATGTTAAACCTAACTGGTAATAAGTTACTGATTTTACATAAATTGAAGAATTGGGCAAACATTTATTCAGAATGCCTTTGTATTATTTTCTTATTGGTGATATCAATGCTATATAATCATGATAAAATAACTTAGAAGGTTTCTCTTTATTTTCTATGCCCTAGAATACTTGGTATAAAATAGGATTTGAATCCCTAGTAATTTTGGAAAACTTTCCTAAGTACTTGGACCTCAGTAGAGGTCTTGATTTCTCAGTGAGAGTATGTGTGTGCATATCCAGGTAGAGTAAACACTCAATATTTATTGATTATAAGTCCTTTTTAGTTTCTTATTCTGAGTCAGTTTTGTTGCTATAGAATGATTTTTTCTAAGTTGTTGTTCATTTATTTTTCAATTTATTGATACAGCTGTTCATAGTATTTTCTTGTATTTTAAAAAATCTTGGGTTTATCCATAGTCATAATGTAACTAAACTATGGATAAACAAATATTATAGTCATACTTGCCCAATTCTATATTTAATCCTATTAAATTGTGCTTCAGCTCTTATGCATTGTAGTCCTGTTATATTGTTATTTGTTTACTATCTTGTCTACATTTTATTTTTCTTATTTATTTTATTTTTTGAGAGAGAGTCTCGCTCTGTTGTCCAGGCTGTAGTGCAGTGGCATGATCTTGACTCACTGCAGCCTCTGCCTCTCGGGTTCAAGTGATTCTCCTGCCTCAACCTTCCAAGTAGCAAGTAGCTGATATTACACGCTCCTGCCACCATGCACAGCTAATTTTTTTTGTATTTTTAGTAGAGACAGGGCTTCACCATGTTGGTTTCGAACTCCTGACCTCAAGTGATCCTCCCACCTTGACCTCCCAAAGTGGTAGGATTACAGGCATGAGCCTCTGCGCCCAGCCATTTTTTTGTATTAAAAAAAAAAAAAATTTGGCCGGGCGCGGTGGCTCAAGCCTGTAATCCCAGCACTTTGGGAGGCCGAGACGGGTGGATCATGAGGTCAGGAGATCGAAACCATCCTGGCTAACACGGTGAAACCCCGTCTCTACTAAAAAATACAAAAAACTAGCCGGGCGTGGTGGCGGGCACCTGTAGTCCCAGCTACTTGGGAGGCTGAGGCAGGAGAATGGTGTAAACCCGGGAGGCGGAGCTGAGTGAGCTGAGATCCGGCCACTGCACTCCAGCCTGGGCGACAGAGCAAGACTCCGTCTCAAAAAAAAAAAAAAAAAAAAAAAAAAAAAAATGTATTTGTGTCTACTCTCTTTTGGGTTTTAAAACACTTGATTAGCATTGCTAGTTCATTACATTATGAGCTCCTTAAATACAGTTATTTAAGCTGTAAGTTTCATTCTTAGTTCTGCTTTAGCAGCTTTCTCCAAATTTATATGTTTGATGTTTTTATTTTCCATCAGGTCTAAATGTTCCATACTTTCTCAAACCACTCTTCTTTCAATTTTGTAGATTTTTTTGTCGTATTTAACTTCATTTCACTATTTCCTGTGAGATGTTAATAATAATGTTTAATGAAACTTGCTCTATGGACTCATGTGTTGTCAGTTTTTCTAAATATACTGTGTTTTCTCTTATTTTTCTAATTATTGGGTGTTTATGATATCAAGCTTTTTTGCTTCTTTATTTGTAATTAATGGAGATACTTAATTGTGTGTCAGTTTAGCCTTTTGTATATTAGATTTTGCTTTTTATATATTAAGCCTCTCTCCTCAGTTACAAATATTTTCAGGATTATCATATTTTCCTGTTGATTTATTCAGTTGAACGCATTGGTTCTTTATCCTTACATTCGTTATTAGTACAATGTTAATATACTACATCATATTTTTCAGATTGGCGTTTTTTCCTTATAGCTTTTTTATATATTCAATCAGCATCCATGTGCTTTAATATTTTAATAATCATGACAGGAGCATACAATCCAAGCTGAGAACTGGAAATTTAGAAGTCATGCTTAACCTGTTAACTGTTATTGTGAATTTTACTGTATTTGAATTTATTTTTACTTTTTTTCCATTTTTGTTTTATTTTTATCATATTTTCCTTTGTTAGATTTTTTTTCCATCTCTGACTTTAACTGGTAGGTCAAGTTTTCTTTACTTTTATTTTTGAACTTGTTTTGGTTATATATTCCTTCAGTAGTTGCCTAACATTTTAATATATATAAATGTATCAACATTTAAATTTACTCAGTTTTAAGTCAGGCATGGTGTCTTATGCCTGTAATTCTAGCACCTTGGGAGTCTGAAGCAGGAGAATTGCTTGAGGCCAGAAGTTAGAGAGCAGCCTGGGCCACATAGCAAGATCCCATTTCTACAAAATATAAAAGTTAACTGTGCATGGTGATGGGCTTCTGCAGTCCTAGCTACTTGAGAGACTGAAGTGGGAGGATCACTTGAGCCTAGGAGTTCAAGGTTATAGTGAGCTATGATGGCACCACTGTACTCCAGCCTGGGTAAGAGAGAGAGATCCTCTCTCTAAAAAAACAAAAAATTAATGATAATAAACTTATTCAAATCTCTAGTGCCTACTGAATAATAGAAAACCTTTTTCTTTAACGTTCTGCAGTTTTAGTAGGATATGTCTCTATGTGCATTTATATAGTTTTCCTGTATATATGTTACTGTCAGGACTTAGGTCTCCACTCACTTTTAAGAAACCTCAGCACTGTCTTGTTGGGTACAGTACTCACTGTCATTCATTTATTCATTCAACAAATGTTTATTGAACACTGACCCTGTGCCAGACACTAATCTAAATGTGGAGACTCAGGTTGTGACTGAAACAGTAAACATTTCTACGTTTACAGAGCTCATATTCTATTAGTGGTGAAAAACAAAATAAAGTAAAAAACAAAAGAAGTAAATAAGTTGTATTGTCTGTCAGATAAGTGATGTGAAGAATACAGAAGTTAAAGCAAGGAAGACGTTTTAATTATTTATTTATATTCTAATTTATTCATGCCAAATTTAAGATACAATATGAAGGTAAATCCTCTCAGGTAATTGGGTATTTAAGCCAGAGCCTAAAGAAGAGCAGTAAATGGGTTCTAGGCGTAGGAAGAACAGATTTTGGGGTCCAGAAGATGTGAGTCTGTGGGGCCAGAGCAAAGTGCTCAGGGGAGGAGGGAGCAGCAGCAGATGACCCTGGGACGCGTGATGCAGAAAGGGGGCTCCCTGAGTGAGTGTGGACTGGCTCTCCCTTGAATTTAGGAAGCTGTGGGAGGGCCTAAGAGCCAGAGGGCATAATGTAACCTATTTATAAGCATTACCTTGCTGTTTGTGGTGATAACAGATCCCTGAAGGGCTGGGACAAAAACACAGACACCCTCAGGATGCTCTTCACTGATGCTGGTGGTGACCTGAACAGAGGGTGGTAAAGGTGATGACTTTATCCAAGGTTGTCACTTGAATGATGGCCAGTGTGATTTGCTGACAGACTTGAAATGAAGTGCAAGAGAAATGACTCCCCAGGGCCTGGTTGAAGTTGAGATTCACTGAGAAAGGCAGACAACAGGAGCAGACTTGTGTAGAACAAACGGGGCTTCAACTCTGGGAGGTCATGTGTGAGACACCCACGAAACATTGACATGACAAAAAGAAGGGCTTTGGGTGAAAGAAAATGCAGTTTACCGGGAAAGATTTGGGGCTGAGATATAAACCAATAGTCAACAGATAGCTAATATTTAAAGCCATGTGGCTCCATGAAGTTACCAAGGAGGCAAGGAAAGGAAAGACAGGAGTAGACTGAGCCCTGAGCCCTGGATCTCTGAGTAGTTCACATGCAGAGACCAGGTGCCCCAGGCAACAGGGAACAGAAAGATCCCAGGGGAGGGAGGTGTCAGGAATCCAAATGAAGGGAGCGTGCATGAAGGAGGGGCCACAACTGGGTTTCCAAGCCTTGCTACCACAGGCTGACAGATGGAGTTTCACTTCCCTCCTGTTCATGGAGACTTTCTCATTCACCTTTCAGGAGTCTCAGTGCTCGGTGGCCCCTCATGCCTTCTGTTTCACATGGGCACTCAACATCAGATCCACCCGGTTTCACTCTGCTCCCCTGTGGTGTTGTGAGAGGTGTTGGAACCAGAGTCACTCCATCTTGAATAGCGGCTGCTTGAAATGAGGCCCTATATTCTTCCTATGCTATAGAGCAGCTATTCTTTATTGTTTTACTTTCCAGATAAAATTGCTTTCACTTTATTCTGTGGACTCGCCCTGAATTCTTTCTTGTGTGACATCCAAGAACCCTGTCTTGGGGTGTGGATCAGGACTCTTTTCCAGTAACATCTTCCATGACAAACCACAAAGACACGATAATGTGGAGACCCCTGACCCAAAAGAAATAGATTGCAGCACCAATTGGCTGGCTTTGTGCAAGTGGTGGGGTATTTTGTCATGGCTAAAGGATAGAATTGGGTTACAGGCCCACTTTAGGAAGGTTAGAGTTTCTCCTAAGAAATAGGGGCTTAAAGGTGCCTCTTAGTAAAGTGCAAAGCTATTTGTCTGAACTTGAATTAAAGGTCCAACTTAGGAAGGTCAGAGTCCATCCTAAGACAGAGGGGCTCACAGGTCCTCCTCGGTAAAGCCCCTTTTGGTTAAAAACAGATGCGGCACTCACAGATGTTAACCACTATTCTCTTTGGATGAATCTGCCTTGCAGTCTGCTGATAGCTGTGGGTGATAGGACTAGGCATATCCCAGTTCAGGGGACATGGGGAGCTTTCCTCCTCCAAAGGGGAAAACTTGAGAGCTAATGGAACTGCTGGAAAAGGTCCCTTTATGACTGACAAGTGGCCACTTAAACTTTGATTCAGTGCTGCTGCAATGGGTGGGTCTTTCTTTGGTCTCCCTGAGCTTCTCTCCTCCCCAACCTTGCCACAGGCAATGCTTTTCTCCCTCCCTTTTCTTCCCCCTCTCTTTCTCTCCTTTCCCCTTTCCATCTTTTCTATCCCTCAGGGTGACTGCCCACTCTTCCATCTTGCCCAGAGACCATGTGTTGAAACTCCTGATCAGAGATCATTCCACCCCCCTTTGAGTGGATTAAAGATGACAGGACCCAACGGGGGCACGTTTGAACCTTGCCAGGTTGATACTGGGTGCTGAGCATCGTGGCTAGGGTCTATGTTGTCACATATATTTGCTTCAGCCAGAATGGAAGATGTTATTTCAGTTCCCTCCTTGAACCCTGTTGGGCAATGTCTTGAAAAATTGTGAGGCTTTTGCCTATAGTTCTATAAAATGGTAAATGATGATTTTCTATTGTAACATTGGTTGGCCCCCATAACTATGGTACAGCAAGCAGGGCCATCAAAGCACTCAGAGAAGGGAACCCAGAAAATGCAGGTAAAAGGGTAAGAATTTCTTACCAGTCAGGCTTCTGGACTCTCTCTTTCTGTGTTAACCTGTTGAATGAATAGCAAAAATCACTGTCTCCTCTGAAAAATGTTGATTAATGGGAAAAAATAATAATTATGAGGCTAGTCTTATGCTGTAGTGAATCTATTATACCTTGTGCTGTGAATTTGTCTTTCTGCATTGTTCTGTCATAGAGGGGGTACTATGGATACAATGTGGGCTTAGGACCTCTAAAAGTCCTCTCTTCAAGCTGGCTCAGCAAATTGGTTAGTTAACAAACTGCTTCAGATCCCAGAAACAAAACCTCGATGAGATTTTTCTCTTTTTTGTTTTATGCCCTTGAGTGCTTAACTTTATGACCATGTGGGGACACTTCTTTTGGTCTGTGTCATCCAGAGGACAGGAGTCTGAGGGTTCATGTCATAGCCCTAAAAATTACCTTGAGCAATTAAAAACTTTGGCAAGCTCAAAATTGACTGCTCTAGCCTCCTTCTGGGAAGAACAAGGGAAATGCCCAATGCTGTAGCTCAGTAGCTAAAGCTTTTGTCTTTTCACATGATAGTCTGGGTTCAATTCCCAGCTTAGGGAATGAGACCTTTATGGTTTGATATTTGTGTGACCTTTGCCATTTATTGATTCTTTTCCCTTCCCTAAATAACTTCTGACTTCCTGTCTTGAATTTCCTTTTCTCTGAGCTACTTTTGGCAGTTCTGGATCTTGTAAAAAATGCTAACTACCTCCTTGAAAACACTTCATATACCCATGGTTAAATAACCTTAGTTAAGGCTTATTTGTCTCACCTGGGAGGTTATGTTTGGTAAAGTCCAACAGTCAGAAATATTAGCTGTTTGTCCTGGCTAGAGTCAGGTAATAAGAGATTTAAAAGATTTTTTTTTTTAAAAGTTACGGTTAAAAGTCAGCTCAACTAATAGCAAATACGCAAGCTATACATATATGTAAGAGGCCTGTTTGTTTGTTTTTTTTTTTAATCTTCTTGGATTTTACTATTCTAAATAAAAAGTTTGTTATTTTTTCACTCGGTTGACTGAATAACTTTTCTCCAGTTTGTTTTCGTGCCACTCTTCCTGCCTACATAAGAGGATTTAAGATGCTGAAAGAGTATTTCTAACACTTTGGGTCTCCTAGGGAAAAATAGGAGAGGCACCACAGACCTTGTTTGGGGAAATACCTCTGTTTTTCACATGGAACCCAAGCAATTGAAAGCGGGTAGATCCCTCTCAAAATAGAAGGCTGTGTTTTGTTTTGCATTGCATTACCTGACATTTTTGACTTTTGGGAATATCAGAAATTACAGATTATGAGAGAACTTTCTGCTCTGCTGTGTGATAACTAGGTAGGAAATATACCTTTCAGGATGACTAATGGCAGTTATGGGGGATACTCTGCTCTTTGCACATTTGAATCAGAGGAACATGCTCTTGGCCACCTAGAAGTCATCACAAAATCTCCACTCCCCACTGAGAGATAAGACTCCATTGAGGGATGGGCTGATTTCCTCTTTTTTGGGGATCCAGGGTCTGTTATAAAAATGGCACCCTTAATTTGGGGGATCTGTTTTGCCTTCCAGCTGTGTCTTCTTATTGGGCCTTAAAAACTGCATGCTTTCCTGGCCCTGTTCCTTGTAGGGCTCCATGCTGAAGCCAGTAATCCAATTAAGAAACTTAAAACTGGCAAATTAAAAATCTTACAACTACTGGATTTTCTTCTGTCTGTTTATTTATATGTGTTGTGTGTTTTATGTTTATACAAATGAGCTCTAATTAATTTGCTTAAAGAAAAATAAGTGCTTAAATCAAATATTTTGTCAAAACAATAAAAACTTTAACGACTCTAAATTCACATGACTTTAGTAATATTTAATAAATACAGTTTAAAACATTGTTGGTAAAATAAAAATGTGTTCAAAACTTACACATTTGATCTAAATTAGGCAGGTCAGATACTGATTTTACTAAAACTACATAAACTGTATCTTTGATTTGATAATTTTTCAACTTACTTTCTTGGGGACTATTGCATTCTAAAGAAGGCTTGGGGACATGTGGAGTTAGTCACGCCCCCTGGCTATGCTGAAAGAGTATTTGTACTTCTGTCTGGTATCCTTGGCTCCATGCCTAGTACATAATTGAAATAGCTTACCTACCAGGCTCTTCATCAAAAATAAAAGTTCCTAAGAGTTATCATTGTAACATATGTGACCGAGACTACTAAAGAACAGTTTTACATGCATGGTATGTAAGAAAAGTAGAATGTGTTTCCTGTGGAAAAAAAAAATGTAAGTGTAAGGATGTAGGGTTTTTTTTCTTTTGCCTGGTTTAGAAGGTTAAAGGATTGTTTTAGATTAGATAGGATAAAGCTGAAGGTTTCAGAGGTGGTTCATGAAAGATTAATCTTATAAAAGAAATTATATGTATGAACATGTTGTCTAAAGTTAAAAGGATATCATTCATTTGTTCTGAAAATTGAACATCAGCACAACATGGTGTTTTTAGAATACTGATCTGTTCCTTAACAAAAAAAAATGTAAAGGATTATAAAAGGTTTAAGAGACTCTTACCTTATGACCAAACTGATTAAGATTGGACACATTTGTCTATAAGTCTTAATAGGATTAAATTTGACCCTAATAGTACAATAATGCAAAAGGTAAAATTTGGCTTTCTCTCTTGAAGTATATTTTCATGTAATACAAAAAAAAAAAAAAAAAGATTTTTGTTTGGCTTTTGAATACACTACAGAAAATAGAAAAGAAAGAAAAGAGATTGTTTGGACAGCTGAGTCTTCCTTCTATCAATGAGTAAAGGCCGTTCTAAAATCTTTGAGTGCCATTTTGAATAAATACATGACTTACGGTGACCTGGGATTTTATTTTTGAGTATCAGGTGTTTTAAACTTTTGATAATCAAGTTGACAAACTTTCCAAACTCAAATTCTAGTTATGTCTTTTCCCGACCTGATTAACCATTAAGATCTTAGGTGCCCAAAAGTCCAAAAATGACATACTAGCTTATTTAGCATATTAAAATTATACAGAAAGCATTGTCAAATATGAAATGGTGTTGGGATTTCTTTGGGCTGTATTTATATAAATACATTATTGGTATGTATTCCAATATTATGGGAAAGTTCTATAATTCTGATATTACTTAGTGTATGTTATCAGTAATAATGATAATTGTGTAAAATTGTTGTATACCACAGAAAAAAACAAAATTCCCACAGAAGAAACTAAAAGTCAATTGTGCCTTTAACCATGACTTCCCTAAGATTTTTTGTCATCCACAGACAATTTCTGTCTTGTTTTGATCCCCTTTCAAAGGTGGTTTATAATCAGCTACAGGACTCTGACAAGTACTCTTAAATACAGGTCTCTGATAACTTCAGAAAGTGTGCCATTACTATAGAGAGGAAATAACTTCCAAGACTCTCTTGGAAAACATCTTCATAAATATCGAGCAAAGCAGGATGTAATAGCATGGATGACTTTTTGCTTAAAAAGTTGCTAATTCATTTGATTTTGTTTTTCAGAGTCAAGAAAACTTTTCTTTTGAGGTCTTACAACTTTTAACAATTGAGTCCCGTAAATGAAATTTGGAGCATATTTATTTCTCTGTACCTAATTTCTCCAGAGTTGGAGAACTATTTGTGAGTATTATCAACTGATAACAATATAGTTATTTGCATACTGCAATAAGAATCCGTTTTGTTTTGTAAGAGGACGCAACTGGGGAAACTGATTATTTTAGCAAAGCTTTGACTGGAATGACACGCTTTCAAGTACAAACAGACTGCTTTAAGGAATCAAAGTTAACTTACAGAGCCAAAAAAAGCTCCTTTGGAAAACTGGCCTCATATCTTCTCTACACAGTCTCTTTGCAGGGTTTTTGACCTGTGGTAAATAAAGAATGTCAGTTTATTTTCTTTTATCTTTTCTTTTCTTTTTCTTTCTTTTTTTTTTTTTTTTTTTTTTTTTTTTTTTTTTTTGGAGTCAGGGTCTCATTCTGTCACTCAGACTAGAGTACAGTGACTTGATTTCGGCTCACTGCAACCTCCACCTCTCAGGCTGAAGCAATTCTCCTGCCTCAGCCTCCTGAGTAGCTGGAGTTACAGGCGTGTGCCACTACCACCTGGCTATTTTTTGTATTTTTAGTAGAGATGGGGTTTCACCATATTGGCCAGGTTGGTCTCCAACTCCTGACCTCAAATGATCCACCCACCTCAGCCTCTCAAAGTGTTGGGATTACAGGCATGAGCCACCACTCCCAGCAAGAATATCACTTTTTGACAAGCCCATGAGCCCCAAGTTAACTTGGGACCTTGAGAGGGCAGAAACTTGCTTAACTCTTAGAAGCATTTGCAGGCACAGATAAACCCATGGATGGGTTCAAGGCTTTTAAATGTCTAATCTAAGATTCCTTATGGAATAAAGTTCCATCAAAGATAATTTAAAAAGGACCCTATATGACAAATAATTATTCTTGCTGCACTTTATACAAATAAGCTAAGTATAATAAGACTAACATTTATTTTGCAAACAAACCAGTCCTATCATGATTTGTTTTTAATAAAATTGGGAACAGGGGAGAGAGAAAAAAATGTTTCAAAAACTGGTGCATCTGTTATTACATTCTAGTCTTGTCAGTTGTTTCTGAGCTTTTTTCTACAATTTAGTTTGACCCTGCTTATTCCTGTGAACCAACCAGTGATCTCTGGCTGCTACTCAGAAAAAACAAAAGGAACATGTAACATAAAAATCTGGCTCAAGTGCTTTGGGCATGTATTAGAATTGGCTTGACTTCATATGAGTTTGGTTCTAATAATTGCCTAGTTTATGGAAAGCCTTCTTACTTGGTTCACTTGGGATTATTTTACTTATTTTGCTTTACTGTTGTGGAATACATAGCTGTTGCACTCTTTGTGTAGGAATGCAAGATAGGCTTACTCAATGTTTTCTTAAATTGGACACATATTAATCTTCCAGTTTTTAACTTTTGTCGGGACTCAGAGTTATTAATGACCCTCACCATATGGATGCTTTCTGACTGAGCTCCTCTCTACCTTGAATATAAAAGACCCTAATAGTTAGGCAAAAATATCATCATCCCTATTCAGCCTGAAGAGGTTACGGAAAATGGATATTCATCCCTCTGCAACCCTTAGAATTAAAGGTCCTCTTGTAAAAGGGAAAGAGAAACATATGTCAGAGGCATCTGAACCAGAGAAACTCCATCTTGAGTAGAGGATGGGTAAAATGAGGCTGAGATCTGCTGGGCTGCATTCCCAGGAGGTTAAGCGTTCTTAGTCACAAGATGTTTAGGGTTAAGGGAAAAGATTAATAATAATAATCAACAGATCCAGAACTTAACAGACCTAGGAAATATCCTGATGTCCTGATACCTTAAGAATAAAAGCATTCCTAGTTTAAGAATAAGTTTCACTTTAAAGGTAATATCAATTCTTGCAAAACATAGAAGTTACAAAGATGACCAATCCTTCATCACAGATCCTTGTAGTGGAGCACATCTCCCCCATGATTTTGTTGTTGTTATCTTCTACATAAACAAGCACTGCACCTAAGGGGAATGCATTCAGTATCTTACTTTTGGATACACCCTTTTCTGCCTATGGAGCAGCTCTTATTTTATTCCTTTACTTTTCTAAAAAATTTGTTTTTACTTTACTCTGTGAACTCACCATAAATTCTTTCACATGCGAGATCCAAGAACCCTCTCCTGGGGTCTGAACTGGGACCCCTTTCTAGTAACAGTGTTAACTAGGACTCATCCCCCAGATCTGAATTTTTTTTTCTCAGTTTCTACCGGCTGGGGTGTCCCTTATCTTTCTTTTGGTCCTGATGATGTATGATTATTTATCTTATTTCACATTTTTTCCCAGCTTTCTGACAAGTTTAGCATTTTTCCAGGAATCCTGTTAATCAACTGTTTTTGTTTTGTTTTGTTTTGTTTTGTTTTTTTGAGATGGAGTTTCACTCTCATTACCCAGGCTGGAGTGCAATGGTGTGATCCCAGCTCACAACAACCCCCCCCCGCCTTCTGGGTTCAAGTGATTCTCCTGCCTCTGTCTCCCGAGTAGCTGGGATTACAGGTATGAGCCACTACGCCTGGCTAATCTTGTATTTTTAGTAGAGATGGGGTTTCTCCATGTTGGTCAGGCTGCTCTCAAACTGCTGACCTCAAGTGAACCACCTGCCTTGGCTTCCCAAAGTGCTGGGATTACAGGCATGAGCCACCGCACCCAGACAACTATGATTTTTTCAGTGTCATTGTTTCCTTGGGGAGTGGGAAGATAACAGAAAATTGTAGCCCTGGTAGGCATGCTGCAGACTTTCTTGCTCTAAGTTAAACTTTCCATCCTTGGAAGATCTTGCCTATTATCCCGGACAGAATAAACATTACAGCTAAACAGTGGCCTGGCAATCCATGCTATTTGTAGTTCCATAAAGCTGAGTTATTCTAGATCCTAAGTGCCACCCTAGTGAATGTTGAGCGTAAGTGTATTATGATCTTGTGGTAGGCAAATAGCCCTCCACAGATGTAGACGCCTACATCTGGGTCCCTGGAACATGAATATGAATATGATATATTACATGGCAAAGGGACTTTGTAGAAGTTACTAAGATAATTTCAAATAGGGAGATTATCCTGGATTACCCAGGTGGGTCCAATCTCATCACCTGTGCCCTTATGAGAAAAGACTTTTCTCTGGCTGGAAGCCAATTGATGTGGCAGGAAAAGTGAGAGAGATAGCTCAATTATGAAAAGAACTCTATGCACTGTTTCTCACTTGAAGATAGAAGGGGCAGTGTGATGAAGAATGCAGGTGGCTAAGGGCTAAGGAGCTGGAAGAAGCTCCTAGCTGACAGTCAAGAATGTGGGAACCTCAGTCCTGTGGACACAGGAGACTGAAATCAGCAATGGCCTGGATAAGCTTGGAAGAGGATTCTTGCCAAAGCCTCCCAAAGGGAATGTGATACAGCCAGAACCTTTGGTTTTGACCTTGTGCAGAGAAGCAGTGAGCCATGCTGTGCCTAGATTTTTGGACCATGGAAACTTCGAGATAACAAATCACTTTTGCTATCTGAGCTGATTTAAATTTGGCTTCTGTTGCATCTGAGAGACTAACGTACATCCTGGAGATCATCTACATCTTCTTGAATGGTTTGAAACTATTGGTGATAGTTTCAGCCAGAACATTTGGTATAAACAGAACCTTGTCTAGGAGCCAACATACAAAACAAATAAGGATAGAGCTTCCAGGGCTTGCTTGCTTCAGAGCTTGGGTTGAAGTCTCACCAGACTCCTTCCCCTGCCCCTTGTTTCTCCAGGCATTCCAGGTTTCTTGGTAAGTTCCTGAACACCACTGGCCCAGTCCACTGTGACTTCCTTTCCCTCCTCCCTGAGATGTACAGAGGTGGAGAAGCAGATGAATCATGAGCTTGACCACTGCCGCACAGAGAATTACAGGAGAGTTAAAACTTGAACCCATGCTCTTCTTTTTTCTCCTCTGGACTGACTTGACCTGTCGCTGAGGCCTTTGGAGGGGAAAGTCTACTTTACCATGCCACAAAATAGTCCAGTGAAACTCATGTTTAGCTGGTTTTGATGAGATATTTTATAGAATAGAACAAGTGTGTATCACTGGTGCACTCTTTCCCCTTTTAAAAATTTAGTTTTCGTATACAGAAACCTTGAATAATCATTTGCACTCCAGTGGTAATTACCAATATATGATCTCCTTCCAGTCTCATAATCAGGTAGGCAAATATGACGTTATTTTCCTATGTTAGAGGATACTGAGGATTACAGGGAGAAGCAGGAAGACAGCAGCTTATATTGACAATAAATCTCTAAAAGAAATGACAATCAACTTCTAAAAGAAAGAATCCTGCAGTCTGTAAGTGTTCTTGACACAGGAAGGGATGTGGGGATAGCACTCCCCTGGGTCACAGACACTCAGGAAGCCCAAAAGCAGGACTCTTCCTCCTTGGTGGCCCCAAGATCCTCATCTGCAGGTCCTGCTTGAGAGGGTGTCAAGCCACACATTTTGTAATAAGCTCCTCAGATGTTCTTGGTGTCTATCCTGTCTGAGGAGCCCAGGGAGAACTCACACTTGTACTTATTCCTTCAGAAAGCTAGAGGATAATGACCAAAACAATTTGCCTCTTGAGACCGTTCCCAACACAGGGAATGGATCCAGGCATGGTGCATATGTAAGGACCCTAACAGGATGTAACTGAGTCAGGTACATTAGAGATAGTCCATCCCAAGACCTTTCTCTTTCGCTCAGCTTAGCCCTTCTGATACTGGTGAGCTAGGGGAGGCCCCAAATGCTGATGGACCTCAACCTTGGTTGGTTTCCAGTCTTTTAACACCATCATAAGAAGGAATTCAAGAATGGATCAGAAATTAGTAGAAGTATGGAAATGTTTCACAAAGTGAAAAGTACACACTCAAGAAAGGGGAGTGCAGATGTACTCAAGAGAGCTGCTCACAAGGGACTTTGGGGCTGCTATCTTTGTGGGTTTCTTTAACTAAGGGGTCAAACATTCATGAAGATTCCTGGAAAAAAGTGGAAATTTCGCAGAACTGTTGTCCCACCCATTTTTATACCAAATATGGGTGTTCCCAAAACTATAATGGCATGGTGGATGTGTAATTGTGTTACTGAGCATATCATGAGGTCCTAGGAGAAACCTAGGTCAAATCCAATGCCCTGTTGGGTCCAGTTTTAACCAGCTTGGTCCACACCCTGGTTTTTCAAGGTCTGATCAGCCCCAAGCTTCTGAAGCTATTTTAACAGTTTCCTTTTGCTAGTCCTGGGAAACTGTGGCCTGGAATTTTCTATTCTCCTGCGACCATCCTGTATTATTCTTGTCTCACTTCCACAGGCTCTAGAATAAGGCATAACCCTTGTCAGCTCCAAGATATCCCAACTCACTTACTGTCTCATGAGCTGGGATGGTAAATGCCACTGATTCTTGCTATGTTCTTCCCCATCACTCTGAACCTGTCCCTCCACACTCTCTTTCTGCAGGGCATGTTTGGGCGCCTCTGACCATTGGCTCTTATTCACATGTTCATTTAACAAAGAATTATTGAAATGCTTATTCAGAATTAAGGTCATGCATTCATGAGTAAAACAGGTGTTGTTTTCATCCTTGGGGAGTTTATAAGCTTGCGGGGAAGATAGATAGTAACAACTAAGCTATAAGAAAGAGCTTAATTTCAATTGTGGTCATTTCCATGAAGGTGGTATCCAGGTGCTGTTACAAAGAATAACAGAGACCAATTCAGGGATTTTCCCTCTCACCCTGCTCTTCTGCCCTTGTTTATAAAACCAGAACTCTTCCCTCTCAAATTGCCAGTGAAGGAAATAAAAATATTTTACCCCAAATATCCTTTTTTGATATATTTTGAAATGGCTGCTACAGGGCCAGCAGACTGAGATGGCGGAAAATTTCATCCACAGAGAATCTCTGTTAATGGAGCTAGGCTTCCCCTTTCTAGGCACCATCTAGCTCTAGAGAGACTGAGACATCTGACATCTTTAAAAGCCTAAAAAGAAACATTTACCATCTATCCTCTCTCAGGAAGCTTCATCCGCACAATAAATCCACACTTCCCGGCCAAGCCTCTTCCTTACTCCGTCTCATAACCTGTCTTGTCACTAAACCTGATTTACCACCGAACTTGGTTTTGGCCATGCTCTGAGCCACTGTTCTTTCTGTAATCTTAAGATGGAATATAAGCTTCTGTAACTCATCAAGAAGTTGAATCTTTCTTCCGAAGGCTCCTGTGTATACACACTGAATATATTTGTATACCTTTTCTCCTATAAATCAATCTGTCTCATGTCTGTGATTTTAAGCAAACTTTTAAAGAGACAAAAGCCTATGTCCCCCACACCAGAATGGAAGTATCTCTCTTCTGTCCTTCATGAAGCATCTCATTCTTGTGAGAGAAGATTGAGAAATGGCTTATTTTGTGAGACAGCCAAATCTTCCCAGAATTTCTGGATGTCCTGACTTCTAGGTGAACCTGTTGATCTTTTCACTCCCACCTTCTCAGCAGTAAACCAAGGCTCAGCCCCTAGGAGGGAGTTATTCAGAGATTGGCTATGTGCACTCTCTTTAGTAGGAAGGAAGCAAGAAAACTAGTGGTTTTGTCCATCAGTGTTATCTGCAATAAGCTGGTGTTTTTTTTAAAAAATTTATTTGTCTCTTATGCCTATTCTCCATTCTTTCAGAACTTCAGAGGGTAGGATGGAGAGAGAAGTGTGTGAATAGTCCACCAGTAGCCTGATGTATGACATGCCTTGCTAGCACGGGAGGCTGGCAAGGGAAGATTCTATTCAGGAAAGATGAGCAAGAGGGAAATGTAGCAAAAGGAGGTGACATTTGGGGCTGGGTGAGAGAGTGTGTGACAAGTAGGTGTTTCTCCGACAGCCAAGAAGGCAAGGGTGTTAAGCAAAGGGGCATGCAGCAGGGGGAAAAGCCCAGAGCAGTTGGGTGGCCTTGTGTGGCTGAAGCGTCAGCGACAGCTAGGCTGATTATTCAGGAAGCTGGACCAGGACTTTGCTGGAAGAGACGTGCATGCCACAGTGTCTTCTGTATGAGTACCATACCAGTATTCTTGCAGGAGCCAGTAGTTGAACACATTGAGACAGACCTGACCCCATCTGGAATTTATATACAATTATTTACCAAACTCTACTGATTTTTCTTCAAAATCTCCCTCGTGCATAGTCTTTCCTAAAGAAACGAATTGTTCTTTTAGCCAATTATAATATCACCATCAGCAATTGCCTCCCTTAAGTGCTTGTGTTTGTCTTTCTGTTTCATTGAAGTTGAGGGAGAAAAATATATAATTAAACTGCAAGTGAGCAGGGAGTGAGACAGTGGCAGCGAACCAGAAGCAACACACGCGTTCACATTCCACTCGCTCATCAGTGACGTCTGATCTCAGCTGAAATAATAAAGTTCCCAGGGAGGCATCATGGCCCGCCAGTGACCTCCACAGGGAAACAGTGCATTTTATGGCCCGTTATAGAAGATGATCTTTGTGCCCTTTGAAAATCTCCTGGTCAATATGTTATGGAAGAGGAAGAGAAAACAACCTCATGAATTTCCAAATCATTTAGGTAATGCACATTTCCTGGGGTCAACGCTTCATCATGCTCTAAGATCAGGCCTAGGGATAGAGAAAACAAGCTTTGTCTCCTACTCCCCAGGAGATCACTTAAGTGACAAAGACAGCAATCATGACAACAGAGGGTGTCTGTGGATTGCTATTCACAGAGGCTGTGTTAAGTCCACTGCGAACACAGAAGAGAGAGCCTGGCTTGTGTGGGCTGGGCCCATGAGTGCTTCAGGGAAGAGATGCTGTGCTGGATTCTGGAGTTGAAGAGGAATCTTCCAACAGATTAAGAAAGGGTGGGCACCCCATACACAAAAGAAAGCGTGGAACAACATGTAGACACAAGAATAAGAATGACATGCATTTAACAACTGTATTAGTGTGCTGGGGCTGCATAACAAAGTATCACAGCCTGCTTGACTTCACAGAAGTTTATTCTTTTCCGGTTCTGGAAGCAACAAGTCTGACATCAGGGTGTCAGCAGAATTGGCTCCCTTCTGAGGCTGTGAGGACAGAATCTGCTCCAGGCCTGTCTCCTAGCTACTGGTGGGTTTGCGGACAACCTTCGGTGTTCCTTGGCTTGCAGAAACATCATTCAGGTCTCTCCCTTCAGTTGTGCGTGGTGTACTCTGCATGTGTGCCTGTGTCTACATCTCCCCTTTCTCCCACCCTTATCTGTCCACATACATGGTTGTCTTTGTCCTTGGCTTTCTTCTGCTCATTCTTCAAGCCTCAATTTCCCATGTTAGATTTCCTTTCCCCTTGGAAGCCACCTTGGACCATAATCTTGTCTGCAGATTAAAATACGTCATCCTGGATTATAATTGCCGGTTTGCCTGACTGTACTTCCACTAGCCTGTAAACTTTTTGAAATTAAGGGCTAGCTTTCATTCATCAGTTGTATTTCCAGTGCCTAATCCAGTACATGGCATGCAGTAAGTGCTGAATAAATGTTTGTACGATGTATGAAAAAATGAATGAACTTAAGCCAGTCTTTGAAAGATGTAGCCTTAGTTTTCATACAACCTGGACATCTGCCATAGCAATGGATTTCTCATGAATGATTTAGCACCATCCCCTTGGTGCTGTCCTCACAATAATGAGTGAAACTCTCATGAGATCTAGCCATTTAAAAACATGCCACATCTCCCTCTCTTCCTCTTGCTCCTGCTCCAGCCATGTGGCTTGCGGGCTCCCTCTTTGCATTCTGTCATGATTGTAAGTTTCCTGAGGCCTCCCCAGAAGTGGAGCAGATGCCAGTATGCTTCCTGTACAGCTTGCAGAACTGTGAGCCAATTAAGCCTCTTTTCTCTGTAAATTCTCCATTTTCAGATATTTCTTTATAGCAATGTGAGGACAAACTAATATAACTCAATAATTCACCTTCACTCTTTCACTTGTACCAAAAATAATTTGTGCAGCACCTGTTCAGCTCCAGCTCAAGGGGGAGTTTCAGTACTTGCACTCTATGTTCAACAACACCTAGATATATCCCAAGACAGTTCAACAACACTCATCTGTATGGACATGGTAGATTAACAGAATCTCAGGCACATGCCATTTCAGGACGTTCATGCACAGTGGTGTGCTGTGCCAAGCCAGAGTCGCACGCTTGCTTGTGGGAAATGTGAAGGAGGTCTCTTCAGGGGAATAGCTATTTTCAAAATTAGAAACTCACAGCATTCAAACATGCTTCAGTTTTCACTACATTCTCTTCTACCGAGTGGAAGGGCTGAGTCACAAAACTGGTGTGGAATTAGAAAAAGAAAAAGTACTGGAAGTATTTTGAATCCACCAAAATAACTAAAATATTTTTGAAGATGTTTTTGGACTGGATAATCCAGAAACATGTTCTGCAAAACTCATCTCCAGTTAATTGACAACTTCATATGTACTTCAAAGGAAATGCCATCATCACGTCTCTGAAAGAAGTACAAACCACACCTGATACGTTTCTGTTTTAGAAGTCTTTGGATGGCACCATGTTCAGGAGCCCAGTGAACTTTGATGAAAGATGGTAAGAAGGGAATATTTTCATAAACATTTTCCCCCTTGAACCAATGGGGTGTCATTAAACTAAAGCGAATCAGCAGACACCCAGCAGGCTCCATCTGACTGGAAATTCACATATGCCAAGTATATCATGCTCTGTAGTCTGGGAAAAAAATAATGTTCTCTAATTGACAAATGGAATTTCAAAGTCAGTATATCCCAGCACTATAGATCTGACTAATGCTACTTTGGTCCTCTTAAAACTGTCTCCACTGAGCTATGATTTAAGAATTTATGACACGTAGATTTAACAATATGTCACAGCATATTTTTTGTATTCTTTTAAATAAAATTTCTATTATATACATTATCTAATGCACTTTATTTATAGAACCATTCAAAATCCACCCAGAGCTCATTGCCAGGAAAAGTTTTTTCTACTAGTGACCTGGTGTGATACCTCCTACTTGGCCAGCATTTAATTAAATTTGTTTAATTTATTTTTAGTTCTGTGAGAGATTTAAGATGTTTTATTTCGTTTTGTTTTGTTTTGTTTTTTGAGACAGAGTCTTGCCCTGTCATCCAGGCTGGAGTGCAATGGCGTGATCTCGGCTCACTGTAACCTTCACCTCCTGGGTTCAAGCAATTTTCCTGCCTCAGCCTCCCGAGTAGCTGGGATTACAGGCACCTGCCACCATACCCGGCTAATTTTTTGTAACTTTGGTAAAGATGGGGTTTCACCATGTTGGCCAGGCTCATCTCGAACTCCTGACCTAGTGATCCACCCACCTTGGGCTTTCAAAGTGCTGGGGTTATAGGCATGGGCCACCGTGCCCACCCCTTGTTTTGTTTTTCAAAAGGCGCTGTGGTTAAATACATTTAGGAAATCCTGGATAAATACAGTTAATTGTGATGTAACTGGAAAGCAGCACCAAGCCTTTAGCACCCTGATGTACTTTGTGAAGTTCTGGAAAATGCAGACTCTCCCAATTTTTTTTAGCCAAGAAAACTCTTTTTCTTGAAATACAAAACAACTTTTCAGGTTTAGAGTTCTGTGAAACATTCTTGGGGAAATACTATATAATAAGTGTTTTTTTACCCTCCTTTTCTTGGCTGCATTGAAGCTCAGTGAAATTTTGTGGTCTGCATCTTGTGTATGTTGCTGATTCTTCTTCATAATGAGGGGAGAGGGTGTCTGTGGTAGAAAGGGTAGGACACTACCCTATAGCAGTTTGCCACTAGTAATTGGTGTACAGTTGGGGAGCCTGCAAGTTTTAATTTTCTGGGGTATAAATTGGCAGCAAAATGTCTACCTTGTGGAATTCTTTGAAAATGTGAAGTTGCAACAATATTGCAATGTACTAATGTTCATTCAAATATTAGTAGCCACTAGTTACATTTTATCCCCTTTTTCCTTTACTTATGTATAATTGTCTAAATATTGTAGCATGTTTTTATTTAAAGCTATTTCAAATTTACATAAGGAAAATTGAATAACTAAGTAAGTGATTAAAATATTTAAGATATTTAAGTAATTTTCGATAGAAAATAATGTTGGGGCTATTTTTTCAATTAGCATTTTGCCATATTTTAGGAAATCAATGACAGTTTTTATTCTAGAAAGAATTCAACCCTAAATATATTGTCTATGCATTTATGCTAAAAAAAAAAACCAAGGATTTCAAAGCACTCTAATTATATATATATGTCAGCCACCTTAAGACAGATTACCAGAAAGACTACAAAAAGCATTATGGCACAGCAAAAGTCTGTAAGTTCCTTAGTTAAATGGTTTTAACAAAATGCTGTGCTTTGTATAGCTAATTTCTATGAACCAAGATTACAGTAGTTCAATTCATAGAACCAATAGATGACAGATGATAAGTTAATTTTATAACTTTGCTTCTTGGCTTTTGATTTTTGGCTCTTACATTACTTAGAAGGGCTCTGAGGATTAATAAGTGCCTGCTCACCTCCATTCCCATCTGGCCTGAAACTATTAATTGGCTGTAAGTATTTTGATTCTGAGCTTCTTGGCCATAGGGGTCTCCCCAAGGGACATGAGAGACCTGGGTTAGGTAGCACACCACCCCAGCATCAATATGCAATAAAACAAAAGCTTGGCCATTGATAGTGCTTCTGGTATATCTTGACCCAAAACAGGGAAACAAGCACGGAAAAGATAAAATTTTAAGCCCCGACTGACTAAATGGAACCCTCCTCTTTGACCAAGGAAATCACCTGAAAACATCCTGAAAAATTAGTTCAGGCCATGAAAGGAAGGGGATGGTTGAATGTACCTTGTTATACCCTTCCGCATTTAAAGTTTAGGCACAACTGAGCAGCATTAATGTTTAAATAAAGATCAGAAGGCTGACAAGACAGACTCTTTGCAGCAATAACATACCAAATGATAACCAGGACCTAAGACCATGCCAGACAAGGGTTAAGTCACACACTCCTAGGCTTAAAAAGTATACTCTGTTCTAACTGCCACAAGGTTTATCTTTCTCTCAAGCAGCCAAACAAGCACTGACCCCAAGATAAGCAACGTTAAAACAAATTACATCTCTTCTAAGTGCTGACTAACTGACCCCAGCCCCTATTCCACCAGCTATAACTGCAGCTTTAATTAGACAAAAGACCGATTTCAATGACTTTCTCTTGATAAAAAGACCACAGAACATGGCCTAATTCTGGCTGGTTTACAGAAATTAAGCACTTTTGTAATTAGATCTATTTGTGTCCTAAATAGACCAACTGATGTACAAGGCCTAATTGTAATACATTTAGACGTTAAGTCTCCATCCCAAAATAAGCATGGGCCATATGTTATACAGATGTTTATTCAATACACATGTGTCAGGACCACCTTCATAAATATTCATAGCTCCCCCTGCAACCTGTTAAAACTGTGTGTTTAACCAACCAGTTGTGATATCTCCACAGGAGCTCTCAGTACAATTAACAGTGGGAAACAAACTTACTGACTTTCTTATTGATATGAGGGTCATATATTTTATAGTTATTACCTGTATGTCCCCTGATTGAAAACAAAACAGAACAAAAATGATGATGATTGCAGGAATGTCAGAGAAAGGTATGAGTCATCCTTTTCTTGCAATGTTTAGATTATCATCTTAGAGACTACAGTAAACACACAAGAAACCCTGAATGTTGGGTGTATATTCAAAATAAACTGAAAAACATCTCTGCCCTCCAGGACATGAACGAACAAATTAATGCAATGTCCAACCCTATGATGTTACTAAACCAGTGGTTCTCTTTTTTGTTTGGGTCAGGACCCTCCTGATTAAAAAAAAAAAAAAACTCATCATTCTGGCTATATTTCTAGGAATAGGCATACTTCTTTACTGTGGGTTATACTGTTGCTATACAACATACATGGGGTTACAGGATCACTTTTCCCAGATCTTACCCCCTCATCCAATGATGCTTTGACTTGTTACCCCTGTGACCCCAGGAACACAGAAATATTTCAGACTCCAAGAAAGTAAGCCCCATTCCTCAGGCACCTAGCAATGCCTGCAGCCAGCAGGAAGTAGTCAGAATGAAGTCGACACCCTGATACTCTATAGAAATGGAATGGACATTGACAGTAGGGAGTTTGTAACCTATACGGCCAGTTTGCTACCTTACTCTAAAAGTAACCCCTCCATCACTTTGTTTCTTACTACACATATATCGAACTTCCTGTTTGCTTGAGAATTCTGAAGGCTAATCCTGGAACAATCCAGGCATGAAGCAGAAATGTTGGTTGTACTTTTCTCCCTTCTGAAAAGAATTCGATGCGCGGTTAATTCATAATCTGATCCTTGCCAACTGACCTGGTTACATTTCTACACATTTTTTCATTAGCAACATACATTTAAATCTAACCACATTTTTGCATGGGTGATAGCTCATTCCTTTTTACTGATGAATAATATTCATTTGTATGTGTATATACCATTGTTTATTTAGACCTCCAATTTAGAAATAAAATCCATGAGAAGTCAATTGCTGTACTACAAGTTGATTTTAATGATGTATTTTTTTCTCCCCCTATAGATGTGCAATTGTCCCATTACCATTTGCTACAAGTGTAGTGTGCTGTTCGGACTTTGTCAAAAACCAACTGACCACATATGCATGGGCTGTTTCTGGGCTCTTCATTTATTCCATTTATCTATTCTTCCATCCTTTCATCAATATTGCAAAATCTTAATAATATAATTATCAAATAATTGTGAATGTCAGCTGATGCAGAACCTGCTTCCTCTACAAGAAGATCCTTGTTATTCTTGGCTGTATACAATATAATACTATATCAATTATAGGATAATCTCCTTACGTCTCTCTCTCTTTCTCCCTCTCTCTCATCTCTCCCTCCCTCCCTCCCTCTCTGTCTCTCAGACACACACACACGTGCACACACAGGTACACACACACATGCTCGCACACACACGCACATTCTGCAAGGATGTCTATTATTACCTCACTAAATCTACACATTAATTTGAAGAAACTTAACATCTTTTTAAAGTTGTGTCTTTCTAAGTATAAACATAATATTTAGATATTCTTTAATTCATTTTAGTAATGTTTTAGGTATTTTTTTCTAGAGATCTTGTTTCTATTTTGTTAGATTTATTCCTTGATATTTAACATAATTGAAGTTATAAATGGTATATATTTTACTTATTTGTTAAATGGACATTTAAATCTATAAACATCTTTTAAATATTGCTTTAACTTTATTCTAGAGGTTTTGATTTGTAGTGCCTGGCACATGATAGATCATCAATAAATATCTGTGGAATTCTCATTATGAGAGTTGAGCAGGTTGACCTCTGAGTTCATTGTCAGTTATGACTATTTAGAATTTTTAGATGTTGTGTTTGTGTCAACATTTCTATTACATATTTAAAAGTAGGAAAATGTCCAGCAACCATGGTTGCATTCTGGTATTTATTTAACTTCTTAAAACTTGCTATCATCATGGTGGTGAAAAAAAATCTCTTTTGAGATTTTTCACTAATCAAACAAATGAGTCACTAAAGAGGCTGGTGATGAGTCATCGGAATGCAAGCACTTATCCCAGTTATGCAAATGAAAGATCTGATTAGAGTGGTAAATCCAAAATCTGAGCCCCAAAGTTCACCAAGGTGAAACAGTTTTAAATCCTCAGAGTAGTCACCAATTTATTAAAAATTTAATTATAAAATGGAGGACTACATCTATGAGTAGGAAGATTAACAGAATATTTAGTGCTTCTATGGTCATTTTATCTGTAAGCTTTCTTTTGATCCAAGCTCTCCTTCACAGCAGTGAAATCTAATATAAATAATATTCACCTGTGATGCCCACAAAAGATTTTGTCTTTTCTCATGCCATACAGGTGGCCCAAACTAAATTCATGGTTCTCCCTCAAATCACCACTATCCTCCCAGTAACTCAGACTTGTAATTTCCTTGATATTCTGTTTAGTTAATAATGAAAATTAGTTTTTTAATTATACCGATTTAAAAACAATAATACAGCTAATCAAAGTATAAAGAGGTAAAAATCACTTGAAATTAGACCATCTTGAAATAAATACTATAAACATTTTGGTGATCATTTATTCATGCACATGTTTGTAAGTTTAAATTACCATCATCACATAATACTTTCTTTTTGTCTTGGACATATTTTACTTTTTTATGGCGTTACCTCTCTCTCATTCCTCATCAAATGCATCAATATCTCCAAATGCCCAGGTACACAATGTTAACAGCAAAATGTGTATCCTTCCATAATATTCTTCATCAAATGAATATATAGTCATATACAGCGTTTTCATTTTCTTGTGTTTATTTAAAAATAAAGAGTATATCCAGAGCTCTAAAACCCAGTAATAAGGTAACAACCCAATCAAAAAATGGACAAAAATTTAGAACAGATACCAAAGAAGGTGACAATAGACAAATAGATGACAAATAAGCACATGAAAGAGATGCTCAACATCATTAGTCATTATGGAAATATAAAGAAAAATCACAATTATATACTTACCAGAATGGCCAAAATTGGAAACAATGTCTGCAAGGGCTGCTAACGTTATGTGGAGGAACTGAAACTCTAATCCACAGTCTGTGGAAATATATATTGGTACAATCACATTGGAAAACAGTTTAACAGCTTCCTATAAAGTGAAACATTCACTGACTATGTGATAGTCTTCCCATTTGTAGGTATTTTTCCAAGGAAATGAAACTATATGTTCATGCAAAGACATGTACAGGAATGTTCAAAGTAGCTCGTTTTTTAATAGTTTAAAAGTCAAAGCAGCCAAATGTTCATCAAGTGAATGGATAAACAAATTGGGTTGTGTCCACACCATGGAATACTACTCAGCAATAAAAAGAACTCTGATACAAGACAAATGAATAAATCTCAAAATATGATGAAAGAAGCAACACAAAAAGAGTAAATACTCTATGATTCTATTTGTGTAAAAATCCAGAAAAATTGGAATTAATTTGCAAAAAGGAGAAAGTAGTGGTTGCCTGGGGATGGAAGGGGCTGTGGAAGGGCAAGATGGAGAAATTTCAAAGGGACATGAGGACAGTTTCAGGAGTAAAAGATATGTTCATCATCCAGAATGTGTTGTTGGTTTCATGGGTACATATATGTCTCAGAAGTTAACAAATTGTGTAGTTTATTATGTGTGGTTTATTTAAATACACCAAAGTCAGTTTATATATATGTAACTTCTTTTAATTGGCATATAACACTCAATAGCATACATGTTTCATAATTTATTTAAATACTTCTCTACTGATGTATATTTATATGTTCCCAGAGTTTTACCACCACACTAATGATTACATATATACATGTATATACACACACATATAAAAACTATATATATGCCCACCAGCACACATGGATAATAGCTATATAATTATCTATTTACAATATCTAGCACTATTTATGCAATAGAACTTTTAATTCTGGGAAACAGATTGCCAAAACTAATTTTTTAAAAATTTCTGTGGTATGATACATCATGTTTCCAAAAGGTTGTTACTATCCATCACTCCTCTGCTAATACAAGAGAGTATGCTTTTGATTTATACACTCAATAGATACCATTTCAAAAATATTTTGCCAAAAAGAAGGATATAAAATAATATTCCATCATAACCTTAATTTGCATTCAATTAAAAATCAGTAACTAATAACATACCTTTATATACATTGGACATTAAGATCTGTTATTGTATTATTATTTTTCTAATTTTATTCTGTGTCCATAACACTATTTCATTGTTTGCTTTAGAAATCAACTCATATATGTTCTTTGCATATTTTACATATTAATCTTTTATCAATCTCTGTATTACATAATCTTTCATCAATCTATGTATCTGTGTGTCTAAATGTCTTTTTAAACACCATCGTTTGTTATTGATTTTCTCTGACATAATTTGTCATAATATTTTAAATTATATATAGTAAAATATGTGAATTTTTTTAAATAATAATTTTGAAGTTTCTTTCTTGGTTTGAAATATTTTCACAGACTTTTAGGATAAAAATACTTACAACATTTCTTGTTATATAGTTATTAATGTATAATTGATACCTAATAAACTAAACATGCTAAGCATATAATTTTATAAGTACTGACTCTTCTATGGCTTTAATTATTTAACATTTTTATTAGAATTACTTAGTTCAACATCCAGAGATAAACATGGAATTATAATTATTTCTTTTGATAGTCAACAAAACTTTCAAAAGCCATAAAATCCTTAGGAATAGTTTTAGCAGAAAAGATATACCTAAAAAATAAAAATATAAACTTATATGATCTTGTTAGATGAAAATAATTGAGAAGGGAATACATGAAAAGACCTAATATTCTTTTATAAAAGAAGATTTGGAAGCTTTTATTTCAAAATGAATACATAAATGAAATTTTATATAAATTGAAATAGGTTCACAATTTTAATTTGAATATTATTTTTAAAATTAAATATAATGATATTAGCCTCTATGAAGAAAAGCCTGACGTACAACTGAAACAATATGAGGAATAATAGATGATCTTCCCCCTACAGTCACTAAAATATAAATACAGAGTGATCAAAGAGTATGGTATAGACATATCTCCAGACATATGAAGTAGAATGGAAATAAATATCTAGAAATAGTAATGAAACATATATGAAAATACATTATATGACAAAGCACGATTTTGACTTGAAAAATATTGCAGGACTCAGCTGAATATTCATCAGAAAGAAAACTCCTTACCTCACACCATATACAAAACTAACATGTCAGATCCACTCTTAATTTATCATTTCCTTTATAATCCATGAGCCATATATCATCAGGAAAATATGTGTGTAGGTGTGTATGTATGTATGTATCTATCATCTATCTATCTCTCTATCTGTTTATATTTTAAATATAAACTTTGATGTCAGAGAGCCCTATGTTCAAATTCCAGATCTATTATTTTCCTTGTATAAACTAGGAAAAGTTATTTAAGACCTCCAACCTAGTTCTTTCAACTGTATAGGGGGATAATCATGCTTATATCACATGATGTTAGCAAAAATTAAGTAATATAACATGGCTAAATTGTAACTGGTTTTGGCAGAGAAATTACAATCAGCAAAAATCATTTCACTCTACCTCTTCCCTAAGATAGCTTAATCAATTGTAAATTACTCATCATATCTGTCCATTTCTTTATATTATTAGGATATTGCTCATGAGAAGTTCTCCTTCTAATTCCAAAAGTTTCTAGTGTCTTTGCCTTTGGTGTCATACTGACAACCACCCCAAGACAACCTCCTAATGCAGACATATGTTGATCTGAGTTTCTGGACAAATCTTTATTTATCGCTTCTTAGTCCTCTTCTGTGACACCAAAACCTTCAGGAATATAGAAACTGAGGATCTCCCACATTGCAAAAAGAATAAAAGACGCAGCTACATTTTATTTTCTCTTAAACCTCAAATTGTGCTGACTCAAGAAAACGAGATGTACACTGAGGTTTCTGATATGAGATTCCAGTGAGCGGAGGTCAGGACTGTACCCACCTTACTGCTCATGTTGTTGCCAAAAGCGTTATTCAGCTCACTTTTGGTTCCAAAAGGCATACAGTAAAAGAAGTTTCAACAAGTTTGAACTCTTCAAGTTAGGCAATGTTTGAGCATGTCATTTCTCAACAGCTAAGTTAATATTTTCTTGTCCTGAAATTAAAAAAAAAAAAAAAAAAAACTTTACACTGATCCAAAATACTAACATAGACTCAACTTTCTCATCATCATAATCAGAGTAAACTGCTGCAAGCTTAAACAAGGTACAAAGCACTTGGGTTTAATAACCATATTTTCACCTTAGGATACTAAATGTGAATTGCTGGGAATGAGGACATTATTTATACATCCCACTTCTTAAGAGTGTTAGAAGCTTGTATAGCTCAGGAAGAATTTCAGTGGAAATTGACAAGGCTACTTATAAGGCCCTGACCAATTATTGTTTCAGAGAGGATCAAATCATGGGTTTGGTCTGGTAACTGCTTTCTTAGACATGCTTTGTTAAACTGGAATAGAGTTCCTGAAAAACACTTAAGAATCTTTGATAGAGAAAAGAGAGATTATCTGTAGTTAGAGGCTGTGTTTCCTAGCTGCTTATCAATAGGAAAGTAAAAATGTTTATAGAAACAAAATCAGCAAAGTGGTTTTCTTCAAAATATTTGCTTCAAAAATATTCAACTTTATGATTTGTGTAGAAAGAATAAACCTCAGTTCAGCTTGGTACAGAGAAAAGTGCCTGGCAACAGTGAGTCTCTCACCTGGCATCAGTGAGTCAGAATGAGGTGATGTAAAGTGAGGTAGTCCCCCTTCCCTTACTGTGAGCAGGAGCCAATGACTAGCTGAGTCCCAGTTCCCACCAGATTGAACAAGGTGGACATGATGGTGGGAGGTAGACTTACCTGGCAGTCCAGTTTTCTAGCTCCTTTCCCTGGGTGTCAGCAGAGGCCAGGACAGAGTGAATCCACACCCCTACTCAAAAGAACAGAGAGAGTATGGGTCACTCCTACACTTCCCCTAGGAAAGTAGCAGCAGAGCCAGGGTGAACCTGAGCATTCACCCCACACACATGCATTGGGGGGCCCACTGTGTTGAGTTGGCATTGGCAGGGCCCAAAAGGAAACAGAACATATACATACCCAGCCCTCATGCCACATCTCATCAGGCAGATTGCCCAATAAAAGAGAAAGAGTAAATAGGATCTGTTGTTTCAAAATTAGAAGAAAAAGAAGCAGCCAAATGTTAGGATATAATTAAAAGTTATTTGCCATTTGAAGAACCAGGGACATCACAATATAAATGAGAAAAGAGACCAGCATAAAGATGAATCAGATGTTAAAATTATCTGGAAGGATCTTAAAGTGGCCAAAATAAAAATATTTTAACAAGCAATTATGAGTTCTTGTGGAACAAATAAAAAATAGAAAATCTCAACAAAGAAATATGTCATAAAAAACAAGTGCCATTTTAGAACTGAAAAATAAAATCACAGAAATTAAAAAACAAACTCCCAGGATGACCTCAGTAATAGACTGGAGGTGACAGAGGATAGAGTTGGTGAACTTGAGGACAGATAGTTAAAATTACCTAATCTGAATGACAAAGAGAAAATACACTGGGGAAAAAAACAAAGTTTCCGGTACCTGTAGGACATTTTTTTTTTTTAATGCTGAAGTTTATTTGATAGCATTTCAGAAGAATAGTAAAAGAGAGTGAGACTAGAAGGCATTCGAAGAAATAATGGCTGAAAACTTCCCTCACCTGGTGAGAGATTCAGGGTGAGAAAACCTCTATCAAGATAAACCCAAATAAAACATGCAAGAAAGACACATCATAATTAAATGTCTGAAAACTGAAGACAAATAAAAACTCATGCAAGCGTCCATAGACAAATGATGCATTGCTTGAAAACTTCAGAGAGGAAAAAACACACGTGTAGGTTAGAATGTGTAAAACAGGGTGAATATAATAGACTCTCCTAATTCTCATAAGTTTCTCAAATCATATTTGATGGTTGAAGCAAAAATTATAATACCACCTGATGTGATGCTCAATGTATGCAGAGGAAATATTTCAGACAATTATGTTATAAAGGAGATGAAGGGACCTTAAAGGAAGGAAGATTTCTTCACTCAAGGTCATACAAATTTGAAACCTTTAGACTGTGATAAGTTATGTGTGTTGCATAGAGAATTCTTGATATAACTAACTCCATCTTAGAAACAGACTCCACCTTACATTTCACAAGGCATCATGCCAACAGGACTAGATGTTTATCTAATCCATAGAGATTGCACCCAACCAGAGGGGGACATAGCCAGAGGACTTCCATTCTTCACCAGAGGACTCTGTGGCCATAAAAAGAGCAAGAGTTCACCAGCTTGAGACGGCCATGTTAAGACACTGTCCTGCTGTCACTCATGATCAGCACCTAGCATCTGCCACTGAAGGTGCTTCCCCAAAGGCTCTTCCTGCAAGATGCTAACATCCATTGGATCAGCTGAGACACTCTCCTTGTCCGTGTCACCCTCCTTAGACTGGTTTATTAACCCCATTTTTATATCCCCTTTTCTCTTGATTTTAAATGCTATTTTGTTTGATGTGGTACATTTAATCTGTCGCATTTATATATTTATTAAGTATACTATTACATATGGTTTACAATGTTGACTCACTTGTGGACCACATGAGCCTGTGTGCCTGCAGCTCTACCTACCTATTGAATGGGTAGTGCTAAGGAGAATTGCCTTCTTGTGAATTCCTTCTAGCTCGTGGCTTTTGTGACTGAAATAATACCTATAAAAATCTGACCTTAGGGAAAGACACAAATGTGCATGAACCTGGTTATGTCTGGCCTGGTGTTACTCATGACATATGTGTACTGTAATGCCTGGAACAACCACTAAGAGAACTCTTCCAAATACTATACTTATAACACACTAAGTAAATCAAATTGGAATTCTAAAATATGTACAAATAACCCAGAGGAAGTTGAGAAAAGAGGGACAGAAGAATGAGAAAGAGAAAACAAATGGGCAACAAATAATACAATAGTAGATTTATGCCCAGATATATCAATAATTAATTTATACGTAGTTTTACATTTTACATTTAAGTTTGTGATCCGTTTTGAATTAATTCTGGTGTAAGGTGTAAAGTCAATGTTGTGACTTCTTTTTTTCCTTTTGCCTAGGAATGCTCAGTTGCCCCATCACTGTCTGCTGAAAAGACGCTTTTGCACCTATGTCGAAAACCCACCGGATGTATTTGTATTGGACTATTTTTTAATCCTCTATTCTGTTCCACTTGTCTATGTGTCTATCTCTCTGCCTATGGCATACAGAAGAAGATATAACAATCCTAAATGTGTACAAGCTCAACAAGAAGCTTTACAACACATGGAATATAAACTGATGAAGATCAAAGGAAAAAACAAATCTGAAATTATAATTGGAGATTTCAAAACCCCTCTCTCAGCAATTGAGAGATTAATTGAGAAAAAAAAAAAAAACAGCAAAGACCAAAGAAATTCAAAAAGGTGTCCTAGCATCTTTGAGCCTCACAAAGCCCCAGATTCTAACCATGAGTTCTCTTGCTCTCACTAGACACCCTCCACTCAGTAGGAAAGGGTCCTCACCTGTCCAGTTCCTATAAACTAGACCACCTGCAACGCATCAGGTCCTCAGCCTGTTGGGTTTCACCTCCCTGCCAGCCCACACAAGTTGATCACATTCTCCCATAGAAATGAGGTGTCACCCCCTCTCCTCTCACTACAAAGCTGGCCTCTTGCGGTACCTGCTTGTTCCTTCTCTCACAGAGCACAACCCCCATGGCCCTGTGTGATGTGTGATACTCTCTCCTTATGCAGACAGCACATGTGACTCATGAGCTGTGCATCTCACTTGTCTGGTGCTGAGTGTGCTGTGTTTGGCCATCTCATGCTGTTTAGAGAGAGGTGTCTCTTCTTTACCTATGGGGTGAATAGGAGGTGATGAGAAAAAATATAGGTGCCTTGAACTACATTATCAATGAACTTGACCTAACTGAGGTTCAAGCAACACTGCATTCAGCAACAGCAGGGTATACATGCTTTTCAAGTGTTTGCAGACATTTACCAAAATAGACAATATTCTAGTCTTTGAGATGAGTCACAATAAATATAACAAGATTCAAATAATACGGAGATATTTGCTGATTATAGCAGAATTAAGAAGAACTAATAGAATGATATCTGGAGAATCCTCAAATAATTAGAAATTAAATAATGTTGGCCAGAGAGGCAAATCACTATCAAAAGAATAGATTTTTAAATCAATAATAATTTAAAAAAGACTAGGGTATACATCTTACAGTTTTCAAAAGAAATGTATAGCTTTAAACAGTTACATCAGAAAAGAAAAACAATCTAAAATTAGTTGTCTAGGTTTTTTTTTTTTTTTTTTTTGGAGACAGAATCTCACTCTCACGCAGGCTGGTGTGCAGTGGCGCGAACTCAGCTCACTGCAACCTCCACCTCCCGGGTTCAAGCAATTCTCCTGCTTCAGCCTCCTGAGTGACTGGAATTACAGGCGTGTGCCACCACACCCGGCTAATTTTTGTATTTTTTTAGTAGAGATGGGGTTTCATCATGTTGGTTAGGCTGGTCTTGAACATCTGACCTTGTGATCTGCCCGCCTCAGCCTCCTAAAGTGCTGGGGTTACAGGCGTGAGCCACCGCACACTACAGTTGTAAGTTTTTAACTTAAAATTGCAAAGAACAAATACTCCCAAATTAAGTAGAAGGAAAAAATAATATAAAAACAGAAAGCAATTCATAGAAATTATGTTTTTCTATTATTTATTTCTCTATCTTATCTGTCTCTATTTTCAATTTATCTCTTAATCAAGGAAAAGAGGAACAATAATACAATTAGAAAAGTAAATAGAATTGAAAGATGTTTCACTGAAAATAACAATAAAATTTACACTCTGATAAAATGATGAAGACTTAAGAGACATAAATCATGCTATTAAGATGGGAAAAGTAGATATAATTACAAATTCTACTGACCTTAAAATGATAAAGTAATATTATATACAACTTTATGTCAACAAATTCAATAACTTAAGTGAAATGAACAAATTATTTGAAAGACACAAATTACAAAAACTGATTCAAGTAGTTCAATCTGAATAGGCTTAGATACATTAAAGAAATTGAGTACCTGGCCAAACACTTTTCCACCAATAATTAAACATTCCAGGGACACATGGCCCCTCTGATAAATTTTATCCAATATTTAAGCAAAAAATGACACCACTGCCACTCAAAACTCTTTTATGAAATAGAGGAGTGACAATTTTGCCACCCATTTTATGAGGCCGTTATTAATCTGATATTAAAAACCATACAAAACTCAATAATTAAAAAATATGGAACTATATTCTCTTATAGTTTAACACCGAAATAGTTTTTAAAAGTTAACCGGTAGAATTAGGAACACATACAAGGAGTAATACACCATGACTAAATGGGGTCAATTCTACAATGCAAGTGTGTTTTTTTAAAATAACATTTTATTTCAAAATAATTACAGAATTTTTCCTTTAGGAAGTAGCAAGGATAGTGTGGGGAGGACCGACGCCCCCTTCACCCAGTTTTCTTGTTGATTACATTTTACTTAACTATAGTGCAACATCAAAACCAGGAAAGTGGCACTTGGTACAACGTGTGCATATAATTCTTATTATATTATATTTAATAAAAGTTTTGGCTCAAAACTTACAAATCAGTAGTAGGGTAAGAAAAACTATTCTCTCTCTGAATTCTGTTATGCAATAACATGCATAAAAGTGTTAAAATGAAGATTGGAAAGTGTCACATACTCAGAAATTAAAGCAACTATCATACAAGACATTGTGTATTATAGCTATTAATAACATCATACTTCGATTTGTATTTTAAAGGAAGAGAGTATAATTTATATTTGTACTTTCTACTGCTCTGCTTACACAATTGCAAATACAATCGTCTATTGAATATGGATGAGTGTGTCTCAGCCTTAACAGTTAAATTCCTTGTGGAGAATATATCCATTCTATGTGTACATTATTTCTAAGAGTGGCAGTATATTTTTATTTATTCAGACATACAAAAATTGTTAAGGTAACTTTCAGCTCAACAAAAATCTGGATTATGCTAGAGATACAGATAAACATGTATTTATGGGCTCTTTATGAAGTTCCCATGGGAAGCCTGAAAGTCAAAAGCAAGACCATAAAAATGAGCTCATCACTCTTAAGCAGCAGATAACTTACTCAGATAAGATAATAAATGTCCCAAGTATTCACTTTAAACTCCGATTGAACTGTGCCTGAACCCAGGGAGGTTGGATTCCCAACCCTGGATTGCCTTTCCCTTCTCAGTTCTCTTACTTCCTGGTTGGAGCCCAGGTGTCCTTGTGCCAGCAGCTTTCTATCCCCAAACCACGTCCTTCACACTCTGCTGAGCCAGAAATGAACATGGACGTGCTGGGAGTCTGCACACACAGCTGGTTTCTATTACAGTTTTATAAGGTTTCACCTGACACACCATTGGATGAGTTTTTTAAATTGTGCATGTGAAAATCTTTTAGTGTTTATAGATTAAGTGCTAAATCTTGGCAATGCCAGCTCACTGTTATTTAACAATTTCCTGAAGACGATGTGTGTACCTAAGCAGGCACACAGCCTTTTTAGTAACGAAGCCTCTGCCTGTCCTTCCAGATACATCTTGAGCAGTACTCCCACCTCCCTAGGCTTTCTGAGTTACACAGTGATCACTACTCTGCCCTGTGTACGTGCTTGAATAATCTTCACATATAAGTTAGTGACCTACCTTTGTCCATGCTGAAAATATTCTTCCCTTTGTTTCTGCTCAGTTGGGCTTCATAGGACAGCTTCCTTTTATTACCCTCTCGATGAAAAGTCCAAGGCAGGCATGTCTAATTGACTGAAACTGGGTCATTTATTGTTCTCTCTGCAGGCCAGGAGAGTGAGGATATAGCTGGTTTGTACAGGATAAATTTGACAGCAGATATTGCAGATCAACTTTAGGGGACTGTTGAGGCTCTGCTGGGAGAGCAGAATTAGAGAGAGGTGAATTCGTGAGAGAGTTTAGGCCCAGAACTGGAAAGACTAATGCACGTGAAAAGTGAGGAGAGGTGTCTGACAGCCTCATCCAGATTCCTGGCATGTGGGATGGGGGCAGATGGAAAGGCCATTCACTGAAATGGGACCACACTTCCTTTACTCAATGTGGAGTATTTATGAATATAGAAGAAGGAAAGGACCACGGGACAGATTCACTTTTTGATGTTTCTATCCATTGTTCAGGGGTCACTGATAAGTGAGAAGTTGGGTGCCTTGGACAGGAGACCATGACAGTGATCTGGACCTGACATAGTGCTGTCAATTTAGAGGAAGTAGTTGAAGCTGTGTGTGGAAGAGGCTCACTCTGGTGGTATCGCTACAAATGCAAAGGCTGAATACCATGGGTCATGCTCTTTCTTTGAGCTCCTAGAGAGTCTGGTGCAAGCCATATGTTGCCCTGTGCATCTTTGATTGTTGTCTTTAGTCCACTGACTAAACTATGTTTAGTGGACTTTAGCCTACTGACAGTTAGGTAGGACTCATTACAGGCTATGCACAGTTCCAAGCATGTGTTCATGTGTTTTCACTCATTTGGTGTACACAACACCTTAAGAGGTAGGCATTTTTTATGAGGCCTGTTTTACAACAGAGAAAGGTGAGGTGCAGAGAGATAAATCCCAACATTATAGTAAGTGTTAGATCCAGGGCTTCAACGTGAGACTCTTTTGCCCTGAAATCCCTGTGTCTCACCACAAAAATATACCTCTTCCAGAATTACATCATTTGTCACTCTGCCCTGTCACAAGACACTTAATGAAGGGGGGGTCATCTTTTTGAGGGATTGTAGGGTTCATAAAGAGAAGCTATACTTTTTCCTGGTTATTCTCTCCAAAGCCAAGTAAGAGTGGTCAACACAGCTTCATAATGTTTGGAGGAATCTGCAAGAAGGAAAATCTGATTGTGTTTAATGCATATTATGGCAGATGGCATATTGAATTATAAATTTCTGAGTTTACTTCCCCATAGTTCTGTAAGCTTTTGAAGGCAGCATTTAATGTTAACCACCAAACCCCTAAATGTTTGTGTTTTTTTAGAAACAGGCGGCCTCTAACCCTTCCAGCTCTAGAGGAGAAAAGGGAGGAGAAAGATGACATTTGGTTGTGCTCCAGGGAGAATGTCTAAGTTGTGTAAGTCACTTCTGACTCATGGGGAAAGGTTATTCTAAGTTTCTGTGCACAGTTGTTTTTGTCCTTGTGTGAGGATGCTCTGTAGGGCACGCCAGTCCCCCGGCTCATCCACAGGAAGTCTTTCATAGGAAGCAAAGTGCAGTGTGTGGGGTTTCCTAAAAGGGCTTCAATATTGCAATTCTGAATCTAAAAAATTTCTAGAGGAGTTGGGGGTCACATGGGGTTAAAGGTCAATGCAGGAAATCATTAGAGCATAGTAGGCATCTTCAATGAGATGAGCATTTGGTGTGGACAGAGGGAAGGGAGGGTCTCATTAACATGCTGGCCAGTGAGGGCCTCATAGGTTTTATTTGGAAATAACAGGCAGTTAATTTCAGATTTACATGCAGGTTTATCTGCGTACTCTATGTTTTCAGATGGCATGTGCTACGTTTTAACCAACTGTTTATCTTTCCTTTCACAATGTGAATTGTGAGCTGCAATTAATTCTAGCAGTATCGAGTAACTCCATCCATTTCTGGAACCTAAATAAAAAACAATGAACCACTCTTTCTAAAATAGGAGGCCAGATTACAAATCCTATTTGGCTACCCCTCATACTAGTATAAGAAAGAGACCATAAGTAAAGGGGAGAAAGGAAGAATGGAACAGCGTGTTCACTCTTGGGTATTACTCCGCTGGTATTATTGGTTCTTTTCTGCAATGAGGAATCAGTGTTAGCATACAGTTGGTTTGTAAGAGATGATAGGGGAAGATGGCAAGTAGATCTGGAATTCAAAGAAAACTTCCTGGAGGAAGAAGAATGTAAAAATGTAATAGAGGGATTCTTCTTCTTCCTGGTTTAGTCTTGGGAGGGTGTATGTGTCCAGGAATTTATCCATTTCTTGTAGATTTTCTAGTTTATTTGCATAGAGGTGTTTATAGCATTCTCCGATGGTAGTTTGTATTTCTTTGGGATCAGTGGTGATATCCACTTTTTCAGTTTTTATTCTTTCTATTTGATTCTTCTCTTTTCTTCTTTATTAGTCTGGCTAGCAGTCTATCCATTTTGTTAATCTTTTCAAAAAACCAGCTCCTGGATTCATTCATTTTTTTGAAGAATTTTTCACCATCTCCTTCAGTTCTGCTCTGATCTTAGTTATTTCTTGTCCACTGCTAGCTTTTGAATTTGTTTGCTCTTGCTTCTCTAGTTCTTTTAATTGTGAGGTTAGGGTGTAGATTTTGGATATTTCCTGTTTTCTCCTGTGGGCATTTAGTGCTATAAACTTGCCTCTAAACACTGCTTTAGCTGTGTCTCAGAGATTCTGCTACACTGTATCTTTGTTCTCATTGGTTTCAAAGAACTTATTTATTTATCCCTTAATTTCATTATTTACCCAGTATTCATTCAGGAGCAGGTTGTTCAGTTTCCATGTAGTTGTGTGGTTTTGAGTGAATTTCTTAATCCTGAGTTCTAATTTGATTGCACTGTGGTCTGAAAGACTGTTTGTTATGATTTCCATTGTTTTGCAGTTGCTGAGGAGTGTTTTACTTCCAATTATGTAGTCAATTTTAGAATAAGTGTGATGTGGTGCTGAGAAGAATGTATATTCTGTGGATTTGGGGTGGAGAGTTCTGTAGATGGCTATTAGGTCTGCTTGGTCCAGAGCTGAGTTCAAGTCCTGAATATCCTTGTTAATTTTTCTGTCTCATTGATCTGTCTAATATTGACAGTTGGGTGTTAAAGACTCCAACTATTATTGTGTAGGAGTCTAAGTTTCTTTGTAGGTCTCTAAGAACTTGCTTTATGAATCTGTGTGCTCCTGTGTTGGGTGCATATATATTTAGGGAAGTTGGCTCTTCTTGTTGCATTGACCCCTTTACCATTACATAATACTCTTCTCTGTTTTTTGATCTTTGTTGGTTTAAAGTCTGTTTTATCAAAGACTAGGATTGAAACCCCTGCTAATTTTTTGCTTTCCATTTTCTTGGTAAATATTCCTCCATCCCTTTATTTTGAGTCTATGTGTGTCTTTGCACATGAGATTGGCCTCCTAAAGACAGCACATTGGTGGATCTTGACTCTTTATCCAATTTGCCAGTCTGTGTCTTTGAATTGGGGCGTTTAGCCCATTTACATTTTTTAGTCCATTGCATTACATTGAACCCATTACATTAATTCCAGGTCACAATGTTATGTGTGAATTTGATCCTGTCATTATTATGCTAGCTGGGTTTTTTGACCATTAGCTGATGCAGTTTCTTCATAGTGTCCGTGGTCTTTACAATTTGGTATGTTTTTGAGTGACTGGTACTGGTTTTTCCATTCCATATTTAGTGCTTCCTTCAGGAGCTCTAGTAAGGCCGGCCTGCTGGTGACAAAATCTCTCAGCATTTGCTTCTCTATCAAGGATATTATTTCTCCTTCGCTTATGAAACTTAGTTTGACTGGATATGAAATTCTGGGTTGAAAATTCTTTCTTTAGAATGTTGAATATTGGCCCCCACTGTCTTCTGGCTTGTATGATTTCTGCAGAGAGATCTGCTGTTAGCCTAATGGGCTTCCCTTTGTGGGTAACTTGACCTGTCTCTGGCTGCCCTTAATATTTTTTGAAATTGAGGCAGTAATTAATAGCCTGGTAACCAAAGAAAAGCCCAGGAACAGATAGATTCACAGCCGAATTCTACTAGAGGTACAAAGAGGAGCTGATACCATTCCTTCTGAAACTATTCCAAACTATAGAAAAAGAGGAACTCCTCCCTAACTCATTTTATGAGACCAGCATCATCCCGATATCAAAACCTGGCAGAAACACAACAAAAAAAGAAAGTTTTATGCCGATACCCTTGATGAATTTCGATGTGAAAATCCTCAATAAAATACTGGCAAACCAAATCCAGCAGCACATCAAAAAGCTTATCTACCCCAATCAAGTCGGCTTCATCCCTGGGATGCAAGGCTGGTTCAATATAAGCACCTCAATAAACATAATCCACCATATAAACAGAACTAATGACAAAAACCATAGGATTATCTTAATAGATGCAGAAAAGGTCTTTGGTAAAATCCAACACCCCTTCATGCTAAAACTCTCAATAAACTAGGTATTGGTGGAACATATCTCAAAAGAATAAGAGCCATTTATGACAGACCCACAGCCAATATCATTCTGAATGGGCTCCCTTTGAAAACTGGCATAAGACAAGGATGCACTCTCTCACCACTCTATTCAATATACTACTGGAAGTTATGTCCAGGGCAATTAGGCGAGAGAAAGAAATAAAGTGTATTCAAATAGGAAGAGAGGAAGTCAAATTGTATCTGTTTGGAGATGACATTATTATATACTTAGAAAACCCCATTGTCTTAGCCCAAAAATCTCCTTAAGCTGATAAGCAACTTCAGCAAAGTCTCAGGATACAAAATCAATGTGCAAAAATCACAAGCATTCCTATACACCTATAATAGACAGACAGAGAGACAAATCATGCGTGAACTCCCATTCACAATTGCTACAAAAAGAATAATATACCTAGGAATACAACTTACAAGGGATGTGAAGGACCTCTTCAAGGAGAACTACAAACCACTGCTCAAGGAAATAAGAGAAAACACAACAAATGGACAAACATTCCATGCTCATGGATAGGAAGAATCAATATAGTGGAAGTGGCCATACTGCCCAAAGTAATTTATAGATTCAACGTTATCCCCTTCAAGCTACCATTGACTTTCTTCACAGAATTAGAAAAACCTACTTTAAATTTCATATGAAACCAAAAACAAGCACGTATAGCCAAGACAATCCTAAGCAAAAAGAACAAAGCTGGAGGCATCATGTTACCTGACTTCAAACTATACTACAAGGCTACAGTAACTAAAACAGCATGATACTTGTACCAAAACAGACATATAGACCAACAGAACAGAACAGAGGCCTCAGAAATAATGCCACACATCTACAACCATCTGATCTTTGACAAACCTGACAAAAACAAGCAATAGGGAAATGATTCCCGTGTGCAGAAAACAGAAACTGGACCCTTTCCTTACAGCTTATACAGAAATTAACTCAAGATGAAATAAAGACTTAAAAGTAAGACCTAAAACCATAAAAACCCTAGAAGAAAACCTAGGCAATACCATTCAGGTCACAGGCATGGGCAAATACTTCACGATTATAACACCGAAAGCAATGGCAACAAAAGCCAAAATTGGCAAATGGGATCTAATTAAACTGAAGAGCTTCTGCACAGCAAAAGAAACTATTATTAGAGTGAACAGGCGACCTACAGAATGGGAGAAAATTTTTGCAATCTGTTCATCTGACAAAGAGCTAATATCCAGAAGCTACAAAGAACTTAAACAAATTTACAAGAAAAAAAAACAAACAAACGTATCAAAAAGTGGACAAAGGATATGAACAGACACTTCTCAAAACAAGACAAAAGCTCATCATCACTGGTTATTAGAGAAATGCAAATCAAAACCACAATGAGATACCATCTCACGTCAGTTTGGCGATCATTAAAAAGTCAGGAAACAACAGACGTTGGAGAGGATGTAGAGAAACAGGAACACTTTTATACTGTTGGTGGGAGTGTAAATTAGTTCAACCATTGTGGAAGACAGTGTGGTGATTCCTGAAGGATCTGGAACCAGAAATATCATTTGACCCAAAGGATTATAAATAATTATACTGTAAGGCACATGCACATGTATATTTATACATACATGTATGTATTCACAGTAGCAAAGACTTAGAACCTACCCAAATGTCCATCAGTGATAGACTGGATAAAGAAAATGTGGCACATATACACCATGGAATACTATGTAGCCATGAAAAAGGATGAGTTCACGTCCTTTGCAGGGACATGGATGAAGCTGGAAACCATCATTCTTAGCAAACTAACACAGGAACAGAAAACCAAACACTGCAAGATCTCACTCATAAGTGAGAATTGAACAATGAGAACATATGGGCGCAGGGAGGGGAACATCACACACCAGGGCCTGTCAGGGGGTGGGGGGCAAGGGAAGGGATAGCATTAGAAGAAATACCTAACGTAGATGACGGGTTGATGGTTGCAGCAAACCACCATGGCACGTGTATACCTATGTAAAAACCTTTATGCTCTGCACATGTATACCAGAACTTAAAGCATAATAAAAAAAAAAAAAAAGGTAATTGAATCAAACAGGTGAGAGGAATACATTAGACAACTTAAAAATGAATATTGTTTTATCTTTCTTCCCCACTCATTTCCTGACACTTGAACCACTGTATGATATTAATGGTCTCCATAGAGTTCCATGACCTCAAATCTCTTCGTCTACTGTACTTGTCATTACAATCAAGCACTATGCTGCTACCAGAAATATCTTCTCTAAATGTTATTGTCTTTTAACAACAAATGAGGAAACAAAAGCAAAATAAGGATGATGACAAATATGTAATGATGTATTTCTGCTGGCTATAGGTGAGGTACACATTTCTGCATTACTCCAATGATCAGATCTCACGCTATTTCACCACTTTTATTTCCATGGATGATTCCTAGAAACTGCCCTTTTCTTTAAAAAAAGCCACATATTGACCTATCTCTTCTTTCACCCAGATTGTCTTACTTTTTTCTTATAAGTGTCTATATACAATCTTACCCTTCTAAAAAGCAAACAAATTTTAAATGCATTTCATTAGCCCCTTGCCTACATGCAAATTCTCCATCTTCTGAGCTTCCATTACCCTTTACTTTTCTCTCTAGTTTATTATTTTGACCTGTAATAAATAGGTAGACGGGGTGTGGGGGTGCAAGAGAGAGAGAAGCAGTTGTATCTGTTGAAAGCAACTTGAAGAGAGCAGGAATAAATGTGTTTCTTCTCTTAGCCTCAAATAGCTTTTGCCATAGTGAACTATACAGAGCAGAGCTCAAATACGACAACTTGAAAATGTCTTGGGTATGGAAGAGAAAGGATCATGCAAGGAGCTGTCGTGGCTTTTTCAGAGGGTGTGGCTATGAAAGTTTCCGAATCTGAATGTGATTAGTTGGGTGGAGTGAGGTGGTGCAGTTCCCTCAAGTACCTGTCAGCCAAGCCCCATATTTCTCAGGTATCTAATGAGGCAGGAATGTTGAGCGTGATCATGGGACAATTACACACGCCTTTCCACTTACAAAGCATCTGCTTATCAGTATTTAATGATTTATTTCAACCCTGCTAGGCCTAATCAAGACAGAACACATTTTTTACGTACATCTAGGCAAATGACAAAAGAGAGGGCAGTCACTGCCTCTGTAACCTGGTATATTTCATGTGAGTGTCACATTTCCTTTCTCATTGTGTGTTTTTTCCCCAAATGAATTATGAGACCACTGGGTATATTTCATTTTATCAGATGTAGATGCATTTTCTTTATCCTCTTGAAACGTATTTTAATCTAGTCCATTAATAGAATTTAAATAAAGCCCATTGAAAATGACTAAGCATTGTGCAACAGGAGAAAAACTAAGTACATTCTGAGCTAGATCTCTATTCACAATGTGCATGTAAAGTCTAGCAGGTAATGAGCTTAAGTTCAGTTACCTGTTTGAATAGGAGGCCTGAGGACATCAAGGAGAGTAAACATGTAATATAAAACATATGTAGATAAATGTAAATATGTAAGCAAATTCCTCAGCATGTAAAAGTTTTAAAGTATATATATAAAGCCCAAATATGTAAACATACTCTTTTAAGAATATTTTAGAGATTCAATTGCTGGGCATAATTTACAGTCCAGATGTTTCAGTCATTTGGCTTGTAGATGAAGGAAACAATCACAAGCAGAATCAGTGAATTACCCACCACCCTACAGGAAGTTAGTGTAAGTCACGAGGTTCAGAACTTAAACCTGAGTGAGTGTTCAGGCTCCCTGTCCTGTTCAATGTGAACTGTACCTGTGGTTCTCAATTCTCTACTTATTGTATCCATAAAGCAGTTTTTCAAAGAATAGGAGTCCTGACATTATAAAAGCACTTCTCTCCTTTCTTAAGAAGATGGCCTATCTGAGCAGGCATTCTGCTCCATATTTGTCATTTGTAACATGTTTAGAGACAGCAATCCTTGACTTTGGGGAGATCGTAGAATTCTCTATCTCATGAGACATTGGCATCCTCTCCTTAGAAAAATAAACTTCATTGCACACATTCAACTTTTCCTATAATTCTTAGGGAGGGGAGCAAGCATTTCAAGTTAAGAACACTTAGGATGTCATCACTTTGTCAGTGATCTTCCAAATTATTACCATCTGAATTGAGCCTAAGAAACTGCCATTTAATAAAAAATGTAATGTCTGGAACACAAGAGCTGAACAAATGAACAATGAAGATTACTTAAATGTGGGATTGTGACTTTAAAAGCTGCCCACATGTTGCAAATTAAGAAACAGATGGTTCAGGTGTTTAGAAGTCTCCCTTCAACCCTGCCTTATAATTTGGTCCAGCCTTGCAGGGTACTTCTTAGTTACCTCCTACCTCTTTCTGGTGTTAATGGATAATATATTACTGTAATTTCCAAATGGGAGCCCAGTTCATTATGTGCGAAAGAGTCACCCCACAGATCTTTGTTGATGGCCCTATTATGGCGGCAAATAAATAAATGAAGGACTGAATGAATGAAAAGGAACTGTAGGAAAAAGAGGTAAACTGGATAATGAGATTCCTTAAAAAGAATCCCTCATACTATTTTAGGATAAGAGAAACCATCAGCCAAGCATAAGCCACTTTTCCTCTAAGGAACTTTAGAATATTAAGACAAAATATGGGGGGAAAATATGATATGGCACTCATAATGGATGACTGGCTTCCCTCAGATGACCTCCTAATAGGCAGTCTTCCATGCAGCTGAGAAAGCTGTGTTGCTCTGTTATTATAGGACAATGACAGCTACTGGTCTTGTTTCAATGATTGTAGTGCTTCTTCATCTTTGCTGGCCCGGAGCTGTGAGCAGTGTGAAATAGCTCAGGTGGGATAAGCATATTTCTCCAGTCTAGGAGATAACCCCCCTGGGTCTAGGTGGGAAGGTATGTAGGGATCAAGGTCAGGCTTCAGTCTGTGGTGCAACAGCTCCCTTGAAACAGCCTCGCCTAGGACAGGCTGAGCCAGTCAGTCAACAACAGCTTTGTTTATTGCATTCCTACTCTGTGCTAGGTCTAGGGACACATTCTGGGGTATTCTCCCCAGTTCAACCTTTTCTCTCCTCACTCATCTCCATACCACGACAAATGACGGCCAACTAGGGTCACCTTTACTAGGGACAGTCTTGAGTCATTATTTCTCAGACGATATAAGCTCACTAATAAAAATAAATGCTTTTTGGAAGTGGGAAACATTGAATTGCACTTTAAGAAACAAGGTGCTGGGGATAGAACAAGGAAGAGTACATTTATACCAGACCCTGAAGGATAGATAGAGCTTTCCAGCACCCTCTGGGGTGGGGGAGTATGTGGGTGTGTTTGCATGGGGAAGTAGGTGAGGCTCATGTACCTGGAGAGCTTACATTACAGGGTGAGGTGCAGGCATGAAGGTACAAGAGTTACAGGCAGGTCCCGAGGCAGTCCAAGAGTGCAGAGCTTAAACACAGTCCTTAGAACTGGGAAGACCCCAAGTCTGACCTTAGTTCCGGGAGTTCATGACAATATCTCTATAAAATGGGCATCTGGCCCCTCCCCTCACAGGTTGGTGTATGGATGTGAGGCCATGTTCCTAACTTAGCAGGCAAGTGGGCAGTCCTGAGTGGCAGCTACCACTATTTTAATAGACACACCCCATCCAAGTTTATCAGTTATTTTGATTGTCACCACAGACATGCAGGCCTCCTTCACCCCACATGCCACTCTGCAACGTGTGTTTGTTTCTGCTCAGGGACATATCGTGAAGGAGCTGAAGAAAAGGCTGACCCTGAGCTCAAGGAAGCTCAGCTGTCATCCTGAGTTTCCAGTATTTTATAGAGTATGTGGATTTATTCATCGCCATTGCATGTGCTGTCCTGGCCTCTCCACTTGCCTTGAGCAGCAAGTTGCGACGAGGACTCTAAACATGATCATACAAGACCGTCTCTATCTTCTGTCCCTGCCGCATGTCCTTGCCCCCAGCAATGGACACAGGGAGCCAACAAAAGGCAACTGAACACATCACACTCTTGTGGATGGAACCTGAGAGGGAAAGGCAATGCAGGCCCCCAGTGTGCTCAGGCCGTCCTGCCTGGGGTAGAGCCTCTGAAGCTACCTGCATGGAAGAGGACAGGTGGGGACTGTGACTCAGAGGCAGAGCATTTTGTGGGAGTGGTGCTGGGGGACAGAGTGCCATCCAGGGCTGCCACAGGCACAGTGCAGCAGGCAAGAAGCTAACGTTCTGGATGGCTGCACGAGAAACGCAGAGGCTGCTCAGGGATTCAGACTTCAGCCTTGAGGTTTGTAGGACCTTGAGGAGTGAGGGGATTAATCCAATCAGTGGGCAAGGCAGGGAGTGCTTGTTTAGACTTTCTTCAGAGACCAGCCAGGCTGCCCATCTGCTGACTGCCCTATCAGTGTGACAAAGTCTTTTAAGGGGGTGATGTCAAGGTGAGGAGGAAAAGCAGAATGGAGGTGCAAAGTAGACCCAGGTTTGAGTCACAGGGACAGTGCAGGTGGCAGGGACAGAGACTCCGGCCAAGCATGGCGGTGGGTGCTCATGCCTCCAGTATGGTGCTCACTGCCAGGGCCTGCTTAATCCATGGTGACCTGATGCAGACATCATGAGGACGTGAACCTGGGGGACCCCAAGTTGCCCCGAAGGATCTTCAGAAACATCTTGGGGGATGGATGTGTCATCTTCCCATGCCTCAACCTTTGGCTCTTTTACCTATTGAATTTTTACTAGAAGCAAAGGATTTACCTGTGAAACTCTAAAAACATGGGAGTAGCCCCGATACAGGGGAGAGCCCAGCCTCCAAGCTGGATAAAGGAGGGGGCTGAACTCCAGAATCTTTCATTTGCCACCTCCATCTTTAGGCAGTCATCAAGCTTAATTGCTTTCCCATTTATTTTCATACAGATGAAGATTCTATGAACTGATTCATTTACTATGTAAGTCTGAATGAGATAACCGGTATTAAGGACTTAGACTGTAATAGAAACTCAGTCATTGTGAGTGCGCTTCACCTCTTTTTCGTCTTAAATTCCAGTCAACTTGCCTTGGTCAGACTTCTTGAAGATTGATCAAGTAACTTTCCGGAAAGGAGCAGTGAGTTGGGCCCTGCAGAGCATCTGGGGCCAAGGACTGTAATACTCACCGTACTGTCTTGCCTTTGCAGTCACGTATTTTTTTGGCTGTTTCTTACCTGCCTGTCCCACTACACTTTTGCTGGGAAATGGCCCCAGTAAGCAGTCTGTTGTGGATCTCCTAGTCCTAATGGGATCAAGGCTCACAGGAAGGGTTTGCTGGGAGAGCCATTGCAGGTGCAGCAGGGCTCACCCTGGCATCAAGTACAGATGTGGGCGTGCATGTAGCCTGGTGACAAGGGGCATGCATTCTCACCAGGACACCTCACCCACCTGCTACCCTGCCAGCATGGCATCAGATACAAAATTAAAAATGTTTGTTTAGAGATCTGAAAAGTGAGAGTGGAAATTTTGAGAGAAGAGGCATTCATGTGGGATCCTGCACCTCCGCCTTCTAGTCAGACCCCAGAGAGTAAAGACTCGAAGCTGTCTGTTTCATCGGGGGGTGTCTTACCCAGCTCAATACAGAAAGTGCAGGTAAGTCTAAACATAGCTGGCAAATGAAAATACTAGAAGGCCAAGAACTCCCCCTTACTCTCTTTCCTGGTTCATGTGGATTTAACTTAATAAGTCAAAATTTATCTTACAGGAATTAATGCATTCATCTGAGTTTCTCAGTCATCCAGCTATTTAATTAGTTATCTTTCAAAATGGATAAACTACTAGAAAATTTTCAGGTCTTGTAACCATTTACAAGAAAACAAGCGTTTGAAACAAAAATATTGGATAATCTAAATTATCATTTGTTGTATCCCAAGGAAATGAATCCTATTTAGATCACAAATAATAAACTAGTGCAATGTGTACATATATATTTATAAGGCAACTGTGCATTTGGAAAACAATGCTTTGAGAACTGTGTGTTTAAGTCATTCTGGAACACGGTTATTAAAACTGGGATGTATGTTTGTGACTCTTCTGGAATCTTCAGGTTACAGGATTAGGGGGAGAAATCAAAAAACAGTCACCCTTTGCTCTGAGCAAATGTCACTCTGAAAGCAGGGCTATATACAAACACCTGCAACCCAAGTCCTTGGCAACTGGGACAGCAGGGAAGATGGTCCTGTGAGCAGAGAAGAGCGCGAGAGGCATGCCCCTGTGTGGATGAGAAGAGGAGAGAATGTCTTTCTGTGTGACATTCAGTGTACCATTTAACTGGCTGCACACACTCCTCCATTATTCAGTCCCCTCTTCAGCTACAACAGGGGCAGTATGACACCAGAAGGCAGTGGTCTGGTGGCTGTTACCAATTGTTCAGGGCTTCCTGGAGACGCTTATCCCCACTCATATCACCCAGTGTGGAGCGGACACCTGACCTCTTGTGATCAAGCACAAAGAAAATGGCCTGGACCCTTGGGACTGGGCGTTGGGCCTGGTTCTGTGGCCAACGACATCTAGGCAGCTGCCAAAGTATCCCCCCAACCTCAATCCTCCTGCAAAGAAAATGTGGGACTGGAATGCATAGGACCTATCTTCAGGCCAGGCGGTGGCTCATGTCTGTAATCCCAGCACTTTGGGAGGCCCAGGTGGGTGAATCACCTGAGGTCAGGAGTTCGAGGTCAGCCTGGCCAACATGGTGAAACCCCATCTGTACTAAAAATAGAAAAATTACCTGGGCGTGGTGGCACATGCCTGTAATCCCAGCTACTCAGGAGGCTGAAACAGGAGAATCACTTGAACCCGAGAGGCTGAGGTTGCAGTGAGCTGAGATTGCACCACTGCACTCAGCCTGGGTGCGACAGAGTGAGACCCTTTCTCAAAACGCACAAGCGAAGACCTATGTTCACTTCTGAGGAGAGAAGCCCACTGTCATTCTGATCTTTGTTTCTCTGTATCTAACACTCTATCCTCACTTCATACCAGCCCCAGATGATTCTGTAATTTTCTGTTTATCACTGGTTTTAAGCAATTGCTCTATGAGGTGTCCTGGTGTTAGTTTCTTCAGGGGTTTTGTACATGGAGTTTGTTGAGCTACTTACTTCTGTGGTTTGCAGATGTCATCAAATTTGGAAAATGTTAGTCATTATTCTTTCAAATATTTTTTTTTGTTCCCTCCTCTTCTTTGGGGACTCCAGTTATACTATTATTTAACCATCTGATGTTGTCCCACAGCTCAATTAACCACAATTCTTTTTCTTCCCTGTCTTCCTTCTCTCTATGTTGGATTATTTCTATGGCTATGTTTTCATATTAACCAATGCAGTATTTAATCTCTTATGTCCGTGTGGTATATCTTTCATCTTGAATATTATTCCTTTTATCTCTAGAACTTCAATTGGAATCTTTTTATATCGTTGTGTCTCTTCTTACCATGTTCAATTTTTGCTTCTTGAACATGTGGAACCCAGGCATAGTAATTGTGTTCCTGTCCTGAAAATTCTAACATCTGTGTCACACCTGGGCCAGTTTCAATGATTTTTTTTCTCCTCTATTTTCGTATTTCTCTCATCTTTGACTGGATGCTAGACAAGAATTTTACCTCGTTATGTGCTGGATATTTTTGTATTTCTACAAATATTCTTGAATTTCTCTCTGATACATAGCTAAATTGCTTGGAAACAGTTTGACTTTTTTCAGGTCTTGCTGGGTAAGGCAAGACCAGAGCATTAGCAACAAAAATATGTTTTCCCTGCTCTGAAACAGAATGTTTCTGAGTGCTGTGCTTGTTGCCCTGTGAATTATGATGCTTTCCACATTGGCTGGTAGAAATTGGAATATTTCCTTCTCTGTGTGAGTTCCCAAGGATGTTTTCCTCTAATGCTTTCACATAGTTCCTTCTCCAACTTTGTGCTGTTTTCTCACGTGCATGGATAGGCTGGTCTGTACTTAGCTGAAGGCTTCAGAGAAGCCTATGCTGATCTTGGAATTATTTCTCTCAGTGCCCCTCTGTTTTCTCTGTGTTCTGCTTTGCAAACCCTAACTCTCTGATCCCCTGTACTTCCAGTTTTGTCTTCCACTCAGAGAGACTCTGAGTTCTACCTGGGCTTGTCCTTACACACCATGGCCTGGAAATTGTCTGGGGCAAGCGCAGGCATCGCCTCCTGTGTTCTCTTCTCCCAGGAGTCCATTTCTTGTGTTGCCTGATGTGCAAAGTCTTAAATATCACTGTTGCATACATTTGTGTGTGTGTGTGTGTGTATGCATGTGTGTGTGTGAGAGAGAGGGAGAGTTGTTTCAGGTAGGAGTATAAATATACTTCTTGTTACTTCATCTTGGTCAGGAGCAGCAATGGTCACCTTAAGGGTCTTAAGCCCCTTTTCCCAATGGGTGATTAAATACTTTCACTACACTCACTCCTAACTCTGAAATTCTGTGTCAACATCAGAATATTTGTGTGTTTTTGGATTTTTCTGATGCTCTGTAGTTTCAATTAGAGCAGATTACAGAATTAATTACTTCAGTAAATCCATTCATTTATTCAAGTTTGTTTATTTTTACTGAATGACTCCTGTGACAGAGTCTGAAAGAAATTATTGAAATAAAGAGCCATCATGCCCGTCATCCTGGGAATAGGAATCTATAGTCTGTCTGGTGGTGCTGATCACCTTCAAGCAGACACAATGTTCAGATGAATGCACACTTATAAATGTAACACACTCCATTCAGGATGATAACTAAGAATTGTGAGAGGACACAGGAGGGAGGGTGAGATTAGACGAACACTCAAGACTGGCCCTTGATGAGCCCCAAGGATTAGAGAGAGACAGCAGCACCACAGGTGAGGAAAAGGAACCTGGTGGAGAAACTGTGTATGTGGGGATACAGCTAACCAGAGAGGTGAGAAATCTCTCTGAGAATTACAAAGCACTGCTCAAGGAAATCAGAGAAGATACAAACAAATAGAAAAACATTCCATTCTCATAGGTAGGCAGAATCAATATTGTTAAAGTGGCCATATTGCCCAAAGCAGTGTACAGAGTTAATGTTATCCCTATCACAGAACTAGAAAAAGACTATTTCAAAATTCATATAGAACTCAAAAAGAGACCAAATAGCCAAAGAAATCTTAAGCAAAAAGAACGAAGCCAGAAGCATCACACTACCTAACATCAAATTATACTATAAAGCTGCAGTAACTAAAACAACATGGTACTTGCACAAAAACAGACACTAGACCAATGGAACAGAACAGAGAACCCAGAAATAAAGCTACACACCTACAACCATCTGATCTTTGACAAAGCCAAAATAATAATGAGCAATGGGGAGAGGACCCCCTATTCAATAAATGGCGCTTGGATAACTGGTTAGCCAAATGCAGAAAATTGAAACTAGTCCTCTTCCTTTCACCATATACAAAAATAAACTCAAGATGGATCAAAGACTTAAATGTAAAACCCAAAACTATAGAAACTTTAGAAGACGACTTAGGCAATACCAGCCAGCACACAGGCATGGGCAAAGATTTCATTACAAAGACCCCAAAAGCAATTGCAACAAAAGCAAAAACTGACAAATGGGATCTAATTAAACTAAAGAGCTTACACACAGCAAAATAAACTATCAACACAGTAAACAGACAACCTATAGGATGGGAGAAAATATTTTTAAACTATGCATTCAACAAAGGTCTAATATCCAGAATTTATAAGGAACTTAAGTCAACCAGCTAAACAGTGAGTATGTATGTACAAAAACAACCCCATTAAAAATGGGCATAGGGTATGAACAGGTATTTCTCAAAAGACACACATATGGCTAATAAAGATATGAAAAATGCTCAACATCACTAATCATTAGAAAAAGCAAATCAACGACACAATGAAATACCATCTCATACCAGTCAGAATGTCTATCATTAAACAACAGATTTTGGCAAGGTTGTGGAGAAAAGAGAACACTTATACACTGCTGGTGGGAATGTAAATTAGTTCAACCTCTGTGGAAAGCAGTTTGGAGATTTCTCAAAGAACTTAAAACAGAACTACTCTTTGACCAAACAATCACATTACTGGGTATATACCCAAAGGAAAATAAATTATTTTACCAAAAAGACACATGCATATGTTCATTGTAGTACTATTCACAATAGCAAAGACGTGAAATCAACCTGGATTCCCATCAGTGGTGGCTGGTTAAAGAGAACGTGGTACATACATACCATGGAATACTACACAGCCATAAAAAAGAACAAAATCATGTCCTTTGCAGCAACATGGATGCAACTGGAGGCCATTAACCTAAGTAAATTAACACAAGAACAGAAAACCAAATAGCACAAATTCTCACTTACAAGTGGCAGCTAAACATTGAGCACACATAGATGTAAAGACGAGAACCACAGACACTGGGTCTTACTTAAAGAGGGAGGATGGGAGGAGGGCAAGCGTTGAGAAATGACCTTTCCGGTACTACGATCATTACCTGGGTGATGAAATCCTTTGTACGCCAAGCCCCAATGATTGCCTATGTAACAAACCTGCACATGTGCCCCCTGAACCTAAAATAAATGTTGAAAAAAAGTGGAATTGTCATAGTAATGGCTCATGTGAGCCAGAATTCCAGATGAAAGGTGCAGAAGAGGAAGAACATATCTGAAAGCATACCTTGAAGGTGACAGTCCCTGTGGCCAGCTTTCAGAGGATCTCTTTATTTCAAAATAGGCTGTGTTTAAAGAGCCTAGGGTAGAAACAACTGAGCAAGGTTTCCCTGAGATTTTAATAATCTAGGACAGAAAAATCATCTCTCTACCACAGGACATTGAATACTAACTAGTAGTGATAAGTGAATAACTGAGTAATATGAATAGTTGCATAGAACTGTATAGGTTTTCATAAAGGCACTTCTAACTCTATGATTCCATTGGATTTCCAAATGAGTACTTTCCCCAGGGTCAATTCTTCCCATTTGCCTGTGAGGAAATGAAGCCTAAGGTCACAAGACTTTTCTCTAATATAGGCTGTAAGGCCAGCTACATAATTTGTTGGACCCAGTGCAAAATGAAAATTAGGGGCTCCATGGTCATAAGTTATTAAGAATTGCAAGATGGTGACAGTGGAAACATTGAACCAAAGGTGAGGTCTTTCTGAGAGGGGCCCTGGGAGACTGCAGGCCTCATCCCTGCAATGTAGGTCCTGACACGCAGACTTCAGCCTCAGACCACTGAGAGCAAATTCTGATTCTTCTCAGTCCTGGTCAAGTCAGGCTATGACTATGACATTTGTGCTTAAAGGTGCTGAAAAATAAAGGGAGGAAAAAACCATTGAAGAAGAGGTTCCTCCAGACACCAACTAAGCAGTATCCCCACCAAGCCAGTGATCTGTGATACATAAACTGAACTTTTCATTCAAGAGAATACAGAGGCCTCCCTTGCACATAAAAGTCATTTTGAGGCCGGGCATGGTGGTTCCCGCCTATAATCCCAGCACTTTGGGAGGCCAAGGAAAGCAGATCACGAGGTCAAGAGATCAACCATCCTGACCAACATGGTGAAACTCTGTCTCTACTAAAAACACAAAAAATAGCTGGGTGTGGTGGTGTGCGCCTGTAGTCCCAGCTACTCGAGAGGCTGAGGCAGGAGAATTGCTTAAACATGGGAGGCAGAGGTTGTAGTGAGCTGAGATTGCACCACTGCACTCCAGCCTGGTGACACAGTGAGACTCCATCTCAAAACAAAACAAAACAAAAACAAAACAAAACAAAACAAAAAAACAGCTATTTGCCTTGGCCTAATGGTTATGCCAAGAGATGAATTCACAATATCCTCTATTTATATAAACTCTACTGTTTCCTAAAGCAAGGCATAACCATCTTTAATATAGATGCCTTTCATTTTCCCCTCCTGCTTCCTTATAACTTCTGCTCCAACTTCTGACCATGTTTGTGAAATTAGGGAATTACAAAGTATGATTTCAAGGTCAAGCAGGTTCTTATCACACTTCAAATAATTATGCTTCAGGGATCACTGAATTGACTCAATATCCTGTAACTTACTAGCTAAGATTATGAGGCTGGCATTCCATCCAGAATTCAAGAAATAAGCTATCTCAAGTTAAAGTAGGGAAATAAAAAGTTCATGCTCACAGACTTTTCTGCTTTACTAGGGGGGTCTTTCAGTGCTGAGCATTTTGCAGACGGTGCTATTTAGTCCTGGTCTCAAAACACAACCTTCCCTGAAAGGAAGCCTAATGATTTGATTTAGTCGGCTCTAGCTTCACTTTGTCTTAACTCATATTCTTTTCAAAATTCAAATAATACCTTAAACAGAGACATTTGATATCTCTCCTTTAATGATGGAATCAACTCCACGAACTTGTCTGTGGCCTTGTAGGTCCCGTGTGAGTTAATCTCAATGTTTGCATCACAGTGTCCCTACACACGTGCTCAGCTTGTTCCAGCCTGGCTATAAATTGTCCACCAGACATACTTTTCATGGTTTGGGAATGGTGACTTTTAATAACATTCTTTCTGAGCCTGAAATTATGGCCTCTTCATGTCACTAGCTTGAATCCTGCCATAGCTCTATCCATCCACTCATATATGTATGTCCATACACATCCATTTATCCAGCTTCCTTTGTACTCATTATTCGTCCACCTGGCCATTCATCAAACATGTTCAAATGTCTTTTACATGTCATTGAGTGTTTTAGGTGCATACAAATATGAAGTCTTTTAAAACATAATATCAAGGGCTACTGGGCCAGGGTAAAAGGCAGACACAAAAAGTGTGGCTGAGCTGGGGCAGTGGCCAGATGTGAGGACGGGAATGGGCACAGGCTTCTAGTGGGAGGAAAACTCACTAAGACAGATAAGGAATAATAGGAAGGGATCCCAGGAAGCCAGTGCCCAAGATGAGAACTGAAGGACTAGTAAGGCTTGGCCGTCTGCTGAAGGCCTGCCGAATCATATGGCATTGAGAGGACTACAGGTTGTTTAGCATCACCGCCACCTGGAGCGCATGGGGGTGAGTCCCAAGAGCTGCACCTGGAGCAGCGAGCAAGGGGGCCACATGCACGGCCTGTGTGTTGCATCCAGGCGTCTGGACTCAATGCTGACCAACACTGGTGGAGTTTTAATTAGTGGGGAGACATGATCAAATTTGAATTCTGGAAAGATCCCTCTGAGGACAGACTGGGCAATAAGAATTTTTCAAGAATTAATGCAATCATCCAAATGAGAAATTAATATTTGAACAAAGCACTGGTATATGGAATGGAAAACTATGTACATTTGAGAGAATACAAGAGACGAAATCTACAGAACCTGGTGATAACAATTGTTAAGAGGGATAGAAATGAAAGTGTCAAGGATGACTCCTGAGTTTCTGGCTTGCTCCATGTGATTGAATGTGGTTTACTTTACTGAGGTAAGAAACACAGGAGAAGCAGTTTGGAGGAAAATAGTGAGTCTTGTTTTATATATGTTGGTTTCTATTGGTCTCCAGATGGAAATGGCAAATAGAAATTGAATGTATGAGTTCAGAGGCCAATAAAAGGGCAGCCATCTAGCCCAGGATAACCCAGGTATTTTATATATAATCATGACCATAGAGCTGGATGGTGAAATTATGAGAGTGAGTAAGATGGTGGTAATAGTTAATACACATATATTACTTTCTATGTGTCAAGCACTATCCTGTAAAGTACATGCATATTGTTAACACTATTTGTTTTCATTATAGCATTAAAGAGAGTTTTTTAAAAAAACACTAGAGCAATCTTGGCACATAGAAATGAAGTAACCTGCCTGATATCCACCAGCTGGGAATAGGTAAAGCTGAAATGGAAGCCCAGGCAACCAAGCCCTTGAGTCTGTGCTTCTAACCACGAGGTAGCACTGCCCCTCAGGGTATGGAGGGCACTTGCCATATGGGAGACATTCAGGAAGTACATATGGAGCAGGAGAACTAATGGATGGAATTAACAAGAAGAAATGAGATCCTCTTGGAAGCCCAGCTCTGATGTATCCAAAGTGCAGAATGCCCTGAGATGCTCCAGTCAGAGTGGCTCCCCCTCCCATTCAGGATATTCTCATCTTTCAGGATATTTATGGAGAAGCATCTCTACCATGTATAGAACATTGAGTCATGGCCAAGTGAGGTCTATACAACTAGCTGGTGAGCAGTGACCATACCACATTCTGGTTTTACAGTTGATTCTTTGGTAAGGACTGCATTACCTGCAGCTTAATGACAGTCACAGATAAAGAACCTGTTGAATTATGGTCTCAGGACACTGAGTTGTCAGAGTCAAGGCAGTATAACCTAGGTGAAAGTAGAAAATGAGTTCATGGTGTAAATTCCCAGCTCACAAATTTGGGTTGACTTCAAGAACTAGGATCTAATGGCAGAGTAGCCTCATTTTTCTAAGCCTTACTTTCATCCCTCTCTCAAACAGAGTAGACTATGTCTGTCTTTCAGGGTTGATAATAGGATTCAAACTTTCCAAAGTTCTTAAACAAAGAGGCTGCTGTGAAGGAAACTGTTCTATCGATGCATGGTAGATATTTTTACAATTGTTTCCCAGAGATTCACTATAAGAAACATAGACTGTTAGGGTGTAATGCCAAAGATTACTGTCACCATACAAATTATGCAATGGATACATCTAAATTAATCATAAAATAAGCTGGACACATACCAAGTGCCAACAGTCTTAGGACAAATCTGAAATCAGGGTTTCACAAAGCACCATGGTCAGGGTCTGGCAACTAGAAGTTGGGTAGCAATTTCAGTGGACATGTTTATTAGGAGACCTGGGACTTTCACAGTTTATCCCACTCTGTGCCTCCACAATAATTGGTCCTAGGTGTTTTATAACCCATCAGAAACTCATGTGTATAAATATTTTATAGGAGTTCATTCATCTCCATTATTTTCCTTGTATATATTCCTAAAATGATGGAAGGCAAGATAAATCCACGTGAATCCTCCAAAGCCAAAGTTGTTCTAGAGTTAAATTACAAGGACCTAGACAATTTAGCTGCTCTGTTGAGACACCCCCACAAGTTATTTCCAGGAAAGTGCACACTGTCTTTTTACTTATGCAGACAGGTGGAGATTCCATTGCTTCCTAAAGCACCAGTGGTTCCCATAATTTTGCTATGGACGGAATTTTAAGTCTCAAAAAATGTATTCCTAAAGCATTATTTTTCAGTTGATTAAAACTCAAACAATAATTCTGTAACACAGAGTCAATAATTTTTGAGCTGAAAAAGGCCCAAAATGGGTAGTACTCAACTTGATAGTTCCCAAAGATGTGGTGAAGACTTTTCTCAAAATCAAAAGCCAGAACCAAAACTCAACGTCCTGCCTTCTTCATTCAGCACTCTTTCTTCTCTTGAGTCCCACCACTGCCCCACAAGCATATTCTTTAGTGATTGTTATGCCTGTGATCTCTTCCTGAGAAGATTAAGATTAAATCAAATTAAAAGCTTTTTTTCTTTTTTTTTTTTTTTTTTTTTTTTTTTTTTTTGCGATTCTGAGTTAACCTTGGAGTGGCTGAAGCTCCATTTTGCATGGATTTAAATAGTTACTATAAATGTGCTCATTTAATCAATGTCACAAGCATATGAAGTATAATTCCTCAATGTCTTGATAGAAATTGTTCTAAAATATGTGAACATTAATGGAAAGGAAATCGGAAGGCAAACCAAACCTTCTGGCAGACTTCTATTGCAAAATGCTTCAAGGTAGTTCATGAAGATAGTTAACGAAGGCAGTGGTTGATGAATGGAGCGTAAACTGTCTGTGTAATGTTGCGTGTAACTGTGAAGGAAGCAGAGTTAATGAAAGCAGACAAGGAGGCCAATGTGACTAAGTCAAGCAGCAGATTCTAAACAGAGGAACATAGAACGCCTCCCAGGAAAAGCAGTGCCCATCTGGAATCATTACATAGAGGGGCACGCTGCTACAGGAAAATATTTTAAATGTTCTAAGAATGTAGTGAGGATTACAAGTTTTTGTTTTGACAAGTAACACGATGAATTTCAGAATCTGAAAACCTGCTGACACACATGGAAGGAAAGATTACCATATTTACCAGCAAATATGAAATATCTCTGATTCCATCTCATTTTTCCCTTGATAGAATAACACGTTTGCTCTAAGTTGAGGGGAAAAGAATGGGGAGGTACAGGAATGGGAAGATTATGTGAGAGTTTAGATACACTCTTAGAAACATGTTGAAGGACTGTTCTATTGCAGGCTTCATCTGTACACACCATATCCCATTCCCAGGGGAGCAGCTTAGATGTACGGGAGGGTGAGGAGAAATTCTCCAAGCCCTTGAGGAATTTCTCAGAATAGCACAGCTAGGAAGCTCTAACAAGAGGCTCTAACCTAAATTATTTGATTAGATACATTTGGGCATTTTCTGACCCTTTCCTGAGGGAGCTTATCCCAAATCCTCAGGAAGGTACCATAAGAAGCTGTGTGTTTGCATTACTAGTGAACAGAAAGTGTTCCTTAACAGCTAGAGAAGCAAGCAAGTTCACCAGGGAGAAACAACAGTGAAGATGACAGAAAAAGAGGCATGTACAAACTCACATCACTCCAAAACCAACCCAGAGGATGGGACCAGAGCAGGTCAGCAACACAATAGATAGCATTTATTCCAGGACCTCACCATGTGCGGAGTTCAGCATCTGTGTCAATGACAACGTTCACAGATGGACTAGAATTCATTTATTGGGCTTTGTGTGTCCCTTTGGGATAGCAGTTTGGTCCTATATTTTCAACAACATTTCAGTGACTAGCAAAGTCGTAAGTACAGAGCAGGGATAAGTTTGTGGAATTAATTAATAACATGTAGATATGTCTTTGTTTCTATGCAAGTCTTCATTCCTCTTATCCTCATCTGTCTACATCCCATTCAGCCTTAGAAAGGTTGGCACTCATCACCTGTGAATCCCAGTATCATTTCCTCTGTTGCCTCCCATTGACATTAATGAAGACATGTTTGTTTCCCACACTGACTCTTGAGCTGCTTCAAGCCTCGTGCTTCTTCTTCTTCACTTTGTTTCCTGGTACACAGCCTAGGGAGGTACACAAACCAGGCACTCAGGAAACAGAGGCCAAATGGACCAACAGAGTTCAGGAAATGTGTTGGCTCAGTTATGCTGTGAAAACATAAGTGTAAGCCACTCAGACACACCGACTGGAGTAAGTAGGAGTATGACTTGACAGTTGGAGATCCTGGGAAGACATCTCAAGGCAACAGTTCTCAAAGTGGGGTCCCCAGACCCAGCATCACCTGAGAACTTGTGAGAAGGTCTCAGGCTCCACCTCAGATCTACCAAATCAGAAGCCCTGGAGCTGGGGCCCAGCATCTGCATTTTAACGAGCCTTTCAGGTGATTCTCATGGGCACTCCAGTTTGAGAATCACTAATCTAAGGGACTCTACAACAAGCATTCATTCATTCATTTCACTGATATTTATTAATTATAATACACTAAATGCCAGGTAACATAGAAAGATTTGTCATCAAGGGTCCTAAAATCACCGGGAGGAAAAAGCCACGGGTCAAAATAAATAACCATAAACAGAACAGGGCATTATTAGAGAGGGGTAACACAGTTTGGGTGATCATAGAAGATAAAATTAAAAGCATTGATGTGTGCTGGCCTTGTCAGATATTTAAGAATACGTCATTATTATTCCTGAGGTTGAATTCTTGCTTACTTGGTGTGAATTTTCTTTTACTACTATTATTATTATTATTATTTTATTATACTTTAAGTTCTAGGGTACATGTGTACAATGTGCGGGTTTGTTACATATGTATACATGTGCCATGTTGGTGTGCTGCACCCATTAAATCATCATTTACATTAGGTATATCTCCTAATGCTATCCCTCCTCCCTCCCCCACCCCATGACAGGTCCCAGTGTGTGATGTTCCCCTTCCTGTGTCCAAGTGTTCTCATTGTTCAATTCCCACATATGAGTGAGAATATGTGGTGTTTGGTTTTTTGTTCTTGCAATAGTTTGCTGAGAATGATGGTTTCCAGCTTCAGCCATGTCCCTACAAAGGACACGAACTCATCCTTTTTTATGGCTGCATAGTATTCCATGATGTATATGCACCACATTTTCTTAATCCAGTCTATCATTGATGGACATTTGGGTTGGTTCCAAGTATTTGCTATTGTGAATAGTGCCACAATGAACATACGTGTGCATGTGTCTTTATAGCAGCATGATTTATAATCCTTTGGGTATATACCCAGTAATGGGATGGCTGGGTCAAATGATATTTCTAGTTCTAGATCCTTGAGGAATCACCACACTGTCTTCCACAATGGTTGAACTTGTTTACAGTCCCACCAACAGTGTAAAAGTGTTCCTATTTCTCCACATCCTCTCCAGCACCTGTTGTTTCCTGACTTTTTAATGATCGTCATTCTAACTGGTATGAGATGGTATCTCATTGTGGTTTTGATTTGCATTTCTCTGATGGCCAGTGATGATGAGCATTTTTTCATGTGTGTGTTGGCTGTATGAATGTCTTCTTTTGAGAACTGTCTGTTCATATCCTTTGCCCACTTTTTGATGGGGTTGTTTTTTTCTTGTAAATTTGTTTGAGTTCTTTGTAGATTCTGGATATTAGCCCTTTGTCAGATGAGTAGATTGCAAAAATTTTCTCCCATTCTGTAGGTTGCTTGTTCACTCTGATGGTAGTTTCTTTTGCTGTGCAGAAGCTCTTTAGTTTAATTATTATTATTATTTTTTATTTTAAGTTCCATGATACAAGTGCAGAAAGTGCAGGTTTGTTACATAGGTATACATGTGCCATGTGGTTTGCTGCACCTATCAACTCATCACCTAAGTTTTAAGCTCTGCATGCATTGACTATTTGCCCTAATGCTCTCCCTCCCCTTGCCCCCACCCCTAGGCTGGCCCTGGTGTGTGTTGTTCCCCTCCCTGTGTCTGTGTGTTCTCATTGTTCAACTCAAATTTCTTTCACAGTATCGTAGATTTCTAGGCATAATGGACCATGTGTCACTTATATCTGTATTGTAAGTTTTGAAAACACTACTAAGTCAAATAGTAGAGCGTATTAAACTTAAGTGAATGAATTAATGAATAAAAGATCCGGGGCAGAAGGGTAGACAGTAACAAATGTAATCAAACTGGTCCAATCCAAATAAGAAAGATGTAAAGGGTATATTACGACTGAAGTGCAGGATGCCTATTTGTCACAAGTAGAAATAAGAACAGAGAAGTAAGCCGGTACAAGGTTATTGTGGGATTAGAATATATACCCAAGGAACATGAACCTTATTTCCAGACGAAAGATGCTTTTAAATCTAATTTTAGATTATTAAGACCTAATTTAAAATCTGGTATAACTTTAAGCTAGCAAACATTTATCCCTGGCACATGTATTTTATTGAGGCGTGAGGTATTCTGTGATCTTCAGCACAGCTAAAGAGTAAGAGGCGATCCATTATCTAATACAACTGGGGCTATGTGACCCAAACAGCCTGATTCCAACAGTCAGTGCAGTTGACAAAAATCAGGCAACATGACATCTGGTGCTGTGATTGCTCCACCAGGAAGTGTGGAAACATAAAATGGTAAAAAAGCAGAACAACTTTCCAAGATCAGCATGGTCACACCCTATAAAAATCCTCATGATTCAGGATGACTCTCTGAGACAAAAGGGTTTGGAAAGTTCACACATCTTGAAAGCCACATTAGATGAGTGATTCTTCTGTATCCTCTGCTATTTAAACTCTAGAAGAAATGGTTTGCATTTAAAGGCTCTAATTTTGGAATGGAAAAATCAATCGCAATGCATCCAATAGATGACATCATGTATGGTTTGAGTCTCGAGGGCTTATCAAAGCCCCCTAGTCTCTTAGTATTAATGCTGAGCTTCATAAAATAAACAAGTAAAACACACATAACTTTTGTAACTCAGGGTTTCAAAACACATGTGTTTATGATATGACTTTCAGCTATTGGATTTTCCCCCACAGAGGTGAAAGGATTAAATAAATCAGATGAGAAATTATCAATATCAATGCAGGTGGCCTTGTGGAATGACATTGGTCCAGGAGGCCTCCAAAGTTATCCTCAGTCACAGGATCCATTCCTTGGTAACCCTTCAATGTCACGTTGTAGTTCAAGTTAAAATGTTCACCTCCAGGATCTCACTGTCTCATTTACATGTAAGCAAATTTCTTGCATGTTCCAGGAAACACACCATTTCTTTGGGACCACAGAGGTCAGTGGACCTTACTCCTCCAGAAGGCAGGTGCTCAGCTCTGCCCATTTGCTGATCTGTCAATCCATGTATCTGCCTTATCTGCCTGCTTTGTCCTGTAGGTATTGATAGAACAGTTGGGATTTTTCCACGATAGCAAAAGCAATGTACACATTAAGATTCAGAAGTATCCCTAAAAACTCAAGCACACCAACAGCATAACCCAGTAGGACTCTTGAGAGTCACTGTGGCCACTGTCACGTGGGAAGAAATAATGAAGTCCTTTTAAAACCTTGTAAGAGGGCGAAAGTTGGCTCTGCATAGCCTGAACTCTAATCAAACATGTAATTTATTAGAACATAATTGCAAAGTTACCTTAATAATGTAAATATTTATAAAAATGAATTTCAGGGCAATTAATGGCCCATTATCTCCAGACTGAGGACCTCTAATTGGAACATAATTTTAGGATCAGAGATAAAAGTTGAAAAACTTCTCAATTATATTGTGAAACAATCAGTAAGCACTTAAGTAACTTCTCAGGTCTCCTAAATTTCCAAGTAGAAAACAACCTGACACTCAGTTAATCCTCTCAATTTAAGGAGTTTTTTTTTCCTAGTCCCTGGTTTAAAATTATTTAACTTCCAGGCCCATTCTAAAATGAACATTAAATTGGTATGTTTGATGGTATAAACGCTTTGATGGTTTAAATCCTGGATTGTAAAAAATAATTCAAAAATAAAGTAATCAGAAAAATTCATTTCTCCTCAATGATTGGCGTAATTCTTTCAGCAGGGCAAATTCATTATGGAAGCATATAGATGTCTTTGTCAACATAAGTGAAAGAGCAAAGGGTTTATGGAAAGACCCCAACACTTATATAAAACAATTGATAAAATGATTAATTCACCTACCGTATGAGAAGGTATTTCACTATTGATGAGTAGAATTTAAAGATCATCAGCAGCATCACTAATCATTAGAGAAATGCAAATCAAAACCACAATGAGATACCATCTAACACCAGTCAGAATGGCTATTACGAAAAAGTCAAAAAATAACAGATGCTGGTGAGGTTGTGAAGAAAAAGGAATGCTTATACACTGTTGGTGGTGAGAGTGTAAATTAGTACATCCATTGTGGAAGACAGTGTGGCAATTCCTCAAAGACCTAAATACAGACATATCATTCGACCCAGCAATTCCATTACTGGGTATATACCCAAAATAATATAAATCATTCTGTTAGAAAGACACATGAATGCACACATATGTTCATTGCAGCACCATTGACACTAGTAAAGACACAGAATCAACCTAAATGGCATCAATGGTAGACTGGATAAAGAAAATGTGGTACATACTATGCAGCCATAAAAAAGAATGAAATCGCATCCTTTGCAGGGACATGGATGCAGTTGAAGGGCATTATCCTTTGCAAACTAACACAGGAACAGAAAACCAAATACTATATGTTTTCACTTACAAGTGGGAGATAAATAGTGAGAATGCATGGACATATAAAAGGGAACAGCACACACCAGGGCCTTTTGTAAGGTGGAAGGTGGGAGGAGGGAGAGGATCAGGAAAAATAACTACTGGATACTAGGCTTAATAGCTGAGTGATGAAATAATCTATACAGCAAATACCAATTACACAAGTTTACCTATGTAACAAACCTGCACTTGTACCCCTGAACTTAAAATAAAAGTTAAAAAAAAGAATTTAAAGAGGATGAGATTAAAAGACTATCTGAACTTGAATTCAGAACTCTAAACTTAGATGAGTTATTAAAGTTTTCTGAATCAAATTTTTCCCCTCTGCAAAAATTGGGATAGACATTTGCACTTGTTTGACTGTAGAGTGACAATGCACACTTCAGTGCTTGACACATAATGGTACTGTGGGATGTGTGTGCCAATTGAATTAAAGGCAAGTGTACTAGAATGCAATTAGCCAAGAATCAGACTTGCACAGTTTTCAAAATAATTTCAATGAAAAAAAAAATTCTGCAGGGCACTTCTTACTCATCTGGTGCATCTGTAGTTGTAGTCAAGAAGACGGATGGACAGAAATACAGCCTTTTTTAGAAGCCTTCAGGGCTATTGACCAACACATTCATTCTCTTCCTACCCATTCAAACATAGCATGTGACATGCTCTGGCCAATTAAATGTAAGCAGAAGGAATGTGCATCCTACTCCTGGGCAGAAAACTTTCAGAGCTGGTGCACAATTTGCTGTGTTCTTTCTCCTGCTCCAGAGACCAGAAATGCTCCAGCTGGTGAGGACTTGACTGCCTGTGTCTCTGAGTGAAGAAGTCATGGAGCAGAGCACCCAACTGCCTGTGATTGACATGTAATAAGAGTGAGAAAAACACTGTATTGTTTTAGCCCCACTAAGAGATATTGGAGGTGTTAATGACTCCAGCATCAATATAGTCTAGTCTACACTAACTCAAAGAAAATGGTACCTGTTTTAGTTTTGAGGACTATCATAACAAAGTTCCACAAACTGGGCAGTTTACACAGCAGAAATTTTATTGTCACAGTTCTGAAGGGTAGAAGTATAAGATAAGATGTTGGCAGGGTTGGTTCCATCTGAAGGTAGTGAGAGAGAATCTGTTCCAGGACTCCTCCCTTAGTTCTTTGGATTGCTGGAAATCTTTGACTTTCCTAGATATCTACTGTATGATTCAATCTGCCTTCATCTTCACATGGAATTTTCCCTGCATGCCTGTCTATGTCCAAATATCACCTTTTAATAAGAACACCAGTCAGATTAGGGATCAGTATGGCATCATCTTTATTCCACTAATTAAACTCACAACGATTCTATTCCTAAATATAATCTAACTCCGAGTGCATTTTAAGGCACTGTGGGTTAGGCCTTTAACATACGTATTTTGGGTGGACATAATTCAATCATAACTATACCTAAAATTTGGCATAATGCAAACTCAAAATATATGGACACATCGTTGCATAGTAGGTAGAAATTAAATGGTTGACCAAGGCTGGAATTTGGTGATCCATTAAACTGTAGTGTAATATTTCATAAACTTTCCATCTCTAGTAATTTGCGAGGTGGAAGATATTGGAAAACAGAGTATTAGTGGGTTGCTGCTGTATTTGGCAAGGCATAGTGAAAGGAAAGGAAGGAGTTCAGCAAAGAGTTGACTATTTTGTAAACAAGAATGAAAGGAAATAGAAAGAGGCCACACATTTAGGGGCCTGTAGTGTTATAAAGAGAATAACATCTCACCCTGAAGATTACCAGTGATATTTTAAAATATTCAAATAAAAAATAATATTCAAATCTTAGCTTTGTAGCAAGCATTAAATAAAAGCTATATCTTTTAAACTCAGTGAAAAATTCCTCTGAACAAATGTCTCAGAGTAAAAATTTAATTAAGGGCCAGGTGCGGTGGCTCACACCTGTAATCCCAGCACTTTGGGAGGCTGAGGCCAGTGGATCACCTGAGGCCAGGAGTTCGAGACTAGTCTGGACAACATGGTGAAACCCCATCTTTACCAAAAACACAAAAACTAGCCAGGCATGGTGGCAGACACCTGTAATCCCAGCTACTCAGGAGGCTGAGGCAAGAGAATTGCTAGAATCCGGGAGGCAGAGGTTGCAGTGAACCAAGACCATGCTACTGCACTCCAGCCTGGCAACAGAGCTAGACTCCATCTAATTAAAAAAATTAATTAAAATGTGGCATCCAGTAAATTCTTTCAACTTCATCCAGCAGCTCAGAGAAAAGTGTCTAAGTGTATAGCTTTTCCATTAAACCTAATAAGCTCAAGTTACATGAGACAGTAATTAAATCAAAAGACAGAGAGGTGGGAAAAATAGCAAAGACACTTGGTAACTCTGAGAGCTATGTCTGAAAAAGGGGGATGAGCCAGGCAATGTTGTGAACACCTGTAACCTCAGTACTTTAGGAAGCTGGAGCTGGAGAATCACTTGAACCCAGGAGATCAGTCTAGGCAACAAATTGAGAGGCTGTCTTTACAAAAAAATCAAAAAATTAGCCAGGTATGGTGGTGAGAACCCATGGTCTCAGTTACATGGGGGTGCTGAGGCAGGAGGATCCCTTGAATCCTGGAGATTGAAGCTGAACTGAACTGTGATTGAGCTACTGCACGCCAGCCTGGGTGACAAAGCAGGACTCTGTCTCAAAAACAAAAGGAGGGGGGAGGATTAAAATAAAATAAAACAAAAGAGGAGTAGATATGGCTACTGGTACATAGAAATCATGCAGATAAGGTGCCTATTAAGTAGTCGAGATAAATGTATCACCAAAATAATCACAAAATTTGTCAACATTGGCTATTAGAGACCTAAACTGACCCATAGGGTGCCCCACATACCTAGGGGCAGAAAGTGAACTGAAGAGAACTCTCAGCCTTCAGCAAGGGCATGTGTCCCAAGGGCCACATTCAGTGGGGTTGAGGATACTGTAAAAGAGAGAATCTTCCAGATGGCAGAGCAAACAGCCATGAAGAAAAGTAAACAAAGGAGGTATCCACAGGAACAAGAATCAGAGTCTGTGATGGGAAAATTCCCTGTCCCCCTAAGTAGCAGGCCCTCAAAATACATGTCCAAGGGAAATTGAAATTGCTGTATCCCAGGATATCTTCATGTGGCTTCCGTTCTTCCCTTTGTACACTGGGCATGTGTGTTGAGGTTACTGCAATCTTGTTCCGCCATTATAAATTGAGCATGTGGTGAGGAAGCAAGGAATTTGCCTTTTTAATTCTTATGTCATTCTTTCTTTTCTCCCAGAAATCCTGGGCTTTATGCATTGTGCTTTATGGATAGGATCTTGGGGTTGTTTTTCCTGGGAAAAGGGTGGGTATGTTTTGTGTGTACAATCAATGAACTGGAATGACAGACTATGGCTACCACTGGTGCTGGAATTTCTCTTCCAGACTCGTGGTCAAGACGTCGTCTCTTGCTTCCTTGAAGTTAGGCAAGTCGGGGCCCCTGTGTCTTGCTTTGGTGGGGGAAATGTGAGAAACCACGATATTTATCACCTCTAGGTGGAAATATTTCAAAGCTAGTCCATGCGATTTGCCATGCTCTCTTTTCTCTGCTACAGCAACCGGCAACATGCCAAATACTGGGGGCTTTGCTGTTCATGTCTCTGAGTCAATATGACATGGAGAAAAAGCCCCAGCTAAGCTGAAATAGACATGTAGCATAAGAAAAAAATAAATATTTCCCATTTGTCATGAGTGGTGCAAGGTTAGAGATAACCAGGTCATGCATTTTTGTGTCTTTCCACAATGTCAGGCTTTTATTGATTGTGATTCAATCACAAAAGCCACAAGCCACATGGAGTTCCCAAGGAGGCAATTCTCCTTGTTACATCTTGTTTACTCAGCAGTCAGAGATACGGGCTCAAGCCGCTCCACAACTCAGTCAGTATTATAAACCATACAAATCCATATAAATCATAATATGCTGAATCAATATATAAATGTTAGGAATTAAGCATTCCACAACAAGCAAGGTAACTTTTAGCATCAAGAGAAAAAGAGATTGGAGAGAGCCTTAACAAACTAGCCCAGGGGGAGGGAAGAAGACAAAAGGAGTCCTAGTCTGGGCCTGATGGTCCAGCCCCTGGGTCTTGCAAGGAAGAGTCTTTGAGGTGGCACAGCCTTCAGTGACAGATGCCAACTTCTTATCACAGGTGACAGTGGGACACTTACCTTTCAGGGCGAATGTTTAGAACTGTGGACAGCTTGTTCTTTTATAGCCACAGAGTCCTCCGGTGAGAACTGATAATGGAAGAGTATGCTTGTTTGTGTCCTTACCTGGTTGGAGGCAGTAATTTTTTTTGTTGTTTATTAAACAAACCATCTTATGCTTGTTGGTAAAGTGAACTGAGATTATAAAAAGCAGTCCTTTTCTAAGATGCAACTACTTTTGTCTAGGGTGCTCTATAAACTATTCCAATACACTGAGATTTGGGGCTTGCATGTATTTGCAGCAATATTTCACACATTCTGATGAATACAATGATTCACTATTGTATTCTGAAAATAAGGAAGATGTAGTTGAAAATTTGAAAGAAAACAGATTGGCTCAAATGTTATTAGAGTTCTGAAAATAAAATAAATTAGTTGAATAAAGAAAAGAAATAAGAAAACGAAATTCTAACATATTGAGGGGTATAAATAGGTTCAATTTATCAGGAAAAATTTGCCTAATATAATATTAAATAAAAAGTAATGTTGATATGAAAAAGTGTAAATATTAACATATAGACAGTTCCAAAAGAATTTTAAAAGAAAAAAGTTATTTAAAAAGTTCGAAGGATTCAAGATGGCCGAATAGACACTGGTCTGCAGCTCCCAGCAAGAGCCACACAGAAGGCGGGTGATTTCTGCATTTCCAACTGAGGTACCCGGTTCATCTCACTGGGACTGGTTGGACAGTGGGTGCAGCCCAGGGAGGGCCAGCCCAAGCAGGGTAGGGCATTGCCTCGCCCAGGAAGTGCAAGGGGTCGGAGAATTTTCTCCCCTACCCAAGGGAAGCTGTGAGGGTCTGAGCCTGAGGAACTCTGGCACAGATACTGTGCTTGTCCCACGGTCTTCACAACCCACAAACCAGGAGATTCTTTCCGGTGCCTACAGCACCAGGACCCTGGATTTTAAACACAAACTGGGTGGCCAATTGGGCAGACATCCAACTAGCAGCTGCCAGAGCTCTTTTTTTTTCCATACCCCAGTGGCACCTGGAATGCCAGTGAGACAGAACCGTTCACTTCCCTGGAAAGGGGTGCTGAAGCCAGGGAGCCAAGTGGTCTGGGTTGGTGGGTCCCACCCCCACAGAGCCCAGGAAACTAAGATCCACTGGCTTGAAATTCTTGCTGCCAGCACAGCAGAAATCTGAGATCCACCTGGGACATTGGAGCTTGGTGGAGGCAGGGGCGTCCGCCATTGCTGAGGCTTGAGTAGGCGATTTTATGGTCACAATGTAAACAAAGCCTCTGGGAAGTTTGAACTGGGTGGAGTGCACTGCAGCTCAGCAAGGCTGCTGTGGCCAGACTGCCAGATTTCTCCCCTCTGAACAGGGCATCTCTGTGAAAAAGGCAGCAGCCCCAGTCAGTGGCTTATAGCAGATTTAAATGTCCCTGCCTGACGGCTCTGAAGAGAGCAGCAGACCTCCCAGCACAGCTTTTAAGCTCTGGTAAGGGACAGGTTGCCTCCTCAAGTGGGTCCCTGAACCCCGTTTATACTGACGGGGAGACACCTCCCAGTAGAGGTTGACGGACATCTCATGCAGGAGAGCTCTGACTGGCATCTGGCAGGTGCTCCTCTGGGTCTAAGCTTCCAGAGGAAAGAACAGGCAGCAATCTTTGCTGCTCTGGAGCCTCCGCTGGAGATACCCAGGCAAACAGCATCAGGAGTGGACCTCCAGCAAACTCCAGCAGACTGGCAGCAGGTTGGCCTGTTAGGAGGGAAAGAAACAAACAGAAAGCATTAGCACATCCACTCAAAGACTCCATCCAAAGGTCACCAACATGAAAGACCAAAGGTTGATAAATCCACAAAGATGGTGAAAAAACAGTATAAAAAGGCTGAAATTTCCAAAAACCAGAACGCCTGTCCTCCTCCAAAGGATTCCAACTCCTCGCCAACAAAGGAACAAAACTGGAGGGAGAATGAGTTTGACGAACTGACAGAAATAGGCTTCAGAAGGTGGGAAATAACGAACTCCTCTGAGCTAAAGAGGCATACGCTAACCTAATGCAAAGAGGCTAAAAACCTTGGGAAAAAGGTCAGTTGAATTGGTGACTAGAATAACCAAGGTAAAGAAGAACATAAATGACCTGATGGAGCTGAAAAACACAGCACGAGAACTTCGTGAAGAATACACAAGTATCAATAGCCGAATAGATCAAGTGAAAGAAAGGATATCAGTGATTGAAGATCAACTTAATGAAATAAGAAGACAAGATTAGAGAAAAAAGAATAAAAAGAAGTAAACAAAGCCTCCAAGAAATATGCGACTATGTGAAAAGACCCAATCTACATTTGATTGGTGTACCTGAAAGTGACGGGAGAATGGAACCAAGTTGGAAAACACTCTTCAGGATATTATCCAGGAGAACTTCACTAACCTAGCAAGACAGGCCAACATTCAAATTCAGGAAATACAAAGAATACCACAAAGATACTCCTTGAGAATAGCAACCCCAAGACACATAATCATCAGAGTCACCAAGGTTGAAATGAAGGAAAAAATGTTAAGGGCAGCCAGAAAGAAAGGTATAGTTACCCACAAAGGGAAGCCCATCAGACTAACAGTGAATCTCTCTGCAGAAACCCTACAGGCCAGAAAAGAGTGGAAACCCATATTCAACATTCTCAAAGAAAATAATTTTCAACCCGGAATTTCATATCCAGACAAACTAAGCTTCATAAGTGAATGAGAAATAAAATCCTTTACAGACAAGAAGCCCTAAACATGAAAAGGAACAACCGGTACCAGCCACTGCAAAAACATACCAAATTGTAAAGAAGATCGATATTATTTACTGCATTAACTTAACGAGCAAAACAACCAGCTAGCATCACAATGACAGGATCACATCCACACATAACACTATTAACCTTAAATGTAAACAGACTAAATGCCCCAATTAAAAGACACAGACTGGCAAATTGGATGAAGAGTCAAGATCCATCAGTGTGCTATATTCAGTATGCCAATCTCTTGTGCAAAGACGCACATAGGCTTAAAATAAAGGGATGGAGGAATATTTACCAGGCAAATGGGAAGAAAAAAAAAAAAAAAGGCAGGAGTTGCAATCCTAATCTCTGATAAAACAGACTTTAAACCAACAAAGATCAAAAGAGACAAAGAAGGGCATCACACAATGGTAAAGGGATCAATGCAACAAGAAGAGCTAACTGTCCTAAATACATATGCACCCAATGCAGGAGGACACAGATTCATAAAGCAAGTTCTTAGAGACCTACAAAGAGACATAGACTCCCAAACAATAATAGTGGGAGACATTAACACCCCACTGTCAATATTAGATAGATCAATGATACAGAAAATTAACAAGGATATTCAGGACTTGAACTCAGCTCTGGACCAACTGGACCTAATAGACATCTACAGAACTCTCAACCACAAATCAACAAAATATACATTATTCTCAGCACCTCCTCACACTTATTCTAAAATTGACTATGTAATTGGAAGTAAAACACTCCTCAGCAAATACAAAAGAATGGAAATCATAACAAACAGTCCCTCAGACCACAGTGCAATCAAATTAGAACTCAGGATTAAGAAACTCACTCAAAACCACACAACCGTATGGACACTGAACAACCTGCTCCTGAATGACTACTGGGTACATAACGAAATGAAGGCAGAAATAAAGATGTTCTTTGAAACCAATGAGAATGAAGACACAATGTACCAGAATCTCTGGGACACATTTAAAACAGTGTTTAGAGGGAAATTTATAGCACTAAATGCCCACAAGAGAAAGCAGGAAATACCTAAAATTGACACTCTAACATTAAAATTAAAAGAGCTAGAGAAGCAACAGCAAACAAATTCAAAAGCTAGCAGAAGACATGAAATTTCATAACTAACATCTGAGCAGAACTGAAGGAGATAGAGACACAAAAACTCTTCAAAAAAATCCATGAATTCGGGTGCTGGTTTTTTGAAAAAAATCAACAAAATAGACTGCTAAGCAGACTAATAAAGAACAAAAGACAGAAGAATCAAATAGATGCAATAAAAAATCATGTAGGGGATATCACCACTGATCCCACAGAAATACAAACTACCATCAAAGAATACTATAAACACTTCTATGCAAATAAATAAATAAATAGCTAGAAAATCTAGAAGAAATAGATAAGTTCCTGTACACATACACCCTCCCAAGTCTAAGCCAGGAAGATGTCAAAACCCTGAATAAAGAAATAACAAGTTCTGAAATTTAGGCAGTAATAAATAGCCTACCAACCAAAAAAAGTCCAGGACCAGACGGATTCACAGCTGAATTCTACCAGAGGTACAAAGAGCAGCTGTTTCCATTCCTTCTGACACTATTCCAAACAATAGAAAAAGAGGGACGTCTACTTAACTCATTTTATGAGGCCACCATCATCCTGATACCAAAACCTAGCAGAGACACAACAAAAAAAGAAAATTTCAGGTCGATACCCCTGATGAACATTGATGTGAAAATCCTCAATAAAATACTGGCAAATCAAATCCAGCAGCACATCAAAAAGCTTATCCACCACGATTAAGTTGGTTTCATCCCTGGGATACACGGCTGGTTCAACATATGCAAATCAATAAACGTAATCCGTCACATAAACAGAACCAATGAGAAAAACCACATGATTATCTCAATAGATGCGGAAAAGGCTTTCGATAAAATTCAACACCCCTTCATGCTAAACGCTCTCAATAAACTAGGTATTGATGGAATATATCTCAAAATAATAACAGCTATTTATGACAAACCCATAGCCAATATCATACTAAATGGGCAAAAACTGGAAGCATTCCCTTTGAAAACTGTCAGAAGACAAGGATGCCCTCTCTTATCACTCCTATTCAACATAATACTGTAAGTCTGGCCAGGGCAATCAGCCCAGAGAAAGCAATAAGTGGTATTCAAACAGGAAGACAGGAAGTCAAATTGTCTCTGTTTTCCGATGACATGATTATATATTTTGAAAACCCCATCGTCTCAGCCCAAAATCTCCCTAAGCTGATAAGCAACTTCAGCAAAGTCTCAGGATACAAAATTAATGTGCAAAAATCACAAGCATTCCTATAAACCAATAACAGACAAACAGAGGCCAAATCATGAGTGAACTCCCACTCACAATTGGTACAAAGAGAATAAAATACCTAGGAATTCAACTTACAAGGGATGTGAAGGACCTCTTCAAGAAGAACTACAAACCACTGCTCAAGGAAATAAGAGAGGACACAAACAAATGGAAAAAACATTCCATGCTCATGGATAGGAAGCATCAACATCATGAAAATGGTCATACTGCCCAAAGTAATTTATAGATTCAATGCTATCCCCATCAAGCTACCACTGACTTTCTTCACATAATTGGAAAAAAACTACTTTAAACTTCATATGGAACCAAAAAAGAGCCAGCATAGCCAAGACAATCCTGGGCAAGAAGAACACAGCTGGAGGCATCACGCTACCTGACTTCAAACTATACTATAAGGCTACAGTAACCAAAACAGCATGGTACTGGTACCAAAACAGATATATAGACCAATGGAACAGAATGGAGGCCTCAAAAATAACACCACACATCTGCAACCATCTGATCTTTGACTAACCTGACATACACAAGCAATGGGGAAAAGATTTCCTATTTAATAAATTGTGTTGGGAAAATTGACTGACCATATGCAGAAAACTAAAACTGGACCCCCTCCTTACATCTTATACAAAAATCAACTCAAGATGAATCAAAGACTTAAACATAAGACCTAGGACCACTTAAAACCTCGAAGAAAACCTGGGCAATACCATTCAGGACATAGGCATGGGCAAAGACATCATATCTAAAACACCAAAAGCAATGGCAGCAAAAGCTAAAATTGACAAATGGGATCTAATTAAAGAGCTTCTGCACAGCAAAAGAAACTATCATCAGAGTGAACAGGCAACCTAGAGCATGGGAGAAATTTTTTGCAATCTACTCATCTGACAAGGGGTAATATCCAGAATCTACAAAGAACCTAAACAAATTTACAAGAAAAAAGCAAACAACCACATCAAAAAATGGGCAAAGGATATGAACAGACACTTTTCCAAAGAAGACATTTATGCAGCCAACAGACATATGAAAAAATGGTCATCATCACTGGTAATTAGAGAAATGCAACTCAAAACCACAATGAGATACCATCTCATGCCAGTTAGAATGATAATCATTAAAAAGTCAGGAAACAACAGATGCTGGAAAGGTTGTGGAAAAGTAGGAATGCTTTTACACTGTTGGTGGGAGTGTAAATTAATTCAAACATTGTGGGTGACAGTGGCGATTCCTCAAGGATCTAGAACTCGAAATACCATTTGACCCAGCAATCCCATTACTGGGCATATAGCCAAAGGATTATAAATCATTCTACAATAAAGACACATGCACACATATGTTTACTGTGGCACTGTTCACAATAGCAAAGACTTGGAACCAACCCAAATGTCCATCAGTGATAGACTGGATAAAGAAAATGTGGCACATATACACAATGGAATACTATGAAGCCATAAAAAAGGATGAGTTCATGTCCTTTGCGGGGACATGGATGAAGCTGGAAACCATCACAGCAAACTATCGCAAGATCAGAAAACCAAACACTGCATGTTTTCACTCACATGTGGGAGTTGAACAATGAGAACACATGGACACAGAGCGGGGAATATCACACACTGGGGCCTGTTGTGGGGTGGGGGCTTAGGGGAGGGATAACATTAGGAGAAATACCTAATGTAGGTGATGGGTTGATGGGTGCAGCAAACGACCATGGCAAGTGTATACCTATGGAACAAAACTCACTTTATGCACATGTAACCCAGAACTTAAAGTATGATGATAATAAAAAAAATTCTAAAAAGTTCTAAAAGTTTCGGTTTTGAATGAACCCCAAACTATGCAGAAACCAATATTTCAACATAGAAATGTAAGAGACACTTGATTTTCATTATTAGCAGTAGTTTTATTTTGTGAAGTTGCTGCAAACACTGAATTAGATGATAGCGCCCTGTTGCTCCTGGGGAAATGAAGGCTTAGGTTCCTGTAAGGCTCTGCTCACATTTTAATAAACTGATTAATACATGACCTTGTTTTATGTGTGTTCTGCTTAAAGTTACCTTGTTTGATACCTATTATTGATTAATTATCATTAATAGATATTAAGGGCTGATAGCTTGATAATTCATAGTTGAAAGCTCATCTAACACAAGTATTTTCTCCATACAGCACTTCTTAGCTTTCTAGTGGGATGAGACTCCAGGCAGCACTTGAGCACTGTGTTCAGGCCCATGTCAAACAGCAAAAATTACCAACCAAAAAAAATGCAAAAATGCAAAAGACATTAAACTAACAAGACCTTGAAAGAACCTGTGCTAACACTATGAGCTAATAAAGAAGGCAGACAATCCACTTCTTCACCTCAGCTCAAAACAGAAACAGCAGTGATGCAAACTTTCTCACTGCTCTGCCCTGTGTGCAAATGACCATAAAAGTACTGAGAATACTGATCTGAGGGTTACAAATACATTTTAACGAGTAGGTAAATCTCGAATACTGAATCCAGGAATAATGAAGGTCGACTGTAAATGGAAAAAGGTAGTCTGGTCTTTCTGGTTTTATCTACCACATCAAGCCTGTCCACCCAAGAGTGACACAGATATTGGTGTCTGTTTCCTACAGAATGTCCCCAGCAATTACATATTCAGTGCTGCCCATGGTACTCAGGCACGGTACTATGTGTGCGACAAGGGACAGCTCTTCAAGGGAGGTGTTGTGGTGCTGATTTCCCTTCTGCTCTTCTTGCTCCTACTTCTCTCTGGGCTTCTTCAATATTACATTTCTTCCCATCCCCAAATATCGCAAGATTCCTTTTACCTCCACCTCGAGCCATCAAACCAGCTTTTTTCTACCTGTGGAACACTATTCTTGCCAGGATAATTGCAGTCCATTCTTCGGATTTAATTTGCATATACAGTAGTTTCCTCAATAACATTGTTTTGTTCAATGTCATTTTGTTATAACGTTGATATAAAAAAAATTGATTCCAGTCCTGGGTCACTCTCTGTGTGGGGTTTGCATGTTCTCCCCCCACCTGTGTGGGCTTCCTTCAGGAATCCAGTTTCTTTCCTCATCCCAGAGGTATGCACATTGGGTGAACCGGCATGTCTTAAGGTATCTCAGAGTAAGTGACTATGAGTGTGTGTGTGTGTCTGTGTATGTGTGTGTCTGCATGCCTTGTGATAGAATGGGGTCCTGTTCAGGGCTGGTTCTTGCCTTGGCTTCTTAGCTGATGGGAGAGGCCTCAGTCACCTGCAACACTGAACCGGAATAATTGAGTCAATAATTACCTGACTTGTTTCTCTGGATCTTTCTTAAATGTATGTAGAGCTCAATTTAATATTAGAAGTGTTTTAATCTTTATTTAGAAGTTTGGTGATTTTTGTGAGCAGAAATACATCATAGGAACTTAGCCTTTGTTTATATCAATTAGCCTATGCTAAGATCAGTTTCATTACACATCATTTTGCTTAAAGTCACACTTTCCGAGAACCCACCAACAATGATAAGGGAGGACCTCCTGTAATTTTCCCGAGCCTCTCTGCTGTAGTTAGGTTGGCCAAGGTACGGCACTTCGCATATGCATTTTCCATACTCCAGCCTTTGTCCCTCAGTGTGACAGCTGCACTCTAGTTTGGCAGCTCTCTGAATAGACCACAAGCTCCTGCCCCTGAGAGGGCTGCTTCTTTTTTGGTAGTAGTCCAGTGACATACAAGGTGTGATGCAAAGCAAGCGTCAGCAAATAAAAGTTGAATTGGCAGTTGAAAAGGCAGTTGTGAAAAAGCTACCTTCATTCAAGAAATAAAGAAATATAGAGACTTTTTTCCCAAAAACATGTAAAAGAGCACAGTCTGTGGAGAGTCTCTATACATAATTTTGCAAAGAACACATCAAAACAAGCAAATCTGGTGCGAAAGTACAAAAAGAACAAGCAGGCCATGGGGAAATACTGCACTTGCCTCACAGCTAAGCAGGGCCTTCTATTCTCTGCACCAGGCCACGAGGACTTGGGGACACTGAATCCCCATACAATCTAGCCTTCTCTCAGGAAGGGCAGGCGTTAAATGGCCCTTTGGTCTGGCTGTGTCATTTTCTAAGCAAAGCCTTTTCCTCATCTGTAGTACAAAGATAATAAACCCTATTCATCTAATGTTAAGTATCCCCATAGAAAGCATCTAAAATAGTGCATGTGAAACTCAATTCATCAATGCTGCTTACTGTTATAGAACATCCTAGACAAGAAAATCCAATGGTCCACTGCCCCCTTTCCTGCAGCAGCTCCATCAAATTTTGGCTAGAATCTCAATGGGAAGAGTAAACAGAACAAGTCTCAGAACCAAGAAATGCCAAAGCCCAAAGACAGATGGGTTCATCGAGTCCTTGTGCTCCTGTGGGGTCCCAGTCTGCTGTCCACCCTGCGGGGGCAGGAAGACAGCACTGCAGCTGTGATTCTACAGAGATCACCTTTAAAATGGCAGATGAAATAGCAGCTAAAGTCAGAGATGCTCCTTGGGTTCAGGAGGAGAGTGTAAGGTGGAAAGTCAGTGGGGAGAGAGAGAGACAGAGACAGAAGCAGAAGAGAGAGAAAGTGAGGCATAGAGCAAGAGGGAAAGATGGATACAAAGAGAAGAGAGAGGAAGAGAGACAGAGAGGAGAGTGAGAGGGGGACAGAGAGAGAGATGGAGAAAAAAAGAAGGAGAACGAGAGAGAGACAAAGACAAAAAGAGAAAGAGAGAAAGGGAGATAGAGAGAGAGGGATACAGAGAGAGAAAGATGGAGAGAAAGAGGAGAAAGAGCTGGGCATGGAGGAAGAGAGAGAGAGGAAAAAGGAGATAGGAAGGGAGTCAGCTCCAAGAGAGAGGGCCTGAAAATCTCAGTTTCCCATTACCCAGCTTCTCTCATCGCTTTTCCTGGGAGCTGTGAACCAGGAAGGAAGTAGTGAGGAGTTACAGGATTAAGATAATTGACAGCCGACCTCTGGCATGTACCCTGTTGGTCACCCTGTGACCCTGGGTGGTGATCTAGCCTCAGTGACTGGGTCTCCTGATCTGTAAAATGTGGACAACAATGTCTCATTCACACGGTTTCTCTGAAGATTAAAGGAGGTGTCCTAAAAAGAGCTGCTCAGTCTATAGACCTGAGCGGATCATGATCCCAGCTGGGAAATAGGAGGGAACGGACTTCACAACCAATGAAAGGAGCCGAGTGATCCTTGCTGAGGAGCAGGTGGTGGCCTGCAATCTAGATCTGTGCACTTCCCAGAAATATGCTGGGGGGCCTGATTCCAGTGCAGGAAGATCAGATGGTACAGGGACCATGAGAAGTGCACAGCAGCTATTGGCTCTTCAAGGTTATGTTGAAAGCTTCTTATGAGGAAGGAGAAGAAAACACAGGAAGCTCCAGGAGTGAAGCAACTCATTCCCAGATGTGCTCACAGAGAACAGTGGTCTCTGCTTCTTTGCCAGCCCTGTGACCTAAAACATTGGTGACTCTTACAAACATGCACCATATCTCTTCCAGAATGCTTCCAATTGTGAAATCCAATCCGCTTAGGATCTGCTTGCTTAAGAAAACAGCTGGAGAGGAATGTACCCATCTTCCTGCTATACAGACAAACCCAAGATTGCTAATCCACCCCCCAGAGATTTTATTTAAAAATGTTTGAAGCACTTTTATCAAAAATCAAGCAGACACCATCAACCATTGCGTTTTTGTCTTAGAACTCTAACTGCAGGAGTATAAATTTGTGACATTTGTGAAAAATGATTTTATACTAGACAGGTATGAAACTTGAAGGAAATCTTGTCCTGAAGCTAAATCTGTAATATTTATTTTAGTAAATGACTTGCTCAATGAGTGAACAAAGAAGCAAACGTCAAACATATCTTCCAGGGTCCAGGATTGAACACTCTGAGCCCTCCCTGAGCTTCCCTAGCTGCCCTTGCCTGACCTCCATCATCAGTTGCCCCAGGCCCACTGAAATCAGCTCATCTGCTCATTGACTGATCTTCTCCAAGGGCTTCTGGAAGGCAGGCCTGTAGCTAGTTCATGTTCTGGACCAAGTATTTGACATTCTAATTATTCAGCATCTTTGCACATGCCACTCAGGTGATCCTTAGAGCTAGGAATAGATTCAGGATTACATTATCTTGTCTTTTTTGACCCCAAATCTTGGAACTGGGACAAAACAGAAGATTCTGACTTCAAGCCTGTATTCCTCACGTTTTCAAAGCATCCACATCTGAACAGGGTAGCAATCAACATTTCACAGAAGAGAAACAATTAACATAAGAAAAACTAGCCAACTTCTCCAGCGAGCAAAATAACCCGTGAAAGTAACAATTGTTCTTCATTTTTAAACACCAAATTAGCAAAGATTTTTAAAGTGAAAATATTTCCAAATGAAAGGGCAAGTAGTTAAAGAGACATTTTCGAACATTGCCATGATCGATTCTAAATTTTTCCCAGTAAATCAATTTGGCAAAATACAGCTTAATACTATGTTTATTAAGTGCTTATACATATAAGATGATTATTTATTTAAGATACAAATGGTAGTGCCCAGTGAATTTGATAAAAGGATGCCTACTTTCCTTTGTTGTACTTCACCTAGCATTTGGTAAACTCTCGCCACAGGTAGACAGAGAGCATAAGCTGAGTGGGGTCATGGACTGCACTAGGGTGACAAGAACCCCTAATATCATGTCACAAAATTAATGAACTCCTCAAATAGAATCCATGCAGAGAGCTTAGCCTGCAAATGACATGCCAGGCTAAACCTCTCACCCAGCTCATCCATGTGGGTTGGCAAGAGTCTTTAAAGCCAGCAGCGAGGACCAGAGGAAGAACGGAGAGGAAATAAAAGGTGGCCACCTTCCCAGAGAAAGAACCCTGTAAGCACATTCTTGTACTCCTGTTGGTTCTGTTTATTATTTCTTCCTCAAAAATCCTTTGCTTGTTTCCTGGTTAAATGCATTCCTTGGCAGGGAGGCTTCCCCACTTCTTCCTGGTCTAATTGACTCCATAGTCCTATCTCTCTCCATCTCTCTCTACAGTTGTATTTCCTCTTTCTACTAAAACACATGCCATCTATTGGCAAAGAATAATACTATGAGTAGCAATAGTAGCAGTAGCAGCAACGTAGGAACAATGGCAGTATTAGCAGCAGCAGTAGTCGTAATAGTGGCAATGATGGTAGCATCATCAGCAGCAGTAGAAGTAATAGTGGTAGTAATGGTAGCATCAGCAGCCGTAGCAGTAGTAGCAGTGGCAGTAGTAGCAGTGGTATTAGTGGTAGCATTAGTAGCAGCATTAGTAGCAGCAGCACTAGTAGTAGTTGTGGTGGCAGTGGCAGTATTAGCTGTACTAGAAGTAGCAGTAGCAGTAGTATTAGCAGTAGCAATAGTAGGGGCAGGAATGGCAATAGCAGAAGCAGCAGTTCTAGTAATACTGGTGGTAGCAGGAACAGGAACAGTAGCATTATTAGTGGTAGTATTAGTAGCAGCAATAGCAATAGTATTACGGTAGTGATAGTGGCAGTATTAGCAGTACTAATAGCAGTGGTGGTATTAGCAGCAACAGTAGTATTGGTAGGTAACAGTAACAGTAGTAGCAGGAGCAACAGGGCTTATAGTAACAGTAGCAGGAGCAGCCATAGTAGGAGTAACAAGGATTCGATAAATGTGGCCTATGTCATCACCAATCAGAGCTATGTAATGTACTGCTATAATGTTGATGATAATGTTTCACATTTATGAATCCTCAACAAGTACCAGGAATTTGTCCTACATGAAGTCATTTCATTCTCATAAAAACCCTCGAGGGAGTTGCTGTTACTGTGACGATTTTACAGAAGAGTAAAGCAAGCTTTCAGAGGTTAAGCCCCTGCCCCAAGGTTACACAGCTAGTGTATGGCCTCCTCCAACCGGAGAGAAGGCCTGTGTGGGGTCCTTCTTGGTGCTGCACATGTCCACACCAGCCTGCCTTCTGAATGGGCACCTGCAGGGAAGGATGTGGATATCGTAATATGAAATGTCTTATTGGCCAATTCCCAGATATTCCCTGGTCAAGGCCTCTTGCCTGATGGAACGGATTATCTGAGGTCAAGGAGTCGCATTTGCAGCCTCAGGAAGGTGATTCTTCCTTGGCAGGCTTGTTTCCAAGCACTCTGTGTGATTCTTATGATGTCTGAGGCTGGAGACACCAGGCCAGCAGAGGTTCCCAAAGTCGAGCAAGCACTGGAGTCCCCCATGGGCTTGCTAGGACTCACACTGCAGGGTCCACCCAGGGTTGACAACTCCGTAGGTATAGGCCCAGCTGACAACGTGCATTTCTAACAGTTCCCAGTTGATGCTGTGCTGCTGGTCCAGGGACACTGTGAAACCAGCTTCTTGGAAGAATGGCCTCCTCACATCTCAAGTACTACAGTCTCTTGGCATAACATTCATGTTTCATTCTACTGGACCGGCACACCAAGAGGACAACAGACTTACTGTGAGAAAGACATGTGATACATTGTCATGGGTAATATTTGTTTGCTCTGGGTATCGGTAAACAGGACTGGGATCCTATGTGATTCACTGTGCACCAGGCTGGCCCCCTCCCCATCACCCATGGGCCTGTACCACCTCTGAGTATGAGAATGTAATTGAGAAACACTGACCTATGAATAGAAATCACAAGTCTATCACCTGACCTTGACCTCACCTCCATCCTCCCTCACCCTTTCCACACAGCGGCATCGCCTGGTCTGACTACAGCACAGTAGCCTAGTAGCAGGCATGGATCCATGCCCTTGCTCTGGGGAATGCCTTCCTTCCTCCCAGCCCGAACCTCGTCCCTTCCAGCCCATTGGTCAGCAGCCAGCGGCTTCAGAACATTGCGTACCAAGTCCCAGGAGAGCTCTGACCGCCCGCCGGTGCTTCCTACTGTTTACATGGCTCTGTCCCTCATGGGGCTGTGTGTTCTTGAAAATAGTAACTGGGTCATATTCTCTAAAACTTTAGCACAAAAACAATGGTAGTAGACTTTCTATAAACATGCATTGAATTAATGTTTTTCATGTTTCTAATTTTTAAAAAATAACACACATGTGACTGCTTTAAACATTTAAGGCTTCTTTCCTAACCAATTGGCGTACATGTTCTGCCAGCAGATAAGGAACCATGGAAGGCACTTTGTTCTTATTTGTGCTGTGTTTATCAGGGAGCTGAAAGACACACTCCATGTCTGATCTTAGAAACGTCTGTTTCTGAAATGTGTGCAGAGGCCCTTCCCTTTGCAAGGAAGCATCTCTCCTTTTTTCTTCTTTCAAAGATAACATAACTAGCCAAGTGGTTATTAATTATGACAGTTCATGTTGCCCTGTTTTGACTAGTGATTTATATTTTACAAAATGTATTTATATTAACTGCTGCATTTTAACTTGAGAGTAGTGCAGCCAGATACCTATTAACAGTATGTTTATTTTACAGATTAGAAAACTGAAACTAAGTCAAGTGGCTGCCAAAAGAAAAAGAAAAAGAAACGTGGTTTCCAACTGAGGTCTGTAATTCCAAAGTCAAGATTTTATTTTAATCTAACTCAATTAGAGCAAACAGCCAGTTGTCTTCTATTTCTAGAAGAATATGCTAGAAGGTATAAACTAGTATAACTCTCTTAAAACAACTTCTGCAACCAGGGTATTTAGATAAAGCCCTTGGGAACAAGGGGGCCTCAAGAGGCACTCAAGTCTGTGATTCCGAAATAGGAGGGAATTTGTGGGGTAGTCACAGAAGTCAAAAAGCCGCTCCCCTAAAATCGAAATGACACCCTTTCTATCAAACCTGTCAGAAGATAATAACAATTTTCTCATGTTTCTGTCTGTCTTCCCTAGCCCCTGTTAAGCGTATTTTTTCACTCCTGTATCTCCATTGCCTTAGATGATTAGAGACATAAGAAGTACTCAATAAGTGTTTGTTTCATGAATAAATAAAATTCAAACTATCCTATCGAATGGGTCTTCTAGTATAGACCATAGTCCTTTTTCCTGATATATTCAGTGAGTTGTTTGCCCATTTTAGTGGACACTTTAATGGCATGTAAGTCTCAGTTAATCAACACAATTCTTTCCGTAGATGCCTGTGTAACCACAAGCTATGGAGAGAATGAATGGAATATATCTGTGTACGGGTGGAAGAGTCTACCAGTCCTGGCTGGCCCCCATCTCTCAGGTTTTATCTACAGCTGTCATCAGCAGGATCTTCATGGGAACCATGACGAAGTCCAGCTATCCTGGTGCCTGTGAGAATGCTGGTGCCTTTTCAACCCTACAGCTAAAAGTGTTTCAGTAGCAGAATGGGATTCAAGAGGGTGAATCAGAAGTGAAGCCCTTCTGTGGATGGCCTCTGGAACCACTCCTAGAACTGACTAACGACCAGGACATGGTCCTTTGTGGCACAACTCTATCATTTTTCCAAACTTTGCCTAGTCTTGGAGCATCGCCCCTCAACCTGACAGCCAACTTCATTTAAAGACATAACCCTTGGCTGGGTGAGGTGGCTCACGCCTGTGATCCCAGCACTTTGGGAGGCTGAGGCCGGTGATTACCTGAGGTCAGGAGTTTGAGACCAGCCTGGCCAACATGGTATAACCCCGTCTCTACTATAAATACAAAAATTAGCCAGCATGGTGGTGCGTGCCTGTAATCCCAGCTACTCAGGAGGTTGAAGCAGGAGAATTGCTTGAGCCTGAGAGGCTGAGGTTGCAGTGAGCCGAGGTCGTGCCACTGCACTCCAGTGTGGTCAACAGAGTGAGACTCTGTCTCCAAAAAAAAAAAAAAAAAAAAAAGACATAACCCCATAACCCTTACCTCTGCTGAGCATTATGGTCTGATTTCTGAACCACTTATTGAAACCTACACCTCATCCTATACTTCAATTTGTACCTACTTCTCCTGACTTCTAATCTGGAAAACTTATTTCTATCTAGTCCTGGCTCTGTACAATTTCCCTGAATGCAACTGTAGCTTTTTCCTAGAGTGTCATTCCATGGTTTCAGCCTTCCTGAGAAATCAACCCAGCCCATCTTGGCTTCTCGGACCTCCTAAGATATGTTCCCACCAGACACTGCCTCATCTTACAAGCATGGCCTGAGAGATGAGTAGGATGGAATGGGACATTTTGAAAAAGACAGAAAGAAAATGGTGATATATCTCCTGAAACTCTAAGATGAAGTTATTCGATGATCTTTGAGGGAAGAAAAAATAGGCAAGGAAGGATAGAAAGATTTTGAGCCAGATGCTGACACCAAGAAATATTAAGGAAGAGTGCCCTCAAAGTCAGGGGATGCCTTTCCTCTCCACTTGCGGTGGTCTGCACTCCTCTCTGTTATGACATCCATTGATAACTCTATACTGTAATTATCTACTTATTGATTGGCATTCCTCATTAGGCCATGAGTTTTTAGAGTCAGAGTCCATGTCTTAATTGTTTTTGTATGTATGATAATTCTAGCAGTGCCTGGCACCTAGCAAATTCTCAGAATAGTGACTGAATGAAGAAAAAGAAGAGCAATAAAATAAGAGTGAGTGGTTCATCAAATGCTATAGAGCTGACTATCATGAGCATACTTCAATGGGGACCACTTTTCACATGGCTTAGTTTCTCACATCATTACTTACATCTTTCTCTCCAATAAAAATCAATTATTTTTCAAGTAGAAAACATGAACTACCAAAGCTATGGAGCATCTATACTAATTCTCTCTTTCTGAGAGTGAGTCTTCGCAGAGAGAGACTGAAGCTGACAGCCGCTCTGAAACTATTTGGAGCTCTCCTGCCTCCCAATCAATCTCACGGGTGCTGCAACGCTGCTCAAACCCTGGGAGGAAATCAAAGAGCATCCTCCTTCTTGCAACAGGGCCTTACTCTTTAAGTCTGACCCTGTGTTCATTCCATTCACATAAATTTAGCAATAAAATATCATGCACAGAATGTAGTATAGGTGGTTTGTTGGGCTTCACAAAACATTGATTGATTGGTTTAAAATAAGTGAGTTCTGAGAAAGACTTATTTGTGTTTTCTCTGAGCCCTTGCACTCCCCATCTCTCTGCAATCTGCTGGTATTGATGAAGTCCTCTGTGGGGCCATATATTGTTTCTGGACATTCGTTATGTTTCCTTCTCTTGCTAAAATCTCAGCATGACTTTTTAAAAATTTTGGAATTCTCAAGCTTTTGTAGTCATCCTGGGTCTGCTTTGTTGTAAATCCAGAAACTCAGTAATCTTGCAGCTGTGATTTACGCAGGCCAGGGCCTGCTGCCACATGATTTCCATGCTGAGACGTTTAGGGACATTGTTTAATTAACACACAACTTTTTTCATTACATCACACTAGGGAATTTTTGAAAACTTGTATCTCCTCTCAGTTCTGCCCTTCTACTGCCCAGGGAGTAAATACTTAAAAATCCATTTTTCAGTAATTATAAATGGCATATATATTTATATATATTTTCCATAATGTATATATTTTTATAATATAATGTATATATAACTACTTATAAACGTGTTGTAATGTAAACATATATAGTTATATATGTCTATGTTTTATAATACATTGAATATATACTTTTATCTACTAGAATTATAGAGGCACATAATTATACATACAAATAGTTTATATATACATATATATTATATATAATAAATAAGGAATATATATGTAATACATAGACATTTACATATGTTATATACAGTCATGCACCACTGACATGTTTTGGTGGTCTCATAGGATTATACTATCATATTCTTACTGTACCTGCACTATGCTTAGATATGCAAACACTTAACATTCTGTTACAGTTGTTGACAGTATTCAGTAGAGTAACATGCTGTGCAGGTTTGTGGCCCAAGAGCAATATCCTAGGTGTGTAGTAGGCTATACATCTGGGTCTGTGGAAGCACGCTCTATGATGTTGGCATGATGATGAAATCACCAACACATTTCTCAGAAGGCATCTCCGTTGTTAAGCAACAAATGACTATATATCAGGTTCTTTAAATCTGAAGAAGAGAGTTTATCTTGAAAACTTGGAAGAAAAAGTATATCAAAAAGTTTTCAAGTTGGTTAAAATCTTTGTAGGTACCATAGAATGACATCATTTCAGCAATTTTTCATTTGATAATTAAACTCATAGCAAAATATATCTGTTCCTGAATTTGCACCATTTGCATCTTTCTCCTCTGTATGAAGACATGTATATATTAATAACTCAGTAAAACTGACATTACTTCTGGAAAATTGATTTTTTAAATTAAGAACAATTTTCATCATCCTCAAATTAAAGTATATATGTCTGTTTCTTTTTAGGTCTACCTATTTTCAATAAAATGTTGTTTGTATAAATTGAATCATAGTATGTTTATTTCTTTGTTCTTAACCTTTGCCTTTTAATTTTTTATTCACTAAGTTTTGCTCAATTTTATGTAGCACTAGAGGTGTCTTCACACAAAATTGGCTACCCTGCTGAAACTGCCTTTTCATCTACATTGACCTAACCTCTCCAGTGGGCATTCCTGAACCACAGCCCAACCATATTTTGATCATTCAGTGAGGTTTCTGCAAGCCTGTGTTTCACCCTTGTTAAAAGATAAATGGACAGAACTATCTCCAGGTGGAATATTACTCAAAGGATGGGCCACTGAAATATGCGTCAATTTGGACAGACCTCTAGATATCACTTTGAGTTTTATAAAAAGGCATTCTCAAAAGAATACATATTGTATCATTCAGTTTACATAACTCTCTCCAAATAATGGGAACTCCTGGCTAGCGGTTGCCAGACATTAAGGTTTGGGAGTCTCCATAAGGGTAATCGAAGAAAGTCTTGCAGTGTTGTAGCAGGTGCGCATCTTGATTTTGGTGGTAGTTACACAAAACTACCAATGTTTTAAAATTGCATAGAACCCCCCACACACACAGACACACACACACCACACAGAAGTTTCATGTAACAGTTACATTCTAATTTGGCAGCTCTTCAAATGGGTCTTAATCTCCTGGAGGTGAGAAGACTAATCTTGCTCTCTCTATAGTGACTTAGAATTTTATACTCAACAAGAAAATGAAAATATGACATTCATTTGTCAATGTTGCTCAGTCTAATGAGGTTTAAATGCTTGATAAGTTAGATAAATATGCCTGTATTTGTTGATAAGTAATAGAAAGGTAGAATATGATTAATTCATTCCTTCTTTAAGCAAATAATAATAGAATGTCTTTAAGTGTCAGGTACTGCTCTAAGGTACTGCTCATTTCTGGGAATACAGCAATGAACCACACAACCAAGGCCTGAGCTTCTTGAATTCTGCCCTTCTATGATCAAGGTGGTAGATAAAAGGTAATAAGCCCAGAAATAAAAGTATTTTACATTTTAACTTGCCTAGACTTTGAAGGCAGACTTGACAGGATTATAGATGGCTTAGATCCAGGAGTTAAAGAAAAAATAGTCGAAGATGTCTTTCTGCTTCCAGCTTGAAGAATAGTGGTGATATTTTCCAAAAAGTAGGAATTTATTTAAGAAGGAATAATAACAAGAGGTTCATTGTGGGCACTTGGACTGACCATTTAATAATTCAAAGATAGATACATAAATGATGATAGTTTGAAAGCCATAGATCATTTACATAATCTTCCTAATCATGGTAATGAAGTCCATCATTGGTACTACATTTTTTTTTTTTCATGTGTTCAGTCAATATTTACTGCTCTCAGCCTACTGCTGGGGCCAAAGAGGAAGCATTACAGTGCTGGGTAAAGCCCAGGGCAGTTTTCAAAGTGAATTCACAAATATTCATCCCATGTCTTCCTCTTGGCTGTCCTGGGAGGTAGGCAGTAGTATCTACACTTTCTAGTTGAGAAAACGAAGCCTCAAAAGTTTGGTTGCTGACTTTTATGTAATCAGTAAATACATATTGTACTTTTAGTAGGGACAGGGTCTCACCATGTTGCCCAGGCAGGTTTCAAACTCCTGACCTCAAGTGATCCACCCACTTCAGCTTCCCAAAGTGCTGGGAATACAGGTGTGAGCCACCGCACCCAGCATTAGTAAGTACGTGTTAAAACTAAGTACAAACTTCATTGCCTGTGCCTCTCCAAGACTAATTCATGCAACAACTTGCCATGTGGTCAGGGCATCTTTCACCATCCTGAGTCTTTGGGCTTGGCCACTCAGATGTATCTCTTTGGGCTACATGGACTCACAAGTCAGGGAACGTGGAGTTAATTACAAAACCATTCTGGGGAATTCTGACCTAGGTGGTAATATGATCAGATAATGGAAATAAATGTTTATAAACTATAAAGTGCCATAAAAATATAAAGGGGATGATTATTCCAGGTTTCCAACAAGGGATAGAAATATTCTTTGAGAAGAAACTTAATATTCTCACACTGTCAACATGATCTTTCCTTTCAAATGAAAAAGATTTTATTTTCTTCTTTTCATGGGATAAGTCCATGACCTTTACAAAACAACTCTGAAGCATTTCAGTTGTACAATCATAAATTGTGCACAGGAAAGATTTGGTCACACTCTCTGCTGATGCTGTGAGCTGATGATGCCAGAGGAAGACTTATGATAAACTAACACACCCATGTCAGGCCACCCTACATAAGTTTCTGAAAGTTCAGAGAATTCTTAGGAAGTCACCAAAAAGTCCCCTTGGGAATCCATGTCCTTTCAATAAAGCTCTTTCCAAGAACAAATGCCCTCAGCTAACTGGAATCCTACCAGGACTCACTTAAGATCGTGAGTGTTTCTGTAGTACCTCCCTTAAGTTGATACTGCTGAATGCGGTGTCAGAATCCTTTTATCTCGGAGTTCCAAAAGATCCAGCAGAAGGCACATGTTTCTTCTCTCAGACCGCATCCCAGCCAGTGGGTCACTTGCACAAGTGGCAAGCATAATGATAACTAGGTGTTCTGCTTCTATGGATGCTTAGAACTTGAAGCCTTTAGAAAATGCTTCTCCTACCCATGTTGTCTCCCTGGGCTCCCTTTTAATTTTGTAATCCCTGGCACATGTGTGTTAGTCACAATGCCTGCCAGATCATTCATGCTGAGGAAAATAAGAAAAATGGAAGGTTGGCCACCCAGGCGTGAGAGTTTTCTAAGCCGCCGATATATTGTGATGGTCCCAAGTCAGAGTGAACTTAGCAAGTGGCTTCTTCAGGCCGCTGGGATCTCTGAAGGAGCCCGCTTCTTCAACTACAAAATGAAGACAATGCTATTTACTTTATGAGTTTTCTGTGAACATTAAGTAAGGCAAAGCATATATAGAAATCAGCACAGTGACTGGCACAGAGTAGGCACCATGTGAGTAATAGAGATCGTTGTGTGTTATTGTCATTCATGATTATAATTACTATCTTCTGGGAAGCCCAAATTTTGGTATTCCCCTTTATCTAGTTTCAACTATACCAAGCATTATACGTGAAATGGATCTTTGCATGAAAAAAAAAAAAATAGAAATGGAAACTAGATAGAACCAAAATGTAATCTTTAGGAAAATTTCCTACAAACCAGGCAAGTGGGCCTCATGCCAATTTTCTGGTTATTTATAAGCCACATTCTTCCTTCTCTCACAAACTCCAGAGATTTCTCATTTGGAAACAGAGTTGCTGGAGGATTCTTAATTCCACAGGAAAATACCTTGATTCTAAACAACTTGCAATACTTTTTTTGTGTGTGAAAAAATGAAAAACATTCAAAAAACTAAAAAAACAACTAAAAAGAAAATTAATACAATCTTTTAGAAAATCAGTGCAAATGAAGTGTATCTACTATATGAAACTTGTATGCATGAAATGATAAAAATCTCTCTGGTTTTACTGATCTAAAGAAAATGGTGTATCTTTTTTCAACCTGAGAACATACTTGAATCGGACAGTGAACAACAATCATATGATATCTTAAAAATATACCAACGTTCTTAGTGCAATCTACATTCATAAACATCTATTTTGAATCGTAACCAAGAAATATCCAGAATCACTGACTTTTTTCCTATGTCCTCATAATTAGATTTTATGTAAGTTGAAAATCAACATGGGACATTTTCGTAGCCGAGATACCATATTCTGTATTTCTAGAGTCTTGTTTGTTTGTTTGTTGTTTTAAAAGAAGTTTTTTTTTTTTTGTAATTCAAATCCATTTATGTTTCAAAAGAAATCCAATCCATATGTTTTTTGTTTATTTACACTTAGTGTAATTCATCAAAGAGCTATTTAATAAGCTATTTAATGTCCAAAGAGTCTTCGTCACAAGTTTTTTTTTTAAGTCTTTCATCTTGTGTACCAGGAAGCTTTGCTTTTCTTTGAAACAAGGTTCTAAGAAAAACCTTCTGGAAAAATATGACCTTCCACTCATATTCTAAAATGTTACTAGGCCTGCAAATTAGGCTAACAGAAGGGTAGACTTGAGCAATGCTTTAGTGAATTTAACAAGTTCTAAAACAAGGGTCAATTCAGTCCTCCCAAATCTATAATTAATAGTTGGATAGTGGCATTTCGGAGGAGGTCAAAAAGGTTAAGGCCCTCTGCTTTTACTCTACAATCTCTCAAAAATGTCAAGAAAACACTGTGTGTTAGACATTATCCAATATAGGCAAAAAATTACTTTGATTTATTTTCACCATGCAATATTATCGAAATTCATCATCGCCAATTGCTGGAAAAATTGTTCTCTGTGTGTGTGTGTGTGTGTGTGTGTGTGTGTGTGTGTGTGTGTGTGTGTCTTTGCCTGTATCTGTGAACGTGTGTGTATCTATGTGATGTGTATCTCCATTTGTGTATATTGTGTGAATATCTGCATGTGTATGCATTGCAGTGTTATTTTTTATAATATACTAGCTTTAGATAAGATACAGGAAGGAATTTCCTGAAAACAAACCCCAAACTCAATGTTTTTGTAAGCTCTTGTCAATAGCTCCAGTAGGAGCTTAACTGAAGCCTTGTGTTCCAAGCCTTTAGGTTCATGGCCTCCCCTGGCCAGGACTTATTTCTTCTGGTGAACACGGAAACCTGCCATGGAGGAGAAATCTTCTGACCAACCCTAGACAAATCCTCGAAGTAACAATTCCAAATATTACCATTGAGATAAAGTGTTTGTTGTATTGCACTGCCTGTGTTTTAGAGAAGAGACATTTTTCAAAGGCACCATATAAAGCTCCATTGGGAATTTCTCTAAGCACAACATGAGATGATCCGGAAGGTCCTGGGGCATCTGCCAAGTGGGGCTTACATGCAGTACATGCTCTTGCTTTTACGCATTTATTTTCTTCTTTTATTAATTCAATAAACATTCATCTAGAGTCTAGTTAGTTAACCAGGTAGCTATATATATAAAAGAAAATGACCTCATTTGTTTTCTGTTGTTAAAGAGGTGTTTATGTATATAACAGGTACTTTTCTGAACAGGAAATTGTCATATCTATCAATGCAGAAAGTGCTGGGTGATTTCAGGCTTGTTATCTTGTTTTGTTTTGATAACGACCCTTTGAAGCAAGGCTGGAACCTGAGGTTCAGCCAGATTAAATAACTTTCCCCAAATCATAGAGATATTTCTAAGAAAAGCTGGAAATAAAACCCAGATCTTTATGATGACACAATTCACTCTGTGTTATCTCACTATTGCAAATTCCATGAGATTTCAGAGCAGGAAGAGATTGCTTGGGATTTAGAATGTCATAAATTTGAGCTCTCAGCTCCAAAACCCATGTAGTCAATAAAAGAGTTACTGCAGCACATTAAAGATCTCCCTTGAGCCAAGGGTACTGGGGCCTTTTGATCCTGCTTACCTTTCATGCTGGAGACAATTATAGTGATTTGGGGTGGGATCACGGGTTTGCAGATGTGCCTGGCCATTAGTAGGTAGGTACTCACCTGAACCAGTGAAGCCTGATTAATTGGAAACAAGAATAAATGAAATACAGTGAAATGGAACTAATGCTTGGCCAATTGTGATGGCTTCACAATTGGCTACTATGTGACTTGCAGTACTACCTAAACTTTCTGAACCTCAAAGTCCTTATCTATATAACAGAAAATAAATAGTACTCCACCTCACAGAGCCATTGCGTGAATTGAGTGCATGGAACCTGCTGACCGTTATCAACACCTATCCTCACTGCCCATCTTTCCTTTCTCTGACCAAGTCCTGAGTCCAGAGCCACTAAACTCTAACTTTTATCCCCTGAATGCCAGCCCCTCTGAGCTCTGACCTAACCAGGACTGAGAATAATGGCTTCCTTATCAGAGCATTGTACCTGAGATGAGAGTCTTTGACAGGGGGACTTGAGGATGACCAGCCCGGAAAAGCATACGGGTTTGCAAACCAATTGAGCATATATTGCAGACAAGAATTAAGAAAAACTTGGGCCTTAAGGGAAAGGAGAACACTAAAGTTGCCAAAGGCAGGGTTAGATTATAAAAGCGAAATAATAGGTTTATTTATGGAACACGGGATACGGGTCTGGGAGTTGGGGTCATGGTTTGGGATAGTGTTTGAAACATGGTTTTATTTCATTGCTATGACCACTCTGGTGGTTCTGCCATACTCTAGGCATCATGTTAGGTGTATCTGCAGACTATCACAGACCTGCACAGGAACAAATTGAGGGAGGAGCTGAGACTTGGACAGGTGGTTTGCTCAGAGCCATGTGGCCAAGGAAGGACTGAGATGTGAAGTCTCATGCACACGGCTTGGGCCCCATGTAATTTCCATTGAAATATGTGGCTCAAGGTAATTGAGTAGCTATGGAAATGGGTGTGAGTGAAGCACTGTCAGTTACTTTTCAAAAAAGACTGGCATCCCAAAACATGGGTTCCCTTTTTGAAGCTGTCTTCTGGGAACCCCCTTGCCTCCTGAGGGCCATGAGGAACTCCCTTTTTGACTCTCAGTCACTCTGGGCTCCATCCTCCAGCCTTCACCCACCATGACTCCATGGATCAGCTCTAATCAAAGCCTCAGCCTTTAGCTTCTTGTAATGGAAAGAGAGGATGGGGTGGTGAAAACAGAAGTGCATATAATTTTCTGATGACATTTTAAGTGACTCATCTTTCTGGATCAGAGAGTAGAAATACAGGGCAACAGCCACTGAAATATTTAAATCATGTCACCTGGTAGGTATGTCCTGGGAAGCTAGCAAGAGAAATAATTCAGTAGAAGCTGGAAGGTACACATTATGATAATTTTTATTGCAAAATTACTGATTTATTATTTTTAAATGTTTCTTTTTAAAAATTGTGGTAAGAACAGTTAACATAAGACTTAGCCACTTATCACATTTATAAGTGCACAATACAGTATTGTTAGCTGTAGACACAGTGCAGAACTCTAGGACTTATTCATCTGTGTAACTGAAACCTCATACCTATAGAACAACTCTTCATTTCCCACTCCGCCCAGCTCTTGACAACCCCTATTCAACTTTCTGTTTCTATGAGTCTGACTATTTTAGATTCCTGGTGAAAGTGGACTCATGTAGTGTTTGTTGTTCTTTGTTTGGCCTATTTCACTAGCAAAATGTCCTCCAGATTCATCTCTGTTGTTACAAATGACAGGATTTTCTTCTTTTTATGGCTGAATAATATTGTATTATGTATATATACCACATATTCTTTATTCATTCATCCATCGATGAACATTTGGTTTATTTCTGTGTCTTGGCTATTGTGACTAATGCTGCAGTGGACATAGGAGTGCAGGTATTTCTTTCTGATCCAGATTTCAATTCTTTTGGATGTATACCCAGAAGCATGATTGCCAGCTCATATGGTAGTTCTATTTTTCATTCTTTAGGGACCTCCATACTTTTTTCCATAATGGCTGTACCAGTTTGTATTCCCACCAAGTGTTCAGGCTTTCAACTTCTCAACATCATAAAATAAGAAGTATAATGAGAGATGTATGATATGCATAGCCATAAACTGAACACACACACCTATATGTAGTTGAAAATGTGAAATTATATAAATATTTTAAGACCTAAAATAAAATAGAAATATATTACATTATATATATATAATTATAAATAGATACACATTTGTGACAAAGTAACAAGCAAGTAATATTTTTATGTTAAAATAATGGTGTAATTTTATTTAAAGTTAAAAGTTTAATTACTTTAATAAAACAGAAAAATCAATTAATGCTTTATTTAGTAAAAAATTAATTGAAAATAAATTATATATTATAGTAAATTTCCTGACTTAGTAAAAAATGTTGCTTTCTCTTGAAGTGCTAACTTTTTTTAAAGCAATGCTACACTCTGGGTAGTTATACTTGAAATAGTAAATATTTTTTTCTGAAGATGGTTTCGTCTTTGTGGCTGTCATGGGATTAGGGATACCTAACTAGCCCTACGATAATGAGAAAAAGATGATTTTCTTTAAAACAAAAATTAATATTAATTTATCTGTGTTTATACTTATGTGTAATCACTTTCAATATAAGCACATACTTCAAAAAAAAAAAAAAGAAAGAAAGAATCTTTGGAATTTTAAAAATTCCATTGTTGATAATAGTAAACTTTAGGAACAATTTCCAAGCCTCATTTTTGCACACATCACACATAGGGCAATTTTTCTGAATCTTGGACCACTGGAGACATTGTTCAGAGTCACAGACGGGCTTCAATTAGAAGTTCCAGGTCACATCCAGTGAAGGTCTTACTCGAGAGGGCAGAAACCTCACTGGCTGAGTTTCTAGCTAAAGTTTGTTGACTCATCCTGTTCTCTGTGAGCATGAGAAAATGTACATCATCTCTAGGGCACAAAGAGAACTCGGTGCCAGTTCAGAGGAAGCAAACTAATAGGGAAACTAATCCTTTGAAACCATTTACTAAGACGCTGAGTGCTGTCATTTGGTTTACCTGGAAGGCTTGTTAAAGATCCAATCACAAGATGATTTATATTTGAGGCACTTTTTGTGCTATGATTCTACAACCAAGATCCATCTAGCATAAAGATCTTTTCACTTTATTTTTAAGGACATCTAGAAGGTATTTCCCTACTCCACTCCCCAATCTAAAGAACCACCAAACTATTCCTAGCGCAACAGAAGTAAAAGGAACACCATGATGTCAACATCATTCATCTTTTTTAAATGTATAAGCACTTTTAAATGTAATGAGAAAAATTCATGGTATTATAACATTTGGAGGATGCTATAACTTGTCATCTAATTATTGATATACAGGTCAATAATTTTTTTTCTACATAGTTCATTTTAACATCACAAGCAACTCACATTATCTTCAAATCTCCATCAGAGAGAAGGCTGAGGCTTGGCTGGAGCCAGAGCTGGGTGACTGCAATGGGCCCTGGAGGGAGCCGTGCTCCATATACAATGGGGCTATGTCAGGCAGGTGGCTTCAGCAAATCTCTGAATAACACAAAGCTTCAACTTTTTCACCTGTTAAGAACAAAACAAAAAGTAAGACTGTGATACTTTATCTCTCAGATGTTCTGGAGCCCTTCAAGTCTAGCACATGTCTTCCAACCCATGGCTCTGTATAGAGCTTCCAGCCTACCTACAGTGGCATTTCCATGCACCTTTCATGTTTGATTCTACAAAGACAGCTCAAAAAGGCTGCTGATGCTAATGCACTGAGCTCTGGTCATGCACCTATAAGGATCAATGGAGAGCAATGCGCATGACACTGATGATTTATGCTTTATAAAATAGAAAACACTGATGAGAATGAGATTAAACACTATTTATTATTTTTATCACTATTAAACACTGCTTAGAATAATCCATGTTTTGTCCAGTGGGTTAGAACAAACAAAAAAGATAATAAAAAGAAATTTAAAAAATAAAAAACGAATGGACTATGTATACATGTTAACTACAACTTATAAAAGATTCAATTTTCTCTTTTTTACTGTTTGACTATAGCTTCTGCATTACGTGGATTTGCTATAATCTGGATCTGTAGTTTTATATATCACTTCTGTGGATATTCTCAGGGCAATACAATGTTAAAAATCTAAGCAGCATTCTCTGTTGCCTGCTGGCATTTCTCAAAGTGATCTCAGATGTCAGTGTCTATTTGTGGTGATTATCAGTCAGAGTTCACATGGGAATGATGGTTTTCATTGACTTTTTTAGACGCACTGAGGTGTTCTCTAACTATCTTTAGTTTATTTGATATCCTGAGATCTCATTCTACCCTTCTCTCCATTGGTGAGGAATCTATTCTCAAAAGCTGAGAGGGAGCAGAAATAGTGGAGGCAGATTTTACAGATGCAAACTGGAGAGGGAGGTCATTGGGAGATAGAGAAACGTGTGACACAGAGGATTTGGGGCAGCGCTGTGCTATCCAGGCAGCCTGGATAGCAACCTATTTGTCTCTTTTTCAACCTATTTGTCTTGTAATTGCACTTTCCCTCTGAGAACTTGCTAGGAAATTGCATGGAAAATCCAGGTCTTAATATAACACAATGGTGATAGGCATAAGCTCTCAAGTGACATGGCCCTGGGTTAAAATTCCAAACCCTGCCCCTGGTTCTACAATCATTTGAAAAATAACTATTGAAATCTTTTTTCTCATTTTTAAAATGAGAAACAAAATAGTTCACACATCATCGTCGTAGAGATTAAATGAAATAGTGTACATTAAATGTTAATCCCAATACTGAGTACACACAATTGTTCAGTAAATATCATCTATCTAGGCCTATGATATATCCCATTATAAAAATTTGGCCTTTGGGATTTTTAAACGTGAGGTTAATTGCTTCTTTAAAATTCACACAGAAATGTTATTTGTTTGGATAAGCATAAGGTAGAGCTCATGGAAAGCGCAAAGTCCAGATGGATTTTCCTCATCTCTGGTCTAAAAATGAAGAAACACAAAGCTACAGGACAGGCAAACATGATATAGAAGATTTAGATGGTAAGCATCATCATGGAATCGTTCTCAATAGAAATCAGAAATCAGAAGAAAGGAAGAAGTTTTTATTTCTGGTTAAGTTGTTGTTTGGGCTGTTTTACTTTAAATTTATACAATAACCTGCTTTCATTAATGCATACCTCACGTGACATCCAAATGGCTCAAAATGAAACAGGTTATTAAGTAAGGTTTTCTGTCATCATAAATATAAAATTATTATTTTTTGTTTTTGCCTTTCTAGAATTCTCTTCTTAGGTCACTGGCACTGTTGAGGGTTCATGGAACTTCTGCAGAAAAGCCCGTGGATATTACTGGCTACTATGTGGCATTTGCTTCTGCTGATGAGAAATCTGATGCCATTCTAAATGCCATTATTATTGTCAGCAACCCATCTTTTCTTCTAGAGAATTTTGGAGTTTTTCTCTTTTTTTTTTTTTTTTTTTTTTTTGAGGTGCAAAGTTCCACTCCAGTGTGTCTAGATGTAGCTATAACTTTGTTTAATCTAGGATTCAGTGTGGGATTTGGGGAATCTTGCCTTTACTTACAGAAAATCTTCACTGACTATGTGCATCTCTGGTTCTCTTCAGGTTCTCCATCTGCATCTTCTCTTAATCCATTTTCTCATTCTTCTACTGTGAAAGTAAACATTCACTATATATTTGTAAGAATTTGTCCACCCATTCATCAGGCTGGAATAAAACACACGGAAAGTCTCAGCTTCCAAGTTAACAGGAAGCAACATTTCTCCCAAGCACACATTGCTGCTGTAGTGTCTAAGCAGCAGCCACATTTTTCAAGTGACTGCTGCTTTCTTAGTGAGCTTTCATTAAATCATGGAAGTCTGTCTGTTTGAAACCTTATCAGTAAGAATGAAACATTTGCCTCCAGCTTGAATGATCTAAGTCACGTTGACACAGAGAAGCAGCCTCAACCTCCAGCTCAGACCCAGAGCTTCAGATAAGGGTTTTGAACATAACATTCCACATATATCTCTACTTTGCAATTTTCAAAGAAACAGAGTCCTAGGTCCAAGCTGCAGTTGGACCTGATGTTTACCACTTTGCACGCAGCCCTAATTTGCTTTGCGTCTTGAAAAACACTGCATCTTTCAAATTCCACCTAAATCCCATCCTGCCCACAAATCCTAGAACAACTCAATCTTTATTTTTTCTTTTCTTGGCTTGGTAAGAAACCCCATGTTTCATCAGATATGCAGCCTTCCTTGCTGTGTGATAATAATAATACCATATATACCATGTATGGGGCAACAAATAAATCCAATTTTGTTGGACTAGAAGTTTGCCCTCGAATGAATGTGCCGATTGGACTGGGGCATAACTAGGGGGTTAGCTTCCTTTCTCCTATTTATTCATTCTGCAATTAACTTCAAATTTATTTCCTAAAATTTTATTTTATTCTATCATATTATAAAATACACCTACAAAAGGATATATAATATATAGTTAGAATATAATACATTAGATATATTAATATATACATATACAATAATATATTGGTATATTATATATCAGAATATATAATATATTATTTATATAAAAATATATAAGTATATATAATGTATAACTGCATGTCACAGTTTAAATTCCAATAAAACAGTCATCAATGTACCTCCCTCTGCTGAGCTGAACAATAAAACCAGTGTCTTCATCATTGCTTATGCTCCTGCGTGCCCGTCACAATCCTATACCTTCTTTCCTTGTCCCTCCTAAGAAATAGCCTCTATCAATCTGCTGCCTCTCCTCTACATAAAAATGCATTTCCAAATAATTAGTTTTTAGTTTGGCCTTATTTTGGCCTCTTCATAAATTTCATCATTCTTCTGTGATTATAATTTTTTGTGATGTACTTTTTCACACAACATTTTGCTTTTAATTTTATGTTTGAGCTGTATTTCAGTAATTTTCATTGCTGTAGAGTGTTCTATAATGTGAGAATACTATAATTAATGTATTCAGTGGGCAAATCATGGACATTTCAGTTGTTACCAGTATTTCACCGCTATGAACAGTTTTGAACCCATCTCCTGGGAAAAACGTGCAAGAGACACTCTTTATGGGATACTCTCATGACTGCCATTGCTGGAGTTTAGGTGATATGGTACTTGACCAGGTACTATAATATGCTGGCCCAACGTGATTAGAACAACTTATGTCCCCTCCAATGGGGCTTGAGGATTGCTTCACATCTTCACAAATGTATGATAATATCAGACTTTAAGATCTTAAGTGGGATTGTATTGTAGTCCCCTCCTTCCTAGTGAGATTTTGCTTCTGACTATTCTATTGAGGGTTTATCACTTTAATATTGATTTTTACATAGCTATTTATATATTCAGCATGCTTATCCTTATTTGTAAAAAATATCCTCCCAGTGTGTAGCTTATTTAATTTTTTATAGTTTATTTTAATGCATTTATGTTCTTAAATTCAATATAATTAAGCCGATCAGTCTTATTCTTTATTTTTTGTATCTTAGGTTAGAAATCTTTCCTTACCTTGAGGTCAGAAAGAAATTTCCCTATGTTTCCTCTAAAGGTTTTAAAACTTTACCTTCCACATTTAAAAATTTAACCCCTGAAGAAATACTTTTTCTGAAGCAGTACAAAAAAAATTTTGTATCATGTTGTTCCTTGTTCCAATCTCTAACACTAATTTTTTCCCAGTCTGAACGTCACTTTTATCATCTCTTTATTTTCAAAATACCCAGGGCTCTCTTTCCAGACTTTATTCTGCTCTATGGGTCACTTTTTCTAGCCTTATTTTTTTAATATAAGGCTTTATATTAGAGAAAACAACTTCTTACCTCTTATTACTATTTAGGAATCCATTTAAAAATCAGTATCACTTCATCTAGTTTTATAAAATGTCTTAGAAATTTTATTGCATCCACACGAATCACTTGTGAAAACTTGACCCCCTTCCAACACTTAGTCTTCATAAGAAAGCATGTCCCTCCAGTTATTAGGTCTCCTTTCTTCCTTTCAATACAATTATAATTTTATACCTACAGGGCTTGCTAATATTTATAAACTACCCTCTTAACTATTTTATAGTTTTGTTGTTATTAATAAGACTTGTAAAAATTCTTAAAATTATATTTTTCAGTATTTTCGTTTAATCTTTTGAGATAAGCCCATAGATTTTCTTCTTTATTCTTTTCGAAAAAGAAATTCTACTAAAGGAATTTTCTAAGATAAACAACTTTGCAACTCCAGAATAACAACAACTTGGTCAAGACAGAATGTCTTTTTATACACTGCTAAGTTGGGTGCATTAATATCTTCTTAGAGTTTTTGCATATGTTTTATATCTCTCTAAACTATTATTGTACATTATTAATCTTTAAAATTTCAAAACTTACACCAATGGTTCTGTAACAATGAGGCTTGTGACATAAGTAAAAAGATTACCAGACTTCTAGATAATATGTTTTGCTTCCACAGTTTCAAATGAGATAGATTTCCCTGCCTGATAGCTTGATTTTATTTGAAGTTGAAATGTATGGATTTGACAGTAAACACAACAGTCCTTTCTCAATAATGTAAACAAAACTCCAAACCATTTTAGGGCTTTATTTGTTTCAGGATAGCTCTGTTTCTATGGACTACTAAGTGCTTATTCATGATACTATCTTCATTATTTTGCTTTCAAATTTGGTTCTTATGCTAATTGTCTCTTTTGAATGACATTTCCCTCCTCCCCCATCTTTGAAAATCCAGTCTGACAATCTTTGTCTGCAACTAGAAAGTCTGAGTCATTTACTTTTATTGAGAATATAGTTATATTTAAATTTAAATTTATGTTTACCTTGCTAGGTTATAATTTTCTGGCCTGTGATTGTCAACAATTCTTTTGGTTTTATTCCTTTTATACATTATTTAGAATTTTTCTACTTTCTTCTATTTCTATATAATAACTTTGAAAGCTATCTACTTTTTTTTCTGTTTGCATATACTAGAAATTTTAACAAGCATATTTAACCTAACAAAGTCTGATTAGAGAAATTTTATTGTCTTTCCAAAACAACACAAGGGTCTAGACATTTAATGCAACTATTCCTTTCTGGATTTATAGCTTATACTTGCTTATTATTTTAGTTTCATGTCACTTTATAATTCTGCAAATTAGATATTATGATAATTACTATTTTATGTTGTCAATACTTACTTAGGCTTACCTGTAAGTTTCCAATTTTCTTTACCCATCCCTTCTTTTATCTCAGACATTTCTTTGGAGATTATTTTCTTCTGAAAAGTATATTCTTTAAAAGTTCTCTTTGAGGTGACTTAGTAATAAATTTCTTAGGGCTATTTGTCTAAAAACATATTTCTTTTTTCTAATATTTTAAAAACAGTTCCATTCACTCTAAACTTTTAGTTTGTTAATTATTTATTTTAAAAACAGTTCCATTCACTCTAAACTTTTAGTTTGTTAATTATTTATTCTCAGCACTTTGAAGATAATTTCCCAGTCTTCTAGTTTCTATTGTGGTTGAGGAAAAGTCAGCTGTTGGCCTATATTTCGTTTATATATAACCTATCTTTTCTCTTTTCTGGAAGTTCATCTTTGTCTTTGTTTTTGGTTTTGGTTTTCCTACTTAAATGTGTCTAGTGTCTCAAGTTTTTCTAATATAAGAATTAATATCCTCCATCAATTTTGAGAAAATAAAGTTTTATCCTGCCTCTTCAAATATTACTTCTTCCAAGTATTCTATTATTTCCTTCCTAAACTCTGTTCTCTCTCTGTCACACACACACCAATATAGTCTAGTGGTCTTTCCATGTCTCTTCAAAGTTTATTTCTGTCTTTCTTGCTGCATTCTGATTAATTTTGCATGTTATTTATTCTAGTAATTTAGGTCTTTGAAATTCACTGTTATTTCTTTTAAATTATTAAATGCACTTTTTAAAAACTTCTCCATGTGATATTCCAATAGCTGAAGTTTTTTAACATCTGATTCTATTTTTTTCTTCTTGCTCAATCTAATTCATGGTTATTTGTTACCTCATCAGCTTCAAAACACTGTTCTAAATTTGTGAACTCATTTTCATTGAAACTTTATTGATTATAGTTGCTTCAGGGTACTCTTACTTGAATTTCTCTAGAAAGTATTCATTTTTTCCTTTTTTTTTTTTTTTTTGAGGCGGAGTTTTTGCTCTTTTGCCCAGGCTGGAGTGCAGTGGCGCCACTGCAACCTCCGCCTCTGGGGTTCAAGCAATTCTCCTGCCTCAGTCTCCCAAGTAGCTAGTATTACAGGAGTGCATCACCATGCCCGGCTAATTTTTTATTTTTTCGTATTTTTATAGAGACGGGGTTTCCCTGTGTTGGTCAGGCTGGTCTCAAACTCCTGACCTTAGGTGATCCACCTGCCTCGGCCTCCCAAAGTTCTGGAATTACAGGCATGAGCCACCGCGCCCAGCCTGGAAAGTATTCGAATAAATTATCAAGTTGGCTTGTTTGTATGTTTCTTTGAGGATAACAGATAGTGTGACGTCATGCCCCAAACATGTGAGGGTAGGGTAGGGTTCACCATACAAATGCTCAGTGAACACTTGCTTATTTTTTCCCTTCCCTCAAGAGTGTCCTTTTTGTCTCACTGGTCCACTGGGCACATGGTACTGGTTTCATGCTGGAGTGTCTGCCTTCACTTCCCTCCCTGCACAGGGTTCAGTCACTACTGTCTATTGCCAGGGATCACCAGGACCAAAACTCAGGGTCACCAGCGATCAAAAACACTTCTGTGGCAACAGTCAGCATCCATGCACTTGATTCTCTGTTGCATTCGATTTTCTCGTCATTTTGGGTATCTGAGAATTTCCCTTGCCCTGAAGGCTCACCTGTGCATTTGTTTTTGCATTTTTACCTTTTGATTTTAGATTTTTCATTCTGTAAAGTTTCAGGGACAATATGGAGTTTGCAACATTGTCAAAGAGAGAAATTTTAATTCCCTCTTCTGATATCCAACATAACAATCATCACATCTATTGAGATTTAAAGCATTTTAAAATTACATTATAATAGTCGTTCTTTTCAGTCCATTTTCAACCTGAAATTAAACACATACACACACACACACACCCCCCACAGGCCCACAGACGAATAGAATGGACACCACAGGGGAGTTTGCTAGAAACGCAAGTTCTGTTGAGTCAGAGATCCAGGGGTAAAGCCCAGGTCTGTGCTTTCTCACACCCTGAGAACAATGCAGGCACAACCAAAGTTTGGGAAGCCCTGCTTGACTACTAGAGAAAATTCACAATGGACTCTCTTCGTACTTAGTACTCACATCACAAGGTGGCTCTAGAAAGCCTTTTCTCAAACTCATGTGTAATACGTGCCTTTTTTGTCTCAAACACATAAACTCTCAGTTGTAATTGCTAAGATTTTCAGAGCATAATTTTTAATTACATTTAATTTAAATATGAATTTTAAATTATCCCACATCTCTTAAATCTTACAAATTTTTTTTAAAAGTTCCATTATATTTTCTTTGAAACTTCCATAGGAAAATAGACAAGAAGAGAAACCCTTCTCAAAACAAACCAAAAGAATTGTTGACATTAGTGAAGTGCTTCCTATTGTTCTAGCTATTTTGCTTGATTGTTGATATGTATTTAAATAATTTATGCTGTTGCCTGAGATCCTGTAATGTCATTGTGTTTTCTCTAAGTCTGCAAAAGTTGACTGCAAAGATTGTATTTTAGAGTGGATAAAGTCATAAAACATAAAACTGCTCATGTTGAAAGGTAGTTTTCAATTGTAGATATATTTTTTATTATTATTACCATTTTAATGCAGTGAAAGTCACTAAATCTGTTAGGATATTTGAATTGAGACAGAACCCCCCAAAACACACACACATACACACACACGCACACACATGTTCCAACTCCGAGCCAAATCAGGGGAGAAATAAAATGCAATCATACTTTTCCTAGTCATTGTTTGCTCATATGCTAGACACAGAAAATAGAAGCACTCAAACTGAGAGAGTCTATGTTTTCAACCTTCTTGAAATCATAAATGTATTGTATTGGAATGTAATGTAATTCCAACCTTCTTGGAATTACAAATGTAGCATACTTATTAACGAGACTTAGAAAAAATGTCTTCAAAATGTGATGGCCAGAACCACTCTTCTACCCGTTGACCAAACTGTCTGTAAGTCACCACAGCTGAAACATCTGCTCTGCAAGCAGACAGCCCCTTTCCACTCAGGCCTAGGCCTACCCCAAGGGAGCAGAAAATCATCTCACCCAGCAACCCACTGATTCAGGTAACCACATTCACTCTAGTCATAATAGTTGTTCATAATCCTGAAACTATAGTATGGAAAACTCTTGAATTTCAACCCAAGGAGAGAGAGGATGGGGTATTAGAAAAAGCGTTGGCCCTGGGAAGAGATGATTGGGTTTGTAATGAGAGCAGCTATCACATCAGGCAACCGTATGATTCAGAGAGTTTCACATTTTCTCTTGGGGTTTGTTTTCTTCCTCTGTAAAATAAAAGGTTTAAACTATGTTACTAATGTGGAACCTTCTGGCTTTATCATCTTATGATGCAAAACTGAACAGATTAAAAAACAAAACAAAACCAAACTAAAAACATTCATGTATAGCCCATGGACATGGGTACAAGAGATGGAGCCTTCTCTTCTTTCATGTATTTGGAGGAGCATGAGAGCAACACCTAGACCCAAATCAGAGGGGACTCCAAACTGCATCACGGAACAAGACAATCAAAACAATTTCCTCCCATACTGGCCAAAGACCATTTACTCATAATACCCAACAGGTGCATGATGAGAAATCTTTCGGCAGCTGGGTCAACATAATCCAAACAGGGTTTTTTTTTATGCTGAGTGATAGCTCCCAGCGCTTTGCCATTAGCCAGCCAGCACTGGACTTGGCATTTTCTCTTTCATGAGCAACAAATGTTAATGACGTGTTGATGGCTCCAATGTTTTGCTGTTTCTGGGAGATCTGGTTTACAACCACCATCTTTCTCAGGGATTCTAAAGGTGTTTCTAATATACAATACATTCCCCAAATGTGGATGAAAAAGGGAGAGAGTGATGAGGGAAATGGTGACTCAGTCTGGTCACAGAATGTCAGAACCACTACAGACCGTGGGAATCTTTCTCTGGAGGCATTTCTTTGTGCTTAAGAAAATGAAATGTCCAGAGAAGTGATGAACCCAGAGTCTTTCATGGTACACAAAGTAGAACACAAAACAGAAACTCAAAAATATAAGACAATGTTCTTTCCTCAGTTCATGGAACTGCATTGCTCCATGGACTGAACTGGAGGCCCCCCAGACAAAAGTAATACTTTCAATACGTTATGAAAAGTACTGTGCCAAAAGAGTAGAAAGGACAAAGTGGTGGTTTTGTTTTGTCCATGGTAGTCAGTGAAGTGATTTACTAGGCAGAGAAGAAAAAAGAAGAGATGAGCAGAAAGTAGAGAAAAGAAGTAATAAGAAAAGAGAGGAGATCTATTCCCAGTGAATGGGAAACTGCAGACTCACCGAGTCATGCAAGAAAGCGTGTGTTTATGAAAGAGCTGGTTGTTTAGTGAGATTGAAAAGTAGACTGTGTACAACATAATGGATCAGTTTGCAAAACCATCTGAGATTAAGTTATGAACAGCCTTAAGTAGAAAGGAAAGGAGCTTAAACTTGCTCATATTGATGACAGGAATTTGTGGCAGTGTTTTAAGCAAGAGCATGCATTCTTAGAAACACCCCTCTCCGACAACAGCAGAGAAGTGAGCCGGAAAGGGTTGAGGTGCAGAGGCAGATTAGGAGGTTGCTGCAGAGACTGCACACAATAGAGATAGGTGCAGAGAGTGTGTGACCTCAGGGCTGGTATACGCAGCCCATGTTCACTGGCATGGAGCTGCCTCAAGCCTCTGTGTTTGCTTCTCTCCCCTCTCTCAGCAGCAGACTCATCCTAATGTAAAAATGAACATTAGCTTGGTTTGTGCAGAAAATGATTCCGTATTCAGATATCCAAGAACTTTGAAGCAGCAGAGAAAATATGCTTTTACAGCATCACTGATCTATGGGTTGCAATTCAACTGTAAGCAAAGCATGCAGCTGTTTCAAACGTGAGAAACATCTTAAATTGTCTCCATCCTTTGGACAACGCAATGGGAAAAGAGTCTTGGAATGAAACAAAACTGAGCCAGTTACTGGCTATAACATTTTGGGCAAGTTTCTCTATGCGTAAGATGAGATTATAGGACCATCCCCATCTGAAGTGGCAAGGATGAAATTTGAAAAACCATATTCTATGTACAGGGCTTACCCCAGAGCGAGGTACTTAGCAGGCTCCCATAAACATGTGTGTCCTTCCCCTTCCACTCTTCAATGCCCTCCAGACTGTGGGGAGCTGAGATGCTCTCAGTGTCTCTGTACATTCCCTTGGTTGTGTTCCTACTAGCCCTCTTAATTCAAGAGCCATCTCTGCATTTCCAAGTCTGCATCCTAACTCATCTCTTCCGAGAAGTCAGCCCAGACTATGCTATGTAACTTGGGGTATTCTCCTGTTGTTCTACATGGCAGCACCCTGTTTTCTTCCCTTGATAACACTTACGATAATGCATGCTTTTACAGTGATCTGTTTCATTTCTCAGTTGTGTGCATCTACCAGGAAGACAGTGGTCATTATGGTTTCCCCAGAGAAGCAAAACCAATAGGAGATACATACATGTATATACACACACATATGCATACATATATATGACAAAAGAGAAAGGAGAGCTGGGTGCGGTGGCTCCCGCCTGTAATCCCAGGACTTTGGGAGGCCGAGGCAGGTAGATCATGAGGTCAGGAGATCAAGACCATCCTGGCTAACATGGTGAAACCTCATCTCTACTAAAACTAAAAAAAATCAGCCAGGCATGGTGGTGCACATCTGTAGTTCCAGCTACTCAGGAGGCTGAGGTAGGAGAATCGCTTGAACCTGGGAGGTGGAGGTTGCAGTGAGCTGAGATCGCACCACTGCACTCCAGCCTGGCAACAGAGCAAGACTCCGTCTCAAGAAAAAAAAAAAGAGAGAGAGAGAGAGAGAGGGAGAGAGATTTAATTCGTGGAACTGGGTCATATGATTGTGGGGGCTGACAAATCTGAAATCTCCAGGGCAGGCCAGGAAGCTGGAGACCCAGACCCAAGGAGGGTTTCTATGTTATAGTCTTGACAGAGACTTTTTTGGGTAGGGGGCTTCAGTTTTTGCTTTTAAGGCCTTTAACTGATTACATAAGACCCACCCCCAGAATTGGGGATAATGTCCTTCACTTAAAGTCCGCTGAGTGTAAATGTTAATCACATCTACAAAACGTCGTCAGAGCAACATCTAGACTAGTGTTTTAGCAAACAAGTGGGCACCACAGCGTGGCCAAGTTGACACGATATTAACACTCCCCCATGGATCATATTCCTCTGCACCATGCTGGGCACAGAATAGATCCTCAGTAAGTAAGTGTTAGATACGCAAGCTGAACTTCAGATTATAATGATGCAATGCACATTTGCCATTCTTTTTCAGATGCCAGTATCTTAACCACTTGCTTGTTTGAGAATCCTCTCCTTAGGGAGCAGAGCTCAGTTCCCACTGAAAGGCTGGCGTTAGAAAAATCAACCTCAGGCTCTGAAGGGATTCTAGGGCTGGATGGCAGAAAGGGCAGCCTGTGCCATGACCAGCAGCAGCAAAGAAGGTGGTGCTGATGACAACACACCACGTGGTGGCCATGTCCTGTTGCCCCCAGCTCTGGTGTTGTGCCCTCAGGGAGCAGGTCTGTGGCAGGCTTTGGGGGCTGTGGTAGAGGACACGACTGAAAGCTGCTCATCTGACCCAGTATGGCCTCCGGAGCCTCTTGTTCCCCTTCAGGCAGCCTTTTTCCATTTCTCCAGCCTGTATTTGGGTTCTGTCTCTTAGGCTTGCATGACAACACAGGTGGTCTTTGTTTCCTGATATTTTCCAGAGAGTGCATATTACTATATAATTTCCATTCTGCACAGCACAGAACAGCCAGTCACTTTGGAAACTGATGATCTGGATTTGAGCTTGGGTCACTGTTCACACTCTGTTGATGTTTGGAGAATTGTGCATCCTCCCAGCCCTGAGTAGAAATGGTTGACCCTGGAGGCCTGCGTGGCCTCCTGTTCATCTTCCCAGCCAGGGCCTCGGTGTGTGGCTCATGTTACTCAGATGTGCTTGGAGGCTGGAATCCAGCCACAAGTGCATAGTGGAGATCCATCTGCACCTCTGAGGTTAAAAGCAGAGACTCTGGCATTTGGCCATCCAGGTGTATGAGGGTGGACCCCAGTCCTTTCCCTCTACCCTGGGAACAGTGAAAACAGAGACACGCTGAGCCCCTGTGAGCCTCCTGGGAGGGAACATACCTGCCTTCAACGGGTCCTCAGAGACCTGCCAGCCCTGGCACTTCAGCACCACTTGCCTAGTCCCCCTCCCGGAGTTCCTGAGTGTCTGTGAGACTTCCACTTTGCAGTCCTGCTTCCTACCTTCGCTTTGCTGCAATCAAAAGCACCATCTGCTGCCCCAAGTGCTGACAGAAATAAATTAATTAAATTAAATGTAAAAAATACTACTTAGGCTAGAGTACAAGATCTAATCACTATGAGTGGAGACTAACCTCTGACCTCTTACATCTCCTTCACTCTCACATTAAAAATGCATGATTTCCTTTAAGTCAAGTCTTAAAAAAAAAAAAAAAAAGTATGGCCATGGAAATGCTGGAAGTCTCTAATGTCCTGAAAATTATAAACATAAATTCTCACACATCACATGCAAGCAGTAAGCTAACACACTTTTAAATTTAAAAAATTTGGAAACATTTTAAAACAAAACAGAGTAAAATACAAATTAAAGAACACTAGGTAGGTCACCATAAAGGTAAAGGCTTTTATCAATATTGTTTAACCTAACAATTGAATTTGACAAGGCATCAAAGTAAATCTATCAAAAGAGATTTTTTAAAAAGGATGGATAATACTGTCATTATTTGCAGATTATAAGATTACATGATTGGATACCTAAAACAATCAAATAATACTACTAAATTTGTTTTAGAAGAGTAAAATATAGTGATCAGACTTTAGGAAAAAAGAGCAGAAAACAAAAGCTTGAGTGTATACCAGCAATAATTATGAAGACATTAAATGAAAATAAACAGCATTCCTAATAAGGACACAATACTGGCTCAGTGGGATTGTTTGGGACATGGGTTATCAAAAAATCGCTTAGATCATTTAAGTATTTATGGTGAGAATAAATTAGTATACAATTAAAAATATATTATAATAGCACTCTACCAGATATTAAATCACTCTTTTAATATATGACAATTCTGGGTAAGAATAGACAGAGATATTTATACTATAGAGGTCAAGCAATAGGTACTGATACAAATGAACTTCACGCAGGATGAGAAAAATATCACCAGTTGGTGAGAAAGGAAAGTATTTAGTAAAGGTTTGGGGAGACTCGGTTAATTAATAGTAAATAAATTTAAAATTTCTAACAATAAGCTAACAAAAAAGGTGAAAGTAATAAATAAAATTGAAGTTCTAGAAGAAAATAGGGATGCATATAGATCTACTGTTTGATTAGAGAAAAAATTTCAAATTTAAAAATAGTGAAAGCCACGTGGTGGCTCACACCTGTAATCCCAGCACTCTGGGAGGGCAAGGCTGGTGGATCACCTGAGGTCAGACGTTCAAGACCAGCCTGGTCAACATGAGGAAACCCCATCTCTACTAAAAATACAAAAATTAGTTGGATGTGGTGGTAGGCACCTATAATCCCAGCTACTCAGGAGGCTGAGGCCAGAGAATCACTTGAACCCAGGAGGTGGAGGTTGCAGTGAGCCAAGATCACACTATTGCGCTCCAGCCTGGGCAACAAGAGCAAAACTTTGTCTCAAAAAGAAAAAAAATAGTGGAGAAATATCAAAATACTCAAAACTCTATGTGTATGGCATACTGTGATAAAATGTCCAACAAATATTATAGATTAAGCACATTAATATTCTTAATACATGAAGAGATCAAAATAGATAAGATCACAAATTCTGCCCCCCGATATGGTTTGGCTGTGTCTCCACCCAAATCTCATCTTGAATTGTAGCTTCTATAATTCCCACATGTTGTGGGAGGGACCTGGTGGGAAATGATTGAATCATGGGGGCGGTTTCCCCCATACTGTTCTCATGGTAGTGAATAAATCACATGAGATCTGATGGTTTTATGAGGGGAAACCTCTTTCACTTGGCATTCATTCTTTCTTTTCCTGCTGCCATGTAACACGTGCCTTTCCCCTTCCACCATGATTGTGAGGCCTCCCCAGCCACATGAAACTGTGAGTCCACTAAGCCTCTTTTTCTTTATAAATTACCCCCCTCTTGAGTATGTCTTTATCAGCAGCATGAAAACAGACTAATATGCCCCCTCAAAATAAAGTCACAAAAGAATAAATACAAATAAATAAATAAATACTTGACATGTAAATAAATTGAAACTCACTAGAACTTAAAAATGAAGTTCACCAGAAATTAAAAACTAATTTTGCTGGAAGTTACACATTAAAAATTGAATTAAGTAGAAATTAAAAATATAAAGTAAGAATGCAATTGTTTTCTGAGCACACTAGGAAAGATTAGTTAATCTCATGCCAATCATGAACTGGGTGTTATCATCTCTGAGGAACAGACTGGCAGCATGCGTCAAGCTTCTTAAAAGTTACGTTCTTTAGGCCGGGCGCGGTGGCTCAAGCCTGTAATCCCAGCACTTTGGGAGGCCGAGACGGGCAGATCACAAGGTCAGGAGATCGAGACCATCCTGGCAAACACAGTGAAACCACGTCTCTACTAAAAAATACAAAAAACTAGCCGGGCAAGGTGGCGGGCGCCTGTAGTCCCAGCTACTTGGGAGGCTGAGGCAGGAGAATGGCGTAAACCCGGGAGGCGGAGCTTGCAGTGAGCTGAGATCCGGCCACTGCACTCCAGCCTGGGCGACAGAGCAAGACTCCGTCTCAAAAAAAAAAAAAAAAAAAAAGTTACGTTCTTTAGAATCTGTGTGTCTGCTTCTAGGTATCTCACCTAATTACATAGGAAATCTTTGCAAGCATAGATGAATATATCAAGTAATTATTTTAATAATTAAACATTTTAAATTTCCTAGATCCGACAATAGATATTACAATTCTGGGGAGGAGAAGGACATAAGCCTTGTTTTGAAAAGGAACAAACTGATTCATTTACATATTATTTTACCTGACATTGGTCAAGGTGACTCAGTTTTCAAGATTTCTGGATTGCCTGTGACCAAAACCACATCTTTGACCTTGCTACATTCAATAGAATAGAATTAATAATGGCTACCATTTGTTGAGACCTGGATCTACACAGTAGGCACTTTGCAGACATCCTGTAATATGATCCTAAGGGGATGATTCTTTCTCCCTCGTCCCTCTGCAGCCTACAAACATCACCTAGAATCTCTTCCCCTTTTTAGCACTTTCCAGCCTTCCCTTTCTGTGCTTTCTTCCTCTTGGACTCTTCCTTTCACTTCCTTAATGGAAATCTCCGTAAACCACTCACATAAAATGAGTTGAAACTCCCAATCACAGTGTGTGCTGCTGAGGGGGAGAGAGGGGGAAGAAGAATGAATCAGCAAAGCAGAAGTTTGACAACATAAAAAGTGATGTGCACCAAAAACCAAGTGCTCCTATGTTCAGAGGGGGACTAATTCTCTGATTTGGATCAGAATCAAGAAGGAATTGTAGTGGAGGTTCTAGGATCATAGGCAGGATTGGGAAAAGCGATACTTTTGAGAGAACAAAATGAGCAGAGGGTTGGTTGGAAACACATACAAAGCTCAAGTGTCTGTTCTTTGTCATAAGCACCTACAAAAGTCGTGCACAACCTCACTCAGTTGTGATTTTTAAAAGTCCCCTCCCTTAATTGATTCAGAGTTATGAATTAATAATGTGATGCCTTCATTCTCCACAAAAACAAAAATAAGAAAAATCCCGGCCTCCACTCATGCCCACTGGTCTTCATGGACAGCTACCAAAGTTGCAAATGGAGATTCAAAACAGGAGGGAAGACTGAGCCAAGAATGAGCTGTCCTTGAGGGTGTTTCAATTCAAATGTATTTATCTTTGATAATTGCAGTAATTTTCACATCATCACTTTACTTGACGTGTCTATTGTTTTGTGCTTTCTAAAACCCAGATAGCACCTTTGAAGATAACCTTCCTCCACAGCTCATTGCCTCTCCAGGCACTGAGCTCAGGAGTAAACTATGCAAGCATTAGGTATTAAACATGGTCAAACAGGCTGTATAACTCACTGACCTAAGAAAAATCACAGATGCATCAGCTCCTCCCGGGCAGTTTGTGATGAAATATTTTATCAGCCTCTCAAAGCATCAGAAAGCAAGACCAAAGAGAGACTTTCCAAAACAGGAATAATCCTCACAGAAATAATTAATGCAAGAGCCAAGGGGCTGAAAGAGAGAAGCTGGGAAGCTTCTATTTCTTACCAAACACTGGGTCTTTTTTTGTTTTATTTTGTTTCTTTTTTTTTTTAATTGATTAGATATTTGCCATCTAGTAGACTTACCACTCATTTACGTGAAATGAGGAAGCAGCAAGGAACTCAGCAAGGAACTCAGCAAGCCTTCTGAGTCCAACCAAATGGATGGATTGATTCAGCATACCTTCAATGTACACAGAGTTTACTGGCCTTCTGTTGGGGTAGGGGAGCTTTAATTAAATAATTAGGGCAACAGCTGAGCAGCCCAGCATAAAGAAGGCTCTCAGCACACCTTGGTCCACAGGCAACAGGCAGGCATGCGTCCTCCCTGCCATCAAGACACCCAAGAGGAAAGTCAGTTCAGTCAAAGGGACAGTAAAGGAAGAGCCCAAGGGGTGATCAGTGTGGTTGTCAGCTAAACCTGCTCCTGAAAAAGTGGAAACAAAGCCAAGGCAGGGGGCAGTGTGGGGGGAATAGCAGGAAAGGATAAATCTTCAGACAAAAAAGTGCAAACAAAAGGGAAACGGGGAGCAACAGGAAAACAGGTAGAAGGGGGTGACCAAGAAATTAAAGATTCACCTTCAGAAGATGAAGAAACTAAAACAGAGAAGAGTCTAGCCTTCGATAAATCCAGAGAGAAAGAAGCCAAGTCTGATTAATATCATGTACCATGTCTTATCAGAGGTCCCTCTCTCCCTTTTTGTGCAATCCAGAGGAATATTTTTATCAACTGTTTTATAAATGCAAGTTTTTTAGTAGCTCTAGAAACATTTTTTTAAAAGGAAAGAATTCCACCTCATCCCACTTTTTAAGTGTAAATGCTTTTTTAAAACAGGTTAAATCATCCACTGGTTGTTTGTTTCTTGGTACAATTGAAAAATATTGTGACATAGGGAATTGTGGGAGACTTTGGCTGTCTCAGGTTTCAGCTTAACATTCCATAGATGGGGGGTTAGTTTTTGTACTATAATACAAAGCATACTAACTGGCAATATGGAGTCACAGTCCTGCATTTAATGTCTTGAACATTTAAAATTACTTCTAATCCCATGTTGTTTTTTGGTAGAATTGTTTAAGAAAACCATTCCCCGATCATGGTCATCCCTATCAGAATTGTGTGCAGTCTGTGACATCTTCAGTCATGGTAGTCCTGCTTTCCTAATAACTTTGTGAATATGCTGTAAAAGTTGAAAATTGGAATAGACAGTGTATATGCTATTCAACTGTGAACGGGTGGACATGTGACACAGTCTATTGTCATGTGTAGATACTGGTACGTGATAGCCTCTTAAGGAAAATTTGCCTCCAAATTTTAAGCTGGAAAGTCACTGGAATATGTTTAAAAAAATTACAATACATGACTTTTTAGATTTTCAGTGTGTGTGTTAAGAATTGTGTACAAATTAAAATATCTGTATACTGATCCTCAACACAACAAATAAAGTCTCAATTACGAAAAAATACATTTAATTTTTCTGAACATTTGAAATTTCTTAAAAGATCAAGTTAGGAAATAATACAATAGAATTAAAAAAGAAAATAATCAAGAACTTGGTATTCACTGGAACTGGTCTAAAACAAAATGATCCCAATTGGAGTGGGTGTGAGACAGGGAGCTGGCCCTGTGAGAGCCTGTGTCCTCCTGACCTGGCTTCCAGAATCGAGGGCTTCCCAGTGAGACCATTTAAACACCAGATTTCCCATCCCAAGGCCTGGCCAACCTTCGTCCAGCCATCTCCCAGCCCAGAACTTTTAACTGTGACAGTCTCCAGATGCAGAATGTTTGAGCATTTAAATGTGAGACTCTGCTTCCCCCAGAAGGGAAGGTATCCCCGGGGCCTAATGTTCTCTTTGGCTTGGACTAAACATTCCTCCTATTGACAGCCCCCTTCACCTTCCACCCCTCAATCCACAGATTTACAAGCAGCCCATAGCCCACCACTGGGGCCAGTGTGCGCAGACGCTGACCTGGCCAGGACTGGAAGGACGGTGGCTTTGACCCTGCCCCACATGCCCTGAAACCACCGTCTCCACTTCACCCCCTCCCGTCTGCTTCCTCAAATCTCTGTACAAGTCTGCATTAGGCGCAAACTTCCTTAATCGGAAAGACCAGTGACAAACCTTCTCTAATACTCTAGTACTTCCCGAGTACACAAGACACAGGACTATGTGGCATATTGTCTACTTTGGAGTGAGCAAGAACTGAATTCAAGCCCTGCAGTCCTGCTCAACTATTGAACCCTCCAAGCCTCTGCTTCTATAGCTATAAAATAGAGAATAAAGTCATACCCAGAGCGTTGCAAAGACCCAGTGAGCCCTGAAACATGCCTATCTTAAACAGAACAAGGAGAAACAAAAGAAGAAAGCATAAGGAGCTAAAACAGAAATAGAATATTCAGAAATAATGTTAGAATGCTAATTTCTTTTAATTTTTTCTATAAAAAGAAAATTTCTGGTTCTTATCACAATATAATTAAATTATAGGATTTATCAAATATTAACTCACAGAGCCCTGCAGGTCATGTGATCTGAAAACGGCTATAATAACAATTGATCAGCTTGTCTTTTATTTTATGTCACTGTGACTTTTTGTGTGCAGGCAAATTTGAAGATGTCCTCAAAGGCTTAAATGGGAGGACCTTTGTGAAGGAAAGAACTAAGCCAAAGGGCCCTCCTGTCCTTCCCTGACCTCTCTGTCTCCATCCACTTGACTGAGCCCTACTGGGTTGATTTGTTCTGAGTCTTGAGTGAAAAGTAGTGCAAGTTCAGCTCCCAGGCAATATGAGTGCTGATGTAGTATCCCTATTATTATTAATGCAAGCATACCAAGAACGTGTGGAGTGATTGAGGAGTGTCTCCCAAAAGACACGTCCAAGTCCTAAACCCCAGTACCTATGAATGTGACTTTATTTAGAAATAGAGCCTTTGCAGATTCAATTAAGGACCTTGGGATGAAATCATCCTGAAATCAGTAAATGTTGTCCTCATAAAAGAAAGGAGAAGGAGGTTAGAGACACAGAGCTACAGAGTAGGAGTCATGTGAAATTGGAGGCAGAGACTGGAGTGGTGTAGCCATGAGCCGAAGAGCTCCAAGGATGGCCGGCAGCCACCAGGTGCTGGAGAGAGGGCTGGGACAGACCCCTCACGGCCTCAGAAGGAACCAGCCCTGCCGACATCCTGATCTCATACTTCCAACCTCCAGGACTTTGAGAGAATACATTTCTGTTGTTTAAGCCACGAAGTTTCTGAGCATTTGTTACCGCAGTCCTAGCAAACTAGTACAATGTAGATAAATTTAATTACCAAGACTAATATTTTCTCCCAGGAGTGGTGTCCCTGAGGAATCTCTGCAGAGTCCCCAGAATTTTGTCAAAATAGTAAAAAGCAAAACAAAATAAAAGAAAATAACAGACAAACAAATGAAATACCAAAAATAGCTGAGATCTTTCCATAAAACAAATGGTAAAATTGGCAAACCTTGTATTTCAAATACAAGGAAGGCGAGAATCCCTGTTCAGCCTATACACATCCTATCCAAGGCTTGCAGAAGCATCATCAGAGGGCCCTGAGCATGGATAACGAAGTGCTGGTGTCAAGCCCCTTGAAAAAAGCAATAATGCAGGGCACAGCCAGTCTGAAATGCACACTGACTTCAGGGTGAGCAAGCCTGCAGGGCCAGGGCTTCAGGGGACCCAGTGTCTGCAAGGCCGCAGCTTGGAAGCACAAGGTCAGGGGAGGGGACCCTCTCCTAGGAGCCCTGGCAAAACTGGGAAGGCCAGTGGAGAACTCATCACACATCCAGGAAACTTGGCAGCACCTGGACACGGGACACAGCAGGACCTTGATTCAGTCTCCGATTGCCTCTCTAGCCCATCCCATTGTGGTCCTCCTCCCCCCTCTGGCATCCATCCTCACAGCCCCTCCCCAGGGCCACAACACCCTACAGATTCTCCTTTCTCTGACACTGGGGGTTCTGCCACTTCCTCTGGGAACCTGCGTCCCCAGAACGCAGCAAGGTCCCAACTCAAATGTCACAGCAAGAGATGAATGTCCGGCTCTTGCCTGGTTACTCTCCAACACAGCTCTGTTTCATAGAATTTATGGGAAGGTGAATTCACCCAGGGGTTCCTCTGCATGCTCTGGTCTGACTGGCAGGTCATTGTGTGAGAGCTATCCATTTTGCTCACCTCTATCCCCAGCTCCTGACTCATACTTAGCACTGAATGAATCTCAGCGACCAACAGCACCAGAACCGATGACTATGGTGTGGGATGTGAGAAGGCCCTGTGTTTTCCATAGCATCTGCCCTTCTCAAGATTGAACCCCTCGGTCACCATGTCACTTTTAGGACATCCACACTGGATAGGTTGGGCAGTGCCGCTTTGCATCTCTTAGCCAAGCCAACTCTTGCTCACTTAGCACTTGGGCTCCAGCAGGCCTCTTCCCAGTCCCTCATGTCTGGCTGACGACGTCTCCCCTGTGCCCACAGCAGGAAACCCACTCCAGAGAGGAAGAGGAGGAACCCTGAGTGGGGCAGGTCTGCTTTCCCAAACAGGCCAAGCAGAGAGTCAGGCATGGCAATAGTCAAGTAGCACAGAAAGGTCATGAATTCACTTCTGTACGATCCCTCTTGAGGCATAAGTGGTGGGGAAAAGGGAACCCTTCCACAGTGAAGTTCTTCTCTAGAAGAGCTGGACCTGGGTTGCAGCATCTACTCTCTCCATCCTTTCCCCTCCCCTTGGAAAAGAAAGGGAAATCGAGACCCTCCTTCTTCCAGGTGGAGCAGCCCCGTACTGTATGACATATGCCCCTCCACACAGCTACCCGTGGTGCTCTAGGCTGTGTCAACCACATGTCCCAGCTCATGCTCCTTGGAGGAGAGCAGCTCAGGATGTTGTGCAGAATGCACTTGCTCCAGTAGGGATGGGTAATGGACTTTTTTTTCCTTTTTCAGAGGAGGAAACATCCTCCTCCCTCTTCCCCACTCCCTCCCATCCCCATTTTGTGGGCCTCAAAGATCTGATGAAGGTGCTACCTGTAGCAGCATGCATTCCTGCATACCTTCAAAAGGCAGCATCACAAACCATGAGGTTTGCGCTGCTGTTTAAATCATTTCTTTGACTTTTTCAACAACTCAGGAAGGCCGAGATGATGGAAAGGCCTAGAAAGGCAGCCTCCTGTGTTAAGTCTCTTCTGATCCAAACTCCACACTGAAGGTTCTCATCAACCTTCAACGCTGTTCATTTTAAACAATGAAAAAGCAGTAAATTTCACAAAGCAAACAAAAATGTTAATTCAAATCCTGACTTTCTCCTATCAAGCTGGGCATCCTTGGGCAGTTGTAAGAATTAAGATGGTTGGTTGTTGGGTTCCAACTATGTGCTAGAAACTATTTCAGACATCCCCTGTGGTGATCCAACCTTAAAAATAATTCTGGGAGGTAGAGGCCCCAGTGGTGGCCTGTGTTTGATAATTTTTGCCTGTTAATTGGAGAACCAATCCCTTAAACAGTCCTTAGACTTTAATGGATGCTTGACTCATATGCTGTCATCCCCTGAAGTGCAGGTTCTGAGGCAGTGGCCTGGGGTGGGGCTTGGGACTCTGCATTTTTTTACCAACTCCTGGGTGAGGCCAATGCTCTCAGTCCATGGACCACACTGTTAGTGGCAAGGTCCTATGACAAACTGAAGACCTTGCCCCTGTCCTAGCAGGTAAGTGACCATGGGTGCAACCCTGAGAAGGAAAGCAGACAAATGCAAAAAGGAAACATGATGTCCATGCTCAACGGAGATTATGAAGAGTGCCTCCCCACCATCCAAACAAAAAGGCAGAACAATTATATATCAGGAAGGAAAAAAAAAAAAGACAAAACAATGCCTTCCTGTGCAAGTGAAGGTCATATTAGTAAGTTTGTGCACAGAAAACAGCGATCAACTTCACCTGGGATTACAAAATCTAGGTGGTAAAGGACCTCTTAGAGAGGTGTAGGTGGGGCCAAGGGGCCCAGAGATGAGCACTATGGGACAATGGGGCACTATCAGGCCTCCCAGGCCTAAACAGGCCAGCAGGGAAAGCAGTGTGCCTGCAGTCAGCATGGGTCGGAGCTGTGGAGGTGACTCTATCCCAGCAGGGCTGTAGTCAAGAGGAATGGAGATGCCGCAGAACCATGCATGGGGCAAGAGAGAAATGGGAAGAAAAGACCTCTCTCTCTCTTTCTGCCCTCTCATGTCTTGCTGATGCTTCCCACTGACCAGACCCATCCAGGGTCCAGAGGCAAGAGAATTGAATGGTGCATTCACCAGGTCTACCGACGAGGCAAAAACCAGGGCACAGAAGGGCAAAGGGAGATGAGGTGGGGTGTATTAGTCCGTTCTCAGATTGCTGGAAAGAATTACCTAAGAATGGGCAATTTATAAGAAAAGAGGTTTAATTGACTCACAGTTCCACAGGCTATATGGGAAGGAGGCCTCAGGAAACTTACAATCATGGCGGAAGGTGAAGGGAAAGCAGACATGTCTTACATGGCTGGGGAAGCAGGAAAAGAGTGAAGAGGGAGTTGCTGCATACTTTTAAAGAATCAGATCTGGTGAGAACTCAGTAACACAAGAATAGAATGAGGGAAATCTGCCCCCATGATCCAATTGCCTCCCACCAGGCCCACCTCCAACACTGGGGATTACAATTCAACATGAGATTTGGGCAGGGACACAAATCCAGACCATATCATGGGGCAAGCTATGAATGGCCATCACCAAGCTGAGGGCCTTTGTATGAAAACGAATGAGTACAGAGTATGTCTGACTCTTGTTGAAGATCCTGAGGCTCCTCACCTTACCCATGACTTATATCTTACATCATTTTTTCCTTTAATGTTTCTTTTTATGAATTTCACTTTTGGTGTCAAGACTGAAAATTATACTTCACAAGGCTTAGATCCCAAAGGTTTTCTATTGTGCTTTTTTTCCCTAAAAGTTTTATATTTTACATTTAAGTCAGTGATCCATTTTGAGCTAATTTTTGCAGACAGTATGAGACTCAGATTTATAATTTTGCCTATGGATTTTCAAATGCTCCAGCACCATTTGTTGAAAATGCTGTGCTTCCTCTACTGAATTGCTTATGCACCTTTATTAAAGTTGAACGTATTTCTGTGGATCTTTTTCTGGACTTAGTATTCTTAGTATTCCACTGATCTGTATGTCTACACTTCCTCCAACACCACACAGTCTTGATTACTACAGCCATATAAGTGTTGAAATAGAATAGACTGATCCCTTCCACTGTAATTATTTTGAAAGTTGTTTTAGTGATTCTGTTACCATTGACTTTCCATATCAATGTTTAAATACGTCTACATCCACAAAATATAGTTTTTATGATTTGTGTAGGAATTTCATTCAAAATGTATATCAATTTGGGGAAAATTGGCATCTTTTCTATATTGGGTCTCCCACTGCTTGAACATAATCTCTATTTCTTTAGATCTTTGATTTCTTTCACCAACATTTTATACTTTTCAGCATACAAGTCCTGACATTTTTTTTTAGATTCACCCCTATGTATTTTTCTTTAATGATTGTGAGTGGATTGCATTTATTTATGTGTCCACTTATTCATTGCTTATGTATAGAAATTTAATTGATGTTTCTGTTTATCTTGTATGCTGTAAACTTTCTGGATTCACTTATTAGCTCCAAAAGTTTTTTTAGATACAGTTTTATTTCTTCCTCTCAGATCTGTATGACTCTTTCTTTCTTTCTCTTTCTTTCTTTCTTTCTTTCTTTCTTTCTTTCTTTCTTTCTTTCTGTCTGTCTGTCTGTCTGTCTGTCTGGCTGTACTTCCTATAGCTTGCAGTGCTAAAATGAATAATAGTGTCAAGAGCAGATATTCTTGCCTTAAGTATGACATTAGGTATAGATTTTTGTAGAGATTCTTTATCAATTTAAGGAAGTTCCATTCTCTTCATAGTTCTCTAAGAGATTTTATTATGAAAGGGTGTTGGGTTTTGTCAAATATTTTATTTGCTTCAGTTGATGCGGTATGTAATTTTTCTTAACCTGTTAAATGGTAGATTATATTGATTTTCAAATATTGAATTACTCTTGCATCTCTGGAATACATTTTACTTGGTCATGGTATATAATCTTTTTATATACTACTGAATAATATTTACCAACATTTTATTAAAAATATTTGCATCAGCCAGCCACAGTGGTGCATGCCTGTAATACCAGCACTTTGGGAGGCTGAACCAGGAGGATCTTTTGAGTCCAGGAGCTCCAGACCAGCCTGGGAAACTGGGGAAACACATCTCTACAAAAAATACAAAAATTAGTTAGGCATGGTGGCATGTGCTCTTAGTTTCAGCTACTTGGGAGCTGAGGTGAAAGGATGGTTTGAACCCAGGAGGCAGAAGTTGCAGTGAGCCAAGATCGCGCCACTGCACTCCAGCGTGGGCTACAGACTGAGACCCTTTATCAAAAAAAAAAGAACATTTGCATCTATCATTATGAAGGATATTCAGTCTATAGTTTCTATTTCTTTAAATGTTAGAAGTCTTCAGGGAAACAGCCTGGGCCCGAGATTTATTTTTCAAGTATTTTAACATTATGAATCCAATATTGTTAATAGTTATTGAACTATTTAGATTATTTCCCATTCAGTGTGTTTTTTAAGGAGTTAATTTATTCGTTAAAGTTATATTTAAGAGTGTAGAATTGTACATGGTATTTTCTTAATATAATTTTGATGTTTGTAGGGTCTGTAGTGATACTTTATTTCATTATTCACATTGGTAACTGTGTTTTTATTTTTTCCTTTGGTTCTCTTGCTAGGAGTTTGTCAATTTAATCTTTTCAAAGAAACTTCTCTTTGTTTTATTAATTTTCTGTATTAATTTTCTAATTTTAATTTTATTGATTTCTATTCTTATCTTTATTATTTTCTCTCTTCTGCTTGCTTTGGGCTTATTTTGCTCGTCTTTTTCTAGTTATTCTACATATGAATTTAATTCATTGATTCAAGAACTTCTTTTTGTTTGTTTGTGTTTTTATTGAGACAGAATCTTGCTCTATTACCCAGGCTGGAGTGCAGTGGCATGATCTTGGCTCACTGTAACCTCCACTTCCTGGGCTCAAGTAATCCTACCTCAGCCTCCCAAGTAGCTGGAACCACAGGCACGTGCCACCACACCCAGCTAATTTTTTGTGGAGATGGTTTTCTCCATGTTGCCCAGGCTAGTCTTGAACTCCTGAGCTCATGATCCCCCAACCTTGGCCTCCCAAAGTGCTGGGATTACAGATATGAGCCACCATGCCCAGCCTTCCTGATTTCTATTGTAAGAATTTAGTACTCTAAATTTCCCTCTCAGAAAATTTTAGGTATGTTTTATATTCTGTGTCATTGTTCTACCAATTGTTCAGAGAGAAGTATTGAAGTCTCCAGTTGCAATTGTATATTTGTCTATTTCTTCTTTCAGTTCTATTAGATATTGCCTTACATGTTTTGCAGTCTTTTTGTTTCATACATTTTTGGTATTGTCTTTTTGGTGGATTGAACCTTTCATCATTCACTAATGTGCCTCTCTGATAATTCTCTTTGCTCTGAATTCTACATATTTTTACAAACTAAAACTTTCAACCTATATGTATCATTATATTTGAAATGAGATCCTTGTAGATGGCATATAATTGAGCCATAATTTTTATATACTTGTTACTTCTGTATCTTAATTAGCATATTTAGTCTATTTACATTTGATGTAACTATTGATAAATCTTTTACTCTCTGTCCTTTTTGATATTTTCCTGGTTTTTTTCTGTCTTTAGTTTTGTAATATGTCATTCTGATGTATTTAAATTGTGTTAAATTGTATTTATTTGTATAAATTTTTAACAGTAGCTTTAATTTGTAATCTATACAGAGACTTGAGATTTTACTCTTTGAGTGAAGTATAGAAAACTTACCTCTTTATACATCTCTATTTCTCCACTATTTATAATTATTTAAGTAGTTTCTCTATATACATTGAAAATCATATCAGTCATGCAAGAATTTTTGCTTCAACCATCAACCCTAGTATAAAAAACTTAAGAGAAACAAAATGTATTATGTTTACCTATATACTTATTCTTTTCATTGTTCTTTCCTTCTTTCTGATGTTTCAAAGTTCTGTCTTTCATCATCTTTCTGTTTACAGAATAACCCTTCACTCTTCCTTTACAAGGCCTATTAGCAACAAATATTTATAGCTTTCCTTCATCTAGCATCTTGATTTCCCCTTTATCCTTGAAGGATATTTCTGCTGGATATAGGATTGAGTACAATTTTTTAGCACTTGAAAAATGTGCTGCTTTCTTCAGGCCTCCATGGTTTCTGATGAGAAATTCTTTATTACTTAAATATTTTCTTACTACAAATAAGGTGTCCCTTCTCTCTTTTCAATAAATTTTATTTGTTTTTAGTTATGAGAAGTTTGACTATAATATGTCTTGATGTAGATTTCTTTGAGTTTTCCTGTTAGAGTTTTGCTTTGCTTCTTTAATCTGCATGTTTATATATTTTGCAAAATTTGGTAAGTTTTTAGCCATTATTTCTTTGAGCACTTTTAATCCTATTTTCCCTTTCTTCTCTTTCCAGGACTTCAATGACAGGAAATTTAGATATTTTGCTAGAATCCTATAGAAACCTGAATATTTGCTCATTTTTTTAGACTATTTTTTCTCTCTTGCTCAGAGTTGCTAATTTCTGTGGCTATATCTTCCAGATCATTGATTCTCTTTTCTGTTGTCCTTTCCATTCTGTTGATAAGTCCATACATTGAGTTTGCTTTTTTGTTTCATTTATAGTGTTTTTCATTTCTAAAATCCAAACTGGTTCTTTTTCTTTGCTGAGTTTTCTATTTTGCTTCAAGAGTACAGTAATTATTCCTTGAAGTCTCTTCATGATGGCTGCTTTAAAATTTGTGTGTCAGATATTTGCAGCATTTGTCATCTTGTGTCAGTGTCTTTTTAAATTCAAATGGGGATTTCCTTTGTTCTTATAATGCGTATTTTAAAAATGACAGCGTGGACATTGTATGTATTATTTTGTGATGATCTGGAGCTTATTTAAATTTTCTGTTTTACTTGGCTTACTTAGACACTGATCCAGCAGGGAAAAATAGTAGCATGGACTCGCTAATGTCAGGGGAAGGTAGACGTTCTGGCTCCCATGTAGTCTCTGCTGAGAGCACCCTGGTTGGGAGGAGTAGGTTGCCTTTGTACTGCTCCATAGTTGATCTCCACTGATAGAAGGGGTGGGAAAGGACTCATTGCTTCCCAGCAGGGAAGAGTCCTGGCTCTCCACTCAGCCTTCTCTGACACCCCAGGGGAGGGTTGAAGCACCAAAAGGTGTTTCAGCTTCTCACTAGGCTTTTGCTGAAGAGCATGTATCCACAGTACTCTTAGTTCTGTTTGACTGGAGAACAAATGTTATTGACTAAAATATTTCTATCTTATTAGGCTACTGCTTTCTAGCCCTTTGACTACAGAGCTAGCTTTTGAGAAGCTTTTTCGATTGTGACTGGTGGTGTTTCTGGCCAGCTTCTTCAGCTACAAGTCTGGGATATGTGTGGCTACGAGAAAACCCAGAAAACCAGCCATTCTGTAATTGTATCTTGAGTTTCCTAGACAGTCTTCTTCTTTCCATCTTCAGAATATGTATCTCAGTGCTTTCAGTTGCACTTAGCAGGAAGGGAAAAGTATGTCTACTTCATCTTCCTAGAGGTGGAAGTACTTCTGACTTGTTTTCTCCCTTGTTCAGTTAATATTGGACTCAGATTCTGTTGTCTTGCATCTGCTGAATGACAGGCTTCACTTAGTTCCTTGCAGCTCTGAGCTTTACTGTCTCTTTGTCCTACTACTGTACTTGACTATATTCTGGTTAGCTTGACAGTCACATTAGGTCAGTCCTAGGGACTCAGCTTGAGGATGAGGCTATGTGATTAAACCTTCATCAAATTTTCTCTAGTTTTGGCTATAGGAAATGTCACATGCATGCGCACACACACACACACACACACACACACACACACACACACACACGCAGAGAAAGAGCCCTTCATTGTGTGTAGGAATGAGCATCTTTATGTAGGCTTACATTGCTCCTCCCTGCCTTTTCCATTCCTTGCTGCTAAGCTGACTAAAGCCATCCAGCTGCAAGGCAATAAATCTTGTTCTGACCTCCTATGAGTAAGTATACTGTTCTTCAACCCAGGGTGCAGCCCCTCCAGAAAGTTTTTCCCAAACACCTCCACCTCTACTCTACATCAAATTCACACATCATATTACCACTGTTTTCTTGTCTTTCTCTTCTACTAGAATGACAGTCCCCTATTTACAGGGTCTGTATTTTGGAATATTCATGACTTTGGGCATAATTCTGAGCCTCTAAACAGTGCCGACAAATGTTGAAACTAAGTCAGACACACGGCAGGTTAGATATGGAATCAGTTTGAGGCATAGCCCTCTAATTGAGCTGGGATGAAGGCTGGTTATCTGTTGGCTCCCAGGCTTTGATCACATCCTAATTTTGAGGCTGTGTTGAATGATTGGAGGGTTTCTTCAGTTTGTGCCTGGCATCCTTATTTCTGTTGGAACTGTAGCCTTCCTTCAAAACCTTAGACTTGCTGGCTGGGGCCCTGAGGCTCTGTTGAGCCAGCTTATTTCTGCACCCATCATGAAGGTCTGGAGCAGAAATGGCTACTGTGTTGTAATGGCAGGGCACCAGCAGAGACAGGCAGAGGAGAAAGAGTGCCATCATCAATGAGTAACATCAGCTGTGGGTGGGAGAAGGACAGAGGAAACAAGTTTGGGTTTGCCTAGCTAGTCTGGATTATATTTCCTGCTCCACGCCCTGGATGGGGTCTTGTGAATGACCCAAAGAGATCAGGTGAACCACTGCTCCCCTAACCTGCCTCTAGAAAATTCTATTTCCTGATTACAGTAATTAATCTGACCCTCTCTAACCAAACCATCAGCTTTGGTCATATCTGAGGTCCCTTAGACTAAATGATTGTTAGCCACCTGTAAATAGCTTCCCATGCCATCAGGTAACTAGACAAGACTACACAAATGTATTAGTCCATTTTCACACTGCTGATAAAGACATACCCGAGATTGTGTAATTTATAAAAAAAAAAAAATAGGTTTAATCAACTCACAGTTCCACATGTTTGGGGGGGGGTGCCTCACAATTATGACAGAAGGTGAAAGGCATGTCTTACCTGGCAGCAGGCAGGAGATGATGAGAGTCAAGTGAAAGGAAAAACTCCTTATAAAATCATCAGATCTCGTAAGACTTTTTCACTACCATGAGAACAGTATGGGGGAATCCACCCCCATAATTCAATTATCTCCCACCAGGCCTCTCCCACAACACGTGGAAACTATGGGAGCTACAATTCAAGATGAGATTTAGGTAGGGACACACCCAAACCATATTATTCTGCCCCTGGTCCTTCCAAAATCTCATGTCCTCACATTTCAAAACCAATCAGGCCTTCCCAACAGTCCCCCAACATCTTAATTCATTTCAGCATTAACTCAAAAGTCCAAAGTCTCATCTGAGACAAGGCAAGGCCCTTCTGCCTATGAGCCTGTAAAATCAAAAGTAAGTTAATTACTTTCTAGATACAATGGGATACAATGGTCTATCTACAATGTCATTGGATAAATACACCCATTCCAAATGGGATAAATTGGCCAAAATAACGAGGCTAAAGGCCCCATGCAAGTCCAGAATCCAGCAGGGCAATAAAATCTTAAAGCTCCAAAACAATCTCCTTTGACTCCATGTCTCAAATCCAGGTCACACTGATGCAAGAGGTGAGTTCCCATGGTCTTCAGCAGCTCCACCCTGTGGCTTTGCAGTGTGTAGCCTCCCTCCTGGCTGCTTTCATGGGCTGTCACTGAGTGTCTGCAGCTTTTCCAGGTACATGGTGCAAGCTGTTGGTGGATCTACCATTCTGGTTCCTGGAGGACGGTGGCTGTCTTCTTATAGCTCCACTAGGCAGTGCCCATGGGGACTCTGTGTGGAGGCTTCAACACCACATTTCCCTTCTGCACTGCCCTAGCAGAGGCTCTCCATGAGGGCTCTGCCCCTGCAGCAAACTTCTACCTGGACATCCAGGCATTTCCATACATCAACTGAAATCTAGGCAAAGGTTCCCAGACATCAGTTCTTGACTTCCTTGCACCTGCAGCCTCAACACCAAGAGGAAGCTGCCAAAAATTGGAGCTTGTACCCTTTGAAGCCATGGTCTGAGCTGTACCTTGGCAATGGCTAGAGTGGTTGGTATGGAGGGCACCAAGTTCATTGGCTGCACACAGCAGGAGGGCCCTGGACTGGCCCACAGAACCATTTATCCCTCCTAGGCCTCTGGGCCTGTGATGGAAGGGGCTGCTTCAAAGGTCTCTGATATGCCCTGGAGACATTTTCACCTTTGTCTTAGTGATTACCATCTGGCTCTTCATTACTTATGCAAATTTCTGCAGCCAGCTTGAATTTCTCCTTGGAAAATAGGTTTTTCTTTTCTATTGCATTGTCAGGCTGCACATTTTATGAACCTTTATGCTCTGTTTCCCTTTTAAAACTGAATGCTTTTAACAGTACCTAAGTCATCTTTGAATGCTTTGCTGCTTAAAAATTTCTTCTGCCGGATACCCTAAGCCATCTCCCTCAAGTTCAAAGTTCCAGAACTGTCTAGGGCAAGAGTAAAATGCCACCAATCTCTTTGCTACAATGTAGCAAGAGTTACCTTTACTCTAGTTCCCAACAATTTCCTCATCTCCATCTAAGACCACCTCAGTCTGGATTTCATGGTCCATATCATTATCAACACTTTGCTCAAAGCCATTCAACAAGTCTCTAGGGAGTTCCAAACTTTCCCACATTTTCCTATCTTCTGAGCCCTCCAAACTGTTCCAACCTTTGCCTGTTACCCAGTTCCAAACTCACTTCCACATTTTTGGGTATCTTTACAGCAGCACCCCACTCTACTGGTACCAATTTAGTGTATTAGTCCATTTTCGTGCTGCTGATAAAGACATACCTGAGACTTGGTAATTTATAAGGCAAAAGAGGTTTAATGTACTCACAGTTTTATGTGGCTGGGGAGGCCTCACAATCAAGGCAGAAGGTGAAAGGTACATCTTATGTGGCAGCAGGCAAGGGAGAATGAGAGGCAAGCAAAAAGGGAAACTCCTTGTATAACTATTAGATGTCATGAGATTTATTCACTTACATGAGAACAGTATGGGGGAAACCACCCCCGTGGTCCAATTATCTCCCACCAGGTCCTTCCCACAACATGTGGGTACTATGGGAACTATAATTCAAGATGAGATTTGGGTGGGGACACAGCCAAACCATATCAACAAACAAGAGATGACTCTGGAATTTAAGGACTGGAGTCCAGAATGGTTTGTCAGCACCACCTTAGACAGCATGGATGGCAGCACCTGCAAGCCTTGGGTTTCTCATCTGCCAAATGAGGATGCTAAAAAGTAAGCCAAAAAAAAAAAAAAAAAAAATCCCTACCTTCAGTGGGAGTCTCACATGAAATGATAAATATGAAAATGCTTTTGCAATTCAAAAATGTTATACAAACAAAACATTACCACTTTTTTCAATATCCTGAATATCCTGAATTGTTAAATAGATCCTTCTAGACACCAACTCTTAGGAATTCTATTTGAATCAGGACAGCCTTGCATGGGCCACCAGACTGCTTGTAAATGCAGAACATATAATTGAAACTTTATAAAGACCAGAGGAAATGTATTTGAAAGTGTTGAATTCACATTGCAGAATGACTTATGCACAGTTACGATTGATGCAGTTAGCTTCTCATGGCTGTATTTTTCCAAAGCTCTGATTAAAGCACAGTGCAATTCTGAAGTTAATCCCAATCCCTCCTCACCATGAGTGGGTGAAATCCTTAGCTAAGTTCAGTAGTAGAGACAGAACACTTTTCTTTTAAGATTTGGTTATGCTCTGTCTATATTTTTTTTCTAAGTATTGCATCTGTCTTACCAGAAATTAGTACTTCATTTTACAATGACTTTTGTGTTAATTATAGTGAATTCTTGAATTCAGTCTGCAATTGCTCGATGTTCAGACATCACTGTTTTCACTGAAAATACTTCCCTAGCTCTAGCTACACTGCTCCTAAGTTGTTATTGCACAGAGTCCAACAACACTGAGGAAGACATTTTCTTCTTAGATGTGCACCCTACAAATATCCCGCAGACACTGATGAAGGTATTCCAAAAATTGGCTTCTTCATCAGAACATATGCAGCAGCAGGAGAGGATGCATAGATAGCCTGGTTTTTACCAGAACAGAACAATCCCCTAATTCAATGCCATCGGAAAGCAATATTTCTGTTTATTAATAGACATATAATTTATGCTTTCTGTTTTTTATTAAACATTTTTTTCTGGCTCAATAAAACTACTTTTAAAAAATAAATAATCAGAGAACATAGAACTGTGGAAAATTAAAAATATGATAGCTAAGTAAAAAACTGAGCAGAATAATGAAAGATTCCAGAAGATAGAAGGAAAAGAAAGAGAGAGAGAGGGGAAGGAAGGAAGGAAGGAAGGAAGGAAGGAAGGAAGGAAGGAAGGAAGGAAGGAAGGAAGGAAGGAAGGAAGGAAGGAAATCAGAAAGGAGATAACACACCCAATCAACTGAAGGGGGGAAATAAAGAGAAAATATGATAAGTAAAATTTCCTTCGAGAGAAAGTGAGGTTGAAAACATTTTCTTTTATTTTTAATTAATTAATTATTTCTGTATCAAATAGTACAATTATTTGTATTTTCATGGCACTTTAATGATGTTTTTTGAGACAAGGAAGGTTGTGGCAAACCTTTTAATACTTGTCATCATTCAAATTCAATGAAATAGAGACCCAGGTTTCCAACAGTTAAAAATTTAAGCAAAAATATAAAATATGAATTGGAGCAAAAAATAAATCCCCCTAAGAATAAAGATAGGGCTAAACACAGCATGTTGCCCTGTGGAAGTCTCTTTCACTGTTAGATGCTGTTGGGTAAACGCACCTGACAGCAATAACTTAAGCATACCCTTAGAATGACCCTGTGTGGTAGACACACCTGAGTGTGGTTCCAAGCTAGGGAATCCAGGAGTGGCCAATCTGGTGATTCATTCCTTGTCTATGAGGAACATCTGAGCCCCTGGCATGTCCTGTGGAACACAGGCTGTATAGAAGATTGAGTTCTGAGTTTTGGAGGGGGGCAGTCAGTAAATGAAGGTTGTCAGGCGGAGGTCATTACGGGGAGGGTATTAAGTGAAAATAAACTGCATGCTGTTCGCAAGTGGTTGTGGTTGTCCTGCCCAACCCACCACCACTGTGGGTTTACATTGTTCAGCCTGCTGCCACTGGATTGTTTCTGTCCATAAGGCGGTTCTCCTGCCCAGCCTGCCGCCACTGAACTCTCTCCCCTGTAAGAAAGTCCCTAATAAAACCCCGTGTCTCATTTGCTGATTCTGGGTCTTTCTTTGACCTCTTGAACCTGGCGCCTTCCCTACTGAGGTTGACAGGAAGCAAATGCTCCAGAGACTGATTCATGAGGAAGGAAAGTGAGCTCTACCAGAGAAAACAAAATCCCAGGTGACCCCTCTCTGCCTTCTAGCGTCAAAGATTCCAGGTGATGTTTCCTGGTCCAACCTGCCTGTCTCACTTGCTCTACTCAAGCTTCATTTTCCACATCTGCAAAATGGGAACAATAGTTTTGATTCGATTCTCTCAGGTGTGGGCATGATTCATGCAGAAAGCTGAATCATTTGCTGAGTGTTACAAACTGAATAGGGATTTTCCAGCAAGGAAACAGTGACAGGGCATTTCATTTTACAAGAACCAGGTATGTGAAGGCAGAGATATATACCAGTGTTTCACAGATAATCTTACTTTAGCTTTTCAGCAGCCTCATAGCAGAGGTAGAAATAGCATATCAGTAATGAACAGGCACTCCAGAGGCATACTTCCTGGGCACATGGAGAATGGTGATGCCCACCCCAGGCTAAACTGAAAATCTGTTCTTAGAGATGGGGGATACACACCTGAGAAAGAAAGACATTGAGGGAACTAGACCTTCACCCAGGCTCAGAAGGAAAAGAAACATTCTTTTAGAACAACAAGCATTGTTGGCCAGGAAGAAACAAAATGAAACACTCCAGGCCACTACATACTCCCTAAGTGAAACCTGCTTGTCTGCTCACTCCATAAATTATTGGGCTGTCTGCTGTGAGCCCTGGTGTTTACATGTTCATGCACTAAGTGAACATATTTACCAACCTAACCTGTGGAAATGTTACCAGCAGTGATGCAAATGGACCATCTGCCCTCACCAGACACATGAGAAAACTAACCACAAGAAAGGGGGCTGGGGGAACTCCTGGGACACTGAACTCAGGAAATAAACTAATATACCTTGGGGAGCAGGAGAACATTCATTAAGCAGATTTAAGAAGATGTTGCAAGTATGAAACAAGAATGGCCGCTTTGAATGGCAGAACAAAGAGAAGAAAAAGTCTTAGACATTGTAAGAAATACAGTGAAAATACAAGTGGGTATGCTCAATAGTCAGCTGGTTACTTTGAACACTAAGTTGGTTATTAAGAAAACTTAACAAAACTCAAAGAAAAAGTTGGAAAACATGAGACAAAATAATAAAAAAGCATTGACCATACGTCTAAGAGTTAAACATACATCTGAAAGATCAGGTCAGGGATAATGGAGAACAGGTAGAATATTGAAAAAAGTATAAAAATAAACATATCTGGAAGCTAAGAAATAACATAGATGCTTTGAACAAGAGTCCTTTAATACTGTGTCGGGTGGTTGGATGAGTTGGGAAAAGACCTTACTGGGCCCACCTAGAGTCATTTGATGATTCCAAGTTAACAAGAAGTTCTGAAAATCTTTCAGTATTAAAAGAATCAGACTGAATACCAAGAAGTGGATGTTAGTGTAACATGAGAACTCCCTGAGAAAAACCCTATACAAACATCAGTGTGGCCTCACTTGTGGATTTTTGAGGGAGAATTGTCTGAAGAATTGAATTTTATGGGGCATCTACATGATTTTCTTTCTGTTCTCTAATAATGAAGTGGCAATATCTGAAATGTAGAAGCGTAAGTTAGAAAATTGAAATGTTAAAGACAATAGAGAAAAGTTATATTTGCATGAGTGAGCACACAGACACACACTTGCTAATTTATTCATTTCCATTGCAACACTTTCTGAATACCCAAACACATTGCCAGGACCTAAAGATGTTGTAGAAATTGGGGAAATCCAATGCTGGCCCTTGCAAAAACTCAATACTCAGTAAAAACAGGTTAAATACACAAATATCTATAATAATAAGCAGAATCAGTTGTCTGACAAGGGAAAAACGTACTTGTCAGGGTTCTTTAGAAATAGAGAACCTGTAGGATATATGCGGAGATTTATTATAAGGAAGTGGCTACTGAAACTCCAGAGGCTGGGTAATCCCATGATCTGCACTCTGAGAGCTGTAGATCCCGGAAAGCTGGATATGCAAATTAATCCAAGCCCAAAAGCCTGATTACCAGAGAAGTCAATGGTATTAATCTCAGTCTGAGGGCCAGGGAAGATGAGATGAGATGGGATGTTTCAGTTCATGCAGGCAGAAGAAAGAAGAGGCATACTCCTCTTTTCTTTGTCTTTTATTCTACTCCATCCCTTCACGGACTGGGTAATGGCCAACCACACTGGAGTGGGCAATCTGTTCCACTGATTCCATGGGTTCAAATTCTCATTCCATTCAGAAAAAACATAAAAGACACACACAGAAATAGTACTTAATCTGTGCACCTCATGATCCAGTCAAGATGACATGTAGAATCAACCATCACAAGTTCAACCCTTGTCAACTTGGCACACAAATGCCTCACCTCAAATCATAATTAATCCTCAAATAAAAACAATAACAAGGTCACAATGCCACTGAACATGATACACCTATCCTATGTACAACCAGTAATGCACTAACTCCTTCCCCAGAAGCAGAGGTAAACCCCTGAGTGATGTTTATTCTGCTCCTTGGTATTCTATAACTTAAATGTTATAATGTAAAGTTAACAATATTTAAATACTATGGTATGAAATAAATATATCTTATGTTACATGGTAACAAGATAAGACAGAAAAAAAAAGATACACATACACATACATATGCATGCAAACATACTCAGAACAAAGTAAAGAGAAAGTGCTTGTGACAATTGCAGTCATGAGTCATTTTTCTGTAACTGGTCATGTGTTTGTAGCTGGTATTTATAACTACCTTCTTCCACTACCCATTCTGTATTCCCTTTGACTTCAGCAAGCACCTCAGCCAATTGTGGTTCTTTACCTGGTGGAATGACCCAAACCTTCATTCCTGAAAAGTCTGGGCCATTAGATGCCCTACATGTATTAGTTTGTTGTGGTTTTCCATTGACCTTAATTACAGGGCATGATAATATTAAGAGATGCTCTAAGTATTCCAGGCATACTCGACCTCCACTGTGGAGTAGTAGTTCAGTGTAACCTTGGTAATCTGGATCAGTCATGACAGCCAACACAGTAAATTCTTGGCCTGTTGACTCAGGAGGGAGACTCCCAAAGTGGTGGATGGCACTCTTAACTTCCAGTTTAAGGAAGTCATGATTTTGTCTTCTGGTGGGAGCATTCCCTTTTCCAGGATGAAGACTTCTAGGTCAGCAGAGCATAAAGTCATGGAAACAGGAAGAAAACATTTTGCTAATGGGACACTAGGGGAATTCATGAGTAGTGTCACTTCAGTTTTGAACCTTGATTCCTGGACCTATGAATTTTGGTTATCAGAGAAACAGCACCAAATATTGGGTGCTGATTCAGAACATATACAGTTTTCTGGAGAACATTGCCTCAACCCTCAAGGTATTATCACCTAGTTGGTCCTGTAACCAAAACTTCAAATGGCCATTCCACCATTCTATCAAGATGGCTACTTCAGTATAGTGGGGGATGGGGTAAGACCAGTGAGTTCCTGAACATGAGACCATTGCCACACTTCTTAAGCTATTAAGTGAGTTCCTTGATCAGAAGCACTGCTGTATGGAATAACATGATGGTGGAATAACATGATGATAGGATTTTGGCCCAAAGTCCTAAAGCCCTAAAGGCAGATGAGGCATTCTGTGAGTCCACCGATGATAGTCTTGGTGGAAACATTCAAGAAAAGCAAATCCATGTCTAGAGTAAGTATATATTCCAGGAAGGACAAAACACTACCCCTTCCATGATGGAAACTATCTAATATGATCAACCTGCCACCACCTAGCTGTCTCATGACCACAGGAATGGCGCTATGGGGATGGGGGCCGAGAATCTGTTCTAGTCTCTGCTGCTGGCAGATTGGACAATCAGCAGTGCCCATAGCCAGGTCAGCATTAATGAGTGGAGTCCCTATTGCTGAGACCATGCATAACTTTCATCCCTGCCACAGGGCCACTTTGTTCATGACAACAACACTTTGTTCATTGCATAATAACAAGGTTGGCTTAGAAGAGAGGTTGACTGGTATCCAAAATAGGTCATCCTATCCACTTGATTATTAAAATCCTCCTCTGCTAAGGTCACCATTTGATGAGCATTCTCATGAGACACAAATATCCTCCTACTTTTTCTCCATTCAGGGAAAATCTCTGTTCTCAAATTTCTCTGTGACCATTTTCCAATCATGCATCTTCCAAGTCTCTGACCATTAGGCCAAAGCATTAAACATCAATTGGTATATAATTGTATGTCTGGCCACTTCTCCTTCCAAACAAAATGGACAATTAAATGGATGCCCAAAGTTCTGCCCACTAGGAGAACTTCCCTTCACCAACGACCTTCTGGAATGTCCCAGAGGGTGGCTGCGGTGCTGCAGCTGCCCTGCATGTCATGCAGAATCATTTCTAAACCAGGACTGAGTCTTGTCTTTCTCTGTCAACTGATTGTTGAGAACTGCCTAGGAGCCCACAGGTGTAGCTGAGAGAGAGAGAAGGTAATGAAGCAAGAATGGAGACCATGAAAATTTGAACCACTTCTTCATGTAACTTATTTGTGCTTTCAGGGCCTGCTCATATAACCCATGTATATACCACCTTCATTCGATGATGGAGTGTTGCTGCATGCAGCCAACTTCATGGCTTCATGGGTCAGCTAATATGATGGGCAGCTCAAGTTGCACGGTAACTTTGTGGCTTACATTTAAACGCCAGTTGCAGAGAAAAAGCTATTTCTCAAAAGGAGAGCAGTTTTCTGCAGATGACAATAGGATCTTGCCCCAAAGTCCTAAAGGCATATGCTCTAATTCATATATTGGAGCCTAGCAAAAGCTCCAAACAGCATCGCTACCCACTATTGACACTCCGAGAACCATTGGATCTGCTGAACCATGTGGCCCAAGAGTCAGAGAAGCTTGCACAGCAGCCTGGACCTCTTGAAGAGCCCTTATTCTGGGCTCAACTCAAAACCAGCAGTTTTTCAGGTCATTCAGTAAATGGGCCAGTAAAATACACCAAAATAATGAATATGTTGCCTCCTAAATCCTGAGAAGCCCACTAGGCACTGTGCTGCCTTTTTAGTTGAAGGAAAGGCAAGATGCAAAAATGTATCCTTAACTTCAGAAGAGACATCTTGACATCCCCACACCACTGGGCCCTTAAATATTTAATTGAGTTAGAAGGTCCCTAAATTTTTGTTGGATTTATTTCCCACCTTCTGACACACAAGTATCTTATCAAGAGGTCTTAAGCAGCTGCTACTTTTTGCTCACCAGATCCAATGAGTGTCATCAATGTCATGGACCAGCATGATATCTTATAGACGGGAAAGGCAATCAAGATCCCCGAAAACTAAATTATGGCATAGAGCTAGAGTGTTAATATAAGGCTGAGGTAGGACTGTTAAGGTGTATAGCTGTCCTTACCAGGTGAAAACAAAGCTGCTTCTGATCAGCCTCCGGACAAGTATAAAGAAAAAAATAATTGGTCAGATTAATAGCTGTGTACCATGTATCAAGTGATTTGTCAATTTTCTCAAGCAATAAAGTCACATCTGGTATAGCAGCTGCAATTAGAGGTACCACTTGATTAATCTTACAATGGTCCACTGTCATTCTTTAAGATCCATCTGTCTTTTACACAGGCCAAATAGAGACAAATGAGGATGTGGTGAGAATCGCCACCCCTGAATCTTTCATGATTTTTCATGGTGGCAATAATCTTTCCAGTACCTCCAAGAATATAGTATTGCTTTTGATTTACTATTTTTCTAGGTTGATGCGATTCTAGCAGCTTCCACTTGGCTTTTCCCACCATAATAGCCCTCACTCCAGAAGTCAGGGAACCAGTGTGGGGTTTCTGCCAGCTTCTGAGTACATCTATTTCTATTTTGCATCTGGAACAGAGGAAATAACCACAAAATGGGTTCAGAGACCCTGGAACTACTGTGAGATGGACCTGAACTAAAACTCCATTGATCCCCTGACCTTTATAAGCCCCTACTGTAACTGGAGGGCCACAGTGATACTTTGTGTCTCCTGGAATCAATGTCAGTTTAGAGCCAGTGCCTTCTTGTTTCAAAAAGATCTAATTATTTTCTTTTCATTAATGCACAGTCTCCCTGATGAAAGGCCATAGGTTTCTTTGTGGAGAGCTAGGAGAAATGTCAACAGTATACATTTTCAACAGTGCACTGGGGTCTTTCCTCAAGGTGATCACCTCCCCTTCATCCAAGGGGTTCTGGGTTTGTAAACTGGCTCAAGTCTGAGAATTGACTGAGGACCATGACTCTGTTTTATTAAAGTTGGACTTTTGTCCTCTTGATCTATAACTTTTTACTTTATACTGCTGAAGCAAGAATTTAGTAGGGTTCCCAGCTATTTCTCTTCTAGGAACTCCATGATTAACTAGCCAACACCACAGGTCCACATGAGTCAGACTGTTCTGATTGCTGCTTTGACTCTGCTATTTATTACAGTAACTATGCCCACATTTTCTTTGGTACTTCACCTCTTGGCCCCTGCTCCCCAGGTTCCAATTATTCTCACTGCATTTAAGTTTTCAAGTTGTATGGCTATGGCTTCCACTGTAAGGACTGGCCTACAGAGAAGAACAATTACAAAGCACTTTAGGGTGCTAGGACTCCCCTTATGGACTTATTTCTCACAATCATGGTGAAAGATGTATCTTCTGGACTCTCCCAGAGTGTATGAATAAGTCTTACATGACAAATCCACCCTAGCATTCCAGTCTCCCTAAGCCTTTCATTCCCTTCCTCTATGTTAAACCAAGGGGTGTCTGCAATTCCCAGTTCACTTACTGCAGGCCATCTGTTGGTCCATGTTTCAGCCAACCAAACAAACAAACTATTGGAGCCCTTTCTAACTCCCCAAGTTGTCATATTAAGTGCAGACTCACTGCTTAGTGAGCTTACATCAATAAATTCAGCATAACCCAACTTTATGTTCCTTCCATTGTTATCCCATATATCTATTCCCACACATGTTCCCAGGATTTCCACTTGAAACCATAAGAAAACCTGAGTAGTTCTTTTGGAGTGTAACACACCTCCTTCTGGGCCACACTTTGTACCTTACCTGCAGGAGTCTGCAGACACTGGAGTCTACTTGTATGCCTAGAAGCAAAGAGGAAGGGTGAGAGGAGGTCCTGAGGAGAATCAGCATAGTCTTTCATGGCAACTGCCTCAAGGGAAGTCATTACACTTTCCTCAGGCAATGCAGGGTTAATCCCTTCAGATGGGGATTGAAAGGCAGATGTCACTGCAGGTGAGGAGGCTGCTACCACTGGAGGTAGAGGTGTCTCTGCCACTGGGGTTGGGGAGACCACTTCTACTGGTAAAGAAAATTCATCTGAACTTAGAGGCTCAATGTCCCCAGCTTCAACAAGTCTTCCCACAAATCCCCGTTTAATTGTTTTAGAATCCTGTTCCTTCCCAGTCGATACCCTCACTTTTAAGAGTAGACATCCTACAAGGCTTGGAGTTCAGTTAGCATTATAATTCAGCCAGTGGCAGAATGGAACTCCATGTTTGATTTTCAGCAATTGCAGAAGCCCTGTCATTGCAGGAGATAAAGGTCTCCTTTAAGACCTTTATCTTAAAGGAGTTAAGATATTAAAGTTAGATATGAAAGATAACTCCTTTTTCTTAAAGGAGTTAAGATACGAAAGAACTTATGAAAGTTCTTACATTATCTACATGACACTTGAGATGGAATTTCAATCCCTAAACTCAACTTTTTTCTTGCACCACTTTGTTCAGCAATATTACGTGCAACCAACAATGCCTTCATATTTGTTAGTTTTCCGGAAATGTTCAAAAGTATAATATACACAGCCACTTCACTTCTTGCCTATCATAAGTGGTTAATTGGGAGTATACAATGCATATATTTTGTATATCTCTATGAACAGTTCACACCACGGGCTATCAGTGCTCTCTTTACTACCAAAAATAGAGCCATTAGTATTATTTAATCAGGTTAGAGGGCCAGTTCCAGAAACCCCAGCCTCAATTTAGGAAACTCATCTTTAAATTTTTGTTCTTCTAATTCTGTTCCTCTAGAACCACTCATTCCCTGTATCATATGTGTATACATATCTGGAGCGAGAGAGAGGTAATATGGGAATTGGGCCATGTGATTATGGGGGTCTAAGTGTCCCACCATCTGCCATCTGCAAGCTGGAAATTCAGGAAAGCCAAAGGTGTTGTTCAGTTTGATTCTGAAGGTCTGAGAACCAGGGGAACCAACAGGGTAAGCCCCAATCCAATGGCCATAGAAAATGAAATGAGATGAGATGTCCCAGCTCAGCAGTGAGGCAGAAAAAAATAATGTAAATTCTTCCTTCCTCCTGCCTTTTGTTCTACGCAGGCCCTCAGTTGATCAAATGATGCTCAACTACATGAAGGAATAAAATCTACTCTATTGAGTCTACTGATTTAAGTACTAATCTTGTCTAGAAACAACCTTACAGATACATCTAGAAATAATATTTAATCTGGGCACCATGTGGCGAGTCAAGCTGATACATTAAAATTACCCATCACAAAAAGTAAGATGTTTCTGCATATCAAAGAAAGATTTTTTTTTTTCTGAAAGGCAACAATGCTGTGTCTTTTCAGAATGATTGGAGTAAAACATTAAATTGTGAGATGAGTAGATTGCAAAAATTTTCTCCCATTCTGTAGGTTGCCTGTTCACTCTGATGGTAGTTTCTTTTGCTGTGCAGAAGCTCTTTAGTTTAATGAGATCCCATTTGTCAATTTTGGCTTTTGCTGCTGTTGCTTTTGGTGTTTTAGACATGAAGTCTTTGCCCATGCCTATGTCCTGAATGGTATTACCTAGGTTTTCCTCTAGGATTTTTATGGTATTAGGTCTAACATTTAAGTCTCTAATCCATCTTGAATTAATTAATATTAAGGGCTAATATCCAGAACCTACAAAGAACTCAAACAAATTTACAAGAAAAAAACAAACAATCCCATCAAAAAGTGGGCAAAGGATATGAACAGACATTTCTCAAAAGAAGACATTCATACAGCCAACACACACATGAAAAAATGCTCATCATCACTGGCCATCAGAGAAATGCAAATCAAAACCACAATGAGATACCATCTCACACCAGTTAGAATGGCGATCATTAAAAAGTCAGGAAACAACAGGTGCTGGAGAGGATGTGGAGAAATAGGAACACTTTTACACTGTTGGTGGGATTGTAAACTAGTTCAACCATTATGGAAAACAGTATGGCGATTCCTCAAGGATCTAGAACTAGATGTACCATATGACCCAGCCATCCCATTACTGGGGATATACCCAAAGGTTTATAAATCATGCTGCTATAAAGACACATGCACACGTATGTTTATTGCGGCACTATTCACAATAGCAAAGACTTGGAATCAACCCAAATGTCCATCAGTGACAGATTGGATTAAGAAAATGTGGCACATATACACCATGGAATACTATGCAGCCATCAAAAAGGATGAGTTTGTGTCCTTTGTAGGGACATGGATGCAGCTGGAAACCATCATTCTTAGCAAACTATCACAAGAACAGAAAACCAAACACCGCATGTTCTCACTCATAGGTGGGAACTGAACAATGAGATCACTTGGACTCAGGAAGGGGAACATCACACACTGGGGCCTATCATGGGGAGGGGGGAGGGGGGAGGGATTGCATTGGGAGTTATACCTGATGTAAATGACGAGTTGATGGGTGCAGCACACCAACATGGCACAAGTATACATATGTAACAAACCTGCACATTATGCACATGTACCCTACAACTTAAAGTATAATAATAATAAAAAAAAAACATTAAATTGTGTTCTGTGAAATGGACTGCATCAGCACTTGAGGGGCTGATTCCTGAGTCATTAACAGAAATGACAAAATTTGGGGTTTGAAGTTGGAAACCTTGAGTCATTTTCTTCCTCTGTAAACCATCAAACTTGTGATTTTAGCCCAGCTATTCTCACTGAACCACAGGTCTGTAACCCATAAAATGGGAATAACAAACTAGTTCATAGGATTTTGAGGCTTTATAATGCTTTGGTGGGATGCTGTATGGCCATCAATGAGCTAATACTGGCTGAGCCATACAGAAAGGCACTGTAATTTGGTTTACTTGCCAGATTCCATTAGCTGCATTCAAACACCACTCTGGCTTGGAGGGACAGAAAAAGGCCTCCCTTGGTCATTTTATCTGATTCACTAAGGTTTCCCAAGCTGCTTCTCTAACTCTTCTTCTACAGGGTATAAATTTTGTGGTGATACACATTGCTTAAGGTCTTCAAAGTGCTAAAGACTCTCTTGGTTTGGGACACATCAATGAAAACAGATGGCAGTTCAGCTTTCCAGGGGAGGGGGGCTGATTAGAAAGATGGGAAATAATGAGAAAGAAAAATATCTTGAGTTGCAGGCAGAGTGTTTTAAAGGAGACAGAATTGATCATTTATCTACCTTTCTTAAAAAAGTCAAGATAATTAGAATAGATGTGTATTTAAAAACACATATATACATACATATGTTTTAACACTAAGGCTTAGTTTAAATAAAGACTTACTTTGGAGAGAGGCCTCATAACTGTGCCAAGAGTAATTTGCATATTGATATGTTTTATTTATGCAGCTTCATTTTTTGGCATTATCTCAGGAAAATCACTTGATTGACTTCTGGTAAATGAAATCATACACAGTTCTTAATTTACTTTTTCAAACCCATGTTAGCAAGTAAAGATGGTTTTTATTAAACTGCAAATGATCTTTCATAATTTGTAATGACTTGCCTTTTTAAGAAACATGGAGAGCTTCTTATGAATATTAGTAGCATTTTATTCTGTACTACTATGAACCTGCAGTGTAAGCAAAGACAGGCAGGGCATTGGGCATTTAAACGGAATCTAAACTTGGAACAGTGTGTCCATCCTGTTCTATCTTTCTTTCTTTTTTCTTTTTCTTCTTCTTACTATTTTTTTTTTTTTTTTTTTTTTTTTTTTTTTTTTTGAGATAGAGTGTTGCTCTTCTCGCCCAGGCTGGAGTATAGGGGCGTTATCTCAGCTTACTGCAGCCTCCGTCTCCCGGGTTCAAGTGATTCTCCTGCCTCAGTCCTCCGAGTAGCTGGGATTACCGGCGCATGCCTCGACGCCTGGCTAATTTTTGTATTTTTAGGAGAGACAGGGTTTCACCATGTTGGCCAGGCTGGTCTTGAACTCCTGACTTTGTGATCTGCCCGCCTCAGCCTCCTAAAGTGCTGGGATTACAGGTGTGAGCCATTGCACCCAGCCACACGCTGTTATTTCATATGTGTTTGTGTGCACCCTCACCCCACCCCCACCCGCACACACAAGTCTGCAAGTGTAGTGGGATAAAAAGGTGTTTTAACTATATAAGGAGTATGTATTATTACTTTGAGTATAATAATTTGTATTTTCCTAAGCCAACTCGTTCAAAATAGAACATACCAAATTTTCTCTCATCTTTGACCACGTCGTCACCAGTCACACCACCTAAATCATAAAGTCTTATCACTTCTACTCTTCCTCCACCCCACTCATCTGTCCCCTCACTTTCAACATTACACCCCACACCCTGCCAACTGCACTCCCTGTTGCTGCACTCCCCTACCCATGGATTCTGAACTGGGGCCACAGCAGAGTGCCTATCTGAAGAGTGCACAGGTCGGATTCTGTCTTTCCCAGCTTAAAGTGTATAAGGGCTGAAGACCCTTAGTCCCTACAGTAGGAACTTGTTAGGGTGGGGCTGACAGGGGAACATTACACCTGGGAAATGTGCCCTACAGTAGAAAAGGAATCACAGGTGGAGAGCCAGAGAGAGAACCGGCCAGATTCACAAGCTGCACGCGGTGCCTTCGTCCCCTTGTCAGCAAAATGGGAGAAAGAAGTCCCCACTGGAGTCAGCCAAGCCCCACCTGGAGCTTCTTCCGGTGACTTCCTGTCATGAATGTTGGCCCCTCAGCAATGCCCTATCTCCCAGGGGTGATCTGAGAGGAAGGTTCTTCTAATAGCCAACGTGTGGTGAGAGGGACCAAGAGGGGTCAGAGGACCTACTCTGTGTAGACAAACACCAAGTCTGAATAGTCTTTCTGTGGGTCCAGTTTGGTTTACTTTCTATTCATATGTATGTATACATATGTAAATATATTATAGAAAGATATATAGAGATATTGATGTAGATATATAGATATAGAGTAGATGTAGGTATAGCTACATAATATATTTAAAACTGAGGTCATTATCCATGCAGCTTTCATACAGATAGTTGAATTTGATACGTCATAAAGTATATTTATTCATTATTCTTTAAAACATTGGGTTTTCATAACCACACAGTTTTGATATCTCTACCACCATGGAGGTCTGACTACTGACCCCTGGTCTGCAATTTGACAATGTGTTTGCAGATTTTGTCTGTCAATTCTTCACTATAGCAAATACATATATTCTTTTTCAGAGTGAACCTGGAAGGGTACAAACATGAAGCAAATACCCTCACCTCCTCTCACTTCCTTTCAAGTTAGGCCTGTGAAATGACTATTCCCTTTCCTTTTAAGGCATTTGGTGCTGATGACCCAGTGAGTTGGCCAGCTGTTACAAGTCCAGTCTCACAGAATCTCAGAGGGCTTATATATTCAGCTGATCCCTGATTTGAATCTCGTCCCTCTCTTACCACCAAGGTTAGGCTTGAGGAATGTAAACGGGAGGGATGGCTGCTCTTCCACTCCCCTTCCCTACTCCTTGCTTGGATGAAGATAGAGAACAAAGCCCTCTTCATGCTTCCTAGAGGCCTCACCCACTTATTACTGGAAAAGCAGAGGGAGTAAGGGAAGAGGAACCCAAGTCCCCTCTCCCCTCCGCCTTGGTGTTCCCTTCCCATGGGCCATTTCTGACAGCCACGGAGGCCCACTCTGCAGCAGGTATGAGTTCTTGGGGGCCCTCGAGTAGGGCTGACTGGGTCAGGGTCATTTTGTCAATTCTTGGCAAAAGGTAATCAGTGCAAGGATCTTGCTTTGTAATATTGTGGGCCATTGAGCTTCCTCCCCATGATTCTCCCAGTTTATGCTAGGTCTAGGGTAAGAGGAAAATCTCAATTAAAATGATGTGTAGGGAAAATATTATAATACTTATGAAGACAATTATAGCATTTCTAGAATTGTGGGTAGTTTTAATTCTCCTCTTATTGTTTCATGTTTGCATGTTTTCTAAAGGGCATGTAGTATGTTTATAATCAGATACAAACTTTTTTAAAAAAATAGTAGTCTACCAGTTCTGGACAACGTAGAGTTCAATTCTTCTTGCTAAGTACAAATATAAACACTGGACAAAATAACAGGTAACTGTCAGAAGATTGTGAAAAGATAGGCCAGGGACCTGAGGACTTGAGGAGCCACATGATTTGTTTTGTCTTTTTTTTGTTTGTTTGTTTTCCATTTTGTCATATCCCCTATCTGTTCTAGCCTGGGCTCTGAAAAAGTCCACAACCCAGAATGGCCGGTATGCACAGAAAAAAGCCTTTACTCCACAGCAGAGGCCTGGAGGAGGTAACCCTGTACACAGAGGCTTGTAATGACACCCCCCCACCTTAGACCAGCATCCCAGGTCCCACTTTCCACCTATCTTCAAGTTCATGTTTCCATCCTATCTTTAATGCAGGCTGCCACTCTTTTCTGCTACTGAGACTCAATCCCATGGACAACTGGTGGGGTAGGGTGCACAGGAAACACGAAGTCTCCTGATGAGCTATGGCTATCATGTGCTTTAATTTTTCTGGATTGGGATTTGATTTGTATTTTAAAATCTTACTTTATTCAGTGGCAGCAGAAGCCCAACTGTGAGTTACTTCTCAGTTTGCTCAGTTAACTTTGGCTTCCTTCATTAATTCTGGGTTTGTTCCACCCACTCTCTCACAGGCATTCAAACTGTGATGTGCAGTACAGGGAACATGCAAATTAAGGCGTCAGATGGACCTCAGCCATCATCCCTGTGCCTCTCATCCTCTGGCCCACTGGCACCGTCCTCCACAGGGGATCTTTAGAGAGGTTCCAGTTTTCATCCTATCTTTAATGCAGGCTGCCACTCTTGTCTGCTACTGAACCTCAATCCCATGGACAACTGGTGGGAGGGGGCACACAGGAAACACTAAGTAACTCCACTCTGGGCTCCTAGGAAATGAGCTGTTTCTGTCCTTATGAACTTGCTGCATACGGGGCTCAGTGGTGCAGTGAGCTCTGCAAGGCCTGTGTTCCACCCAGAGCCCCAAACAGACAGTGGTCCTGGGGTCTCCACTCTCAGATCCTGAAAGCTCTTGTGTTTCTAGGTCATCTGGGACATGTGTTTCCTTAGGGACGGAGGCTGAGTACCTCAGTTTCCTGGCTCAGGAGGGACACATAGAAAATAATTCAAAACACGTTGCAAGGATTCTGCCTGCCTCCCTTTGTGCCATTATCTTGTTTATATGTTAATTAATATTAATACAGTCCCAGTATTACTGAACTTTTGTATCACAATTTCTATTTTTCTTTTAGGTTATGCTTAATCTGTTTTGGGGAGGAATTTAAAAATTCAAAATTTATGAGATACAGGAAATTTAATTTAAATTTATAAAATACATAAAAATTTTAACTTATGCCTTTGGATTAAAAAATGTAGAGAAACAATTTCATTAGATAGTGTTTTCCCATGAGTTGATTCAAAAAGCTTGGTAACACTGCAGAATAAATGAGCTTTTCTAATTTGAAAATAATGTCTGATTGGTACCTGAGAGGTTTTAGAATACACCTAAGCGCCTCCAAATTACAGTGCAGTTTTTCATCATTTTTTTATATATATATATATATACACATATATATGTACACATTTTATGAAACAAGCAATAGGATCACACTTTCTTGAACAATTTACTGGTCAAAATTTTTAAAAGAAAATATTGTGAATTTTCATCAAACGAATGCCATTTTAGGTTGATTTCCTTTATTTTCTATAACTCAAAAATTTTAAAGGCTATGATTAGCTGAAAGCATAAAAATAACACACTATAATATGCAGTACTTAATATAATTCTTTTTACAATTCAGTTTTCAATTTTTAATTTTTTTTTTATTTCAATAGGTTTGGGGGAAGCAGGTGGTGTTTGATTACAAGGGTAAGTTCTTTAGTGGTGATTTCTGAGATTTTGGTGCACCCATCACTCAGGCAGTGTACACTGCACCCAGTGTGTAGTCTTTTATCTCTCACCCCCTTCCCACCATTTCCCCTGAATCCCCAAAGTCCATTGTATCATTCTTATGCCTTTGCATCCTCATAGCTTAGATCCCACTTATGAGTGAGAACATATGGTGCTTAGTTTTCCATTCCTGAGTTACTTCACTTGGAAGAATGATCTCCAATTCCACCCAGGTTACTGCAAATGCCATTATTTCATTCCTTTTTTTAGATGAGCAGTATTCCATGGAATATATACCATATTTTCTTTATTCACTAATTGATTGATGGACATTTTGGCTGGTTGCATATTTTCTGCAAGTGCAAATTGTGCTGTTATAAACATGTGTGTGCAAGTATCTTTTATATATAATGACTTATTTCCCTCTGGGTAGATACCCAGTAGTGGGATTGCTGGATCGAACAATAGATCTGCTTTTAGCTCTTTAAGGAAACTTCACGTTGTTTTCCATAGTGGTTGTACTAGTTTACATTCCCACCAACAGTGTAAAAGTGTTCTCTGTTCACCACATCAATGCCATCATCTATTTTTTTTTTTAATATTTTTGATTTTGGACATTCTTGCAGGAGTGCAATGGTATTGCACTGTGGTTTTGATTTGCATTTCCCTGATCACTAGTGATCTTGAGCATATTTTCGTATGTTTGTTGTCCATTTGTATATCTTCTTTTGAGAATTATCTATTCATGTCCTTAGCCCACTTTTTAATGGGATTGTTTGTTTTTTTCTTGCTGATTTATTTGAGTTCCTTGTAGATTCTGGATATTAGTCCTCTGTTAGATGCATAGTTTGAGAGGATTTTCTCTCACTTTTTGGATTGTCTATTTATTGTGCTTATTGTTTCTTTTGCCGCGCAGAAGCTTTTTTTTTTTTTTTTTTTTTTTTTTTTTTTTTTTTGAGATGGAGTCTCACTCTGTCGCCCAGGCTGGAGTGCAGTGGCCGGATCCCAGCTCACTGCAAGCTCCGCCTCCCGGGTTTATGCCATTCTCCTGCCTCAGCCTCCCGAGTAGCCGAGTAGCTGGGACTACAGACGCCCGCCACCTCGCCTGGCTAGTTTTTTGTATTTTTTTAGTAGAGACGGGGTTTCACCGGGTTTGTCAGGATGGTATCGATCTCCTGACCTCGTGATCCGCCCGTCTCGGCCTCCGAAAGTGCTGGGATTACAGGCTTGAGCCACCACACCCGGCCAGAAGCTTTTTAACTAAGTCCCATCTATTTATCTTTGTTTTTGTTGTATTTGCTTTTGGATTCTAGGTTGTGAAGTCTTTGACTAAGCCATTGTCTGGAAGAGTTTTTCCAATGTTATATTCTAGAATTTTTATGGTTTCAAGTCTTAGATTTAAGTCTTTGATCCATCTTGAGTTGATTTTTGTATAAGTTAACAGACGAGGATCCAGTTTTATTCTTCTACGTGTAGCTTGCCAATTATCTCAGCACCATTTTTGAATAGGGTGTCCTTTCCCCATTTTATGTTTTTGTTTGCCTTATCGAAGATCAGTTGGCTGTAAATATTTGGCTTTATTTATGGGTTCTCTGTTCTGTCTCATTGGTCTATGTGCCTATTTTTATACCAGTACCATGCTGTTTTGGTGACTATAGCCTTATTGTATTGTTTGAAGTTGGGTCATGTGATGCCTCTAGCTTTATTATTTTAGCTTAGTCTTGCTTTGGCTATGCAGGCACTTTTGTGGTTTCATATGAATTTTAGGATTTTTTTTAGTTATATGATGAATGGTAGTGGTATTTTGATGAGAATTGCATTGAATTTGCAGATTGCTTTTGTCAGTATGGTCACTTCAACAATATTGATTCTATCCATCCAGGACCTTGGGATGTGTTTCCATTTGTTTGTGTCATCTGTGATTTCTTTCAGCAGTGTTTTGTAGTTTTCCTTATAGAGGTCTTTCACATCCTTGGTTAGGTATATTCTTCTTTTTTTTTTTTTTTTTTTTTTTTCTGGCGGCTATTGTAAAAGAGGTTGAACTCTTGATTTAATTCTCAGTTTGGTTGTTGTTGATGTATAGCAGTGCTTGTAATTTATATATATTGATTTTGTATCCTGAAACTTTACTGAATTCATTTATCAGTTCTAGGAGTTTTTTGGATGAGTCTTTAGGGTTTTCTGGGTATATAACCATATCATCAGTGAATAGCGACAGTTTCACTTCCTCTTTACTGATTTGGATGCCCTGTATTTCTTTCTCTTATCTGATTGCTCTGGCTAGGACTTCTAGTATTTTGTTGAATAGAAGTGGTGAAAGTGGGTTTTCATTTTGTTACTCACTAATGGCATACAAAACCATACAGATACAGAGATAAATTCATAAATACACATGAATGTGAATTCCCCAGTTTGTGATCAACCAATTAACAAACACCCCACACACAAGCACAGTCAGCATGTGGTTTTGCCGTTTCTATGCAGACAGTGAGAATCTCCTGTTTTCTTTCTAGGCCCCCCACCCACCAAGCAAGCTTTTGTTCTATACTCTAGGTATTTTCCTCTCTGGGCATCAAATCATATTTCCTGGAGAAGCAGCAGGCTTGTTTTGTTTGTTTTTGTTTTTGTTTTTTCCTGATCCTGATACCTTGAGCACAGTTGAATGACCAAGAAATGTTGGCCATTTACTAAATAATTCTTTTAGAGTTTGACCCAAAGTTTTAAAATCCAAAACTGGGATCAAAAGTGAGGCCTACTGCAGATGTTCATGCTGTGATGGGTGATGAACTGGAGACATTGGGGGACATGTCATCCAGAATTTACCCTCGTGTGGGCTGCAGAGAAGGAGAATGATGGCACAGACGAAGAGAAGGGAGAAAGAAAGGAACTTAGTGTTAGTTGAGTTCCTGGGTTACTCACTCTTCCTGAGACTTGGTAGCCTTATTTCCCTCCACGTATTTGGATGCTTCAACATTCATCTGGATGTAGTAAGATTCTTCAGTATCTCTCTGAGGAATTCTCTTTTCTGTCTAAGCTAGTACGACATGGATTTCTGTCACTTACAACCCTCAGAATCCTAACTGGTATAAAACTAGAGGGCTTGTTTCCTGGACTTAGACCCTCTGAGCTTGAATTCTGGGTCTACTACTTATAAAACTTGCTACTATAAACAGTTTCTTAACCTCTCAATCTTCTCATCTTTAAAATGAGGAACATAATGTTATGTCACTTGCTGAGAGTGTGAAATGAGATGATATCCATAAAGCCATTAGCACAGTCTAGCCCAAGGACCAAGTCCATCAGCACCCCAGGGAGAGGAGTTGTATAGAACTAGACCATAAATTTTATATCTTAAAATACACACATGCATACAAAAGCTAGAAGACAAAAATGCTCTTCCTTACAGAATAGACCAACTCATAAATTTAGAAAAAAAGTAATAGAGCATACAAACCACAACTTTGTAATGATAATACTAAGGAGTGAGTCAAGCAGGAGGCGGCAAGGGATGGTGATGAACAGGATAGTTTTGTAGTCTCAAAGCATCTCATCGCAAATAACTTGTCAATCACAATGGTAAAAACTCAAAGTGCAAAAACTTCTCAGGTTGCATCGTAATCAAGTGATGGAAGGCAACACCCCAATCATAAAGTAAGCTGACATCAGGACTCACCTGGAGTGATGCAGTGAGGACACAGCCTCCCTTAGTGGCAGCCCTGAAAAAGAAGCACAGCTGAAATCTATCATGAAGAAACAATAGACAGACCCACACTGAGATAAATTCTATAAAATAAATGGGCTCTAGATGTTTCATGCCATGAAATGGCCTCTAGATGTTTCATCCCATGAAATACAAAGAAAGGCTGCCATATATTTCAAATGGAAGGAGACCAGACACACGGAAACTGTGATTCTTGATCAGACACCAGAACTGGGAAAGACAACTCTAGACAATATAATTGTGACAACTGTTGAAATTTGAATAAGATCTGCAGATTAAAGAAGAGTATTTCATGGATATTAAATTTCCTGATTTTGATCAGTATTGTGGTTCTCTGAGAGAGTGCCCTTGTTTGTAAGAAATTCTCATGAAAGTTTTCAGGAACCAGGTGGCTTGATGACTCCAGCCTAATTTCAGATAATTCAGACAAAACAATACATACATAAGTAAATGTGAATGTGTTCGGGGACAGAGAGTGAAAGATACAGTACATGAGACCAAATGTAAACAACTGGTGAATCTGTGCATAGGGCATGCAGAAAAATTGTGTACAGTTCTTGAATTTTTTTTTTTTTTTGAGGTAGGGTCTCACTCTGTAGTCCAGGCTACAGTGCAGAGGCACAATCATGGCTCTCTGTAGCCTCAACCTCCAAGGCTCAAGTGATCCTCCTACCTCAGCCTCCCAAGTAGCTGGGACAACAGCCATGTGCCACCATGCCAAGCTAACTTTTGCATTTTTTGTATAGATGGGGGTCTCACCATGTTGCCCAGGTTGGTCTGGAACTCCTGAGCTCAAGCAATCCCTGCATCTCTGCTTCCCAAAGTGTTGGGATTATAGGTGTGAGCCACCACACCCAGCCAAAATTTTTAATAAGTTAGGAATTTTCTTTTTTTTTTTTTTTTTTTTTGAGATGGAGTCTTGCTCTGTCACCCAGGCTAGAGTGCAGTGGCATGATCTTAGCTCACTTCAGCCTATGCCTCCCAGGTTTAAGAAATTCTCCTGCCTTATGTCAAAATAAGGAGTTATAAGATGTTAATAAGTATATGTACTTAAAGATGCTGTTTAACTTATGATGAGATTACATCTTAATAAACCCATCTTAAGTTGAAAATATTTTAAGTCAAAGATGCATTTAATACACCTAACTCACTGAGCATCATAGCTTAGCCCAGCCTGCTTTAAAGGTGCTCAGAACTCTTATATTAGCCTACAATTGGGCAAAATCTGGCAACACGATACCTTGTAGAGTGTTGGTTGTTATCCTTATGATCACAGGGCTGACTGGGAGCTGGACTCAGTCTGGTAGAACCAGGGACAACTCACCTGGAGTTCATGTCTGAGCTGAGATTGGGAGACCATGGAGAAGGCAACCAGGTGAGGAAGGCCAGGGAAGGCAACGTGGGCAAGAGCCAGGGTCAGGAGACAGGAGGACACCTGTGAGCAAATGTCAGTTGCTCCTTAGAGCTGGAAGATAACATCAGACATCGTCTTTAAGTTTTATGGGTATTCAACGAACAGATCTTGGAAAAAAATCTACTTTTGAGTACATGAAGACAAAATAGCTTTAAAATCTATTTGGAGCAATTCTAATAAAGTCAAAATAGATTTTTTAAAATACAGCAAATATTACATAAGTGTGATGCCCTTATTATTTTAAGAGCTCACAGAAGCTGATAAGAGAAACATCGGACCCCAATAGGTAAAAAGATTTATGTAAAAAAAGAGAAAAATATACAAACTGTAAGGAAACAAACAAGAAAATATACTATGTAGTTTTGAATAAACTTCTTTCTCTGCAAATGCAAAATGAAGGCCAAGTAACTGTCTCCAAAAAATGTCTCTATGCTCTCAATAATAAAAGACAATAAATGTGTTAATCAATTGTAAACCAAAAATAAAAACCTAAGCCCAGCAACTGACTAAATGGACTACCACCCTTGGTCAAAGGCATTCCAAAGTAAACTGGAAAAACTAATTCAAGCCATGATGGGAAGAGATGGTTAGACATTCCTCATTATACCCTCCACCCTTTGGAATTCAGGCACAACTGACCAGCATTAGCATTAAAGCAGAGACCCTCAGACTGAAAAAACAGACTGTAGCAATAAGATACTAAATTGCAACCTGACTTGGGTATAAGATCACATGACAGATAGCAAGTCCTGAAAGAAACTGAAGTATTTTATCCCAACATATATTTCTTTGACATATTTTTAAATGGCCCTACAAAGGTGTCCCTTATGGGGGAAATTTACGTTCTGTAGAGAATCTCCTTCCCTTACTAGATCTTTTCAGGAAAGTCTAGCACCTTTTAAGGTCTGTTAAGACAACATTTGCCATCTATTATCTCTAATGCCTACTACCTAGAGGCTGCACTTGCAGAACAAGAATCTTAAATTCCACAGCCCCCTTATCTTAACCCCAAGCATATATTTCTGCTGACTTCAACTCCTTAGACAAAACTTAACTCTTTCAACCTATTGCCAGTCAGGAAATCTTTGAATCCACCTGTGACCTGGAAGGTCTTTCATCCTCCTCTAGATGTCCCATCTTTCCAGACTGAACCAATGTATACCTTACATATAATGATAGACGTCTTCCTAGAACTTTTGTCCCCCTAAAATATATGCAATCAAGCTATGACCCAACCACCTCGAGTACACGTTCTCAGGACCTCTTGAGGCTGTGTCATAGGCATGTCCTTAACCTTGGCAAAATAAACTCAATTAATTGAGATTTGTCTCAGATACTTTCTGGTTTATGTAATATATATAAAAATAACAAAAATATGAAATTGCATTTAGGCAGTCAAAAAACTTGGGAGGGGAATAAACACAAATTTTAATATTAATCACTGTGTGGTGAGTTACTATTTTTACGTTCTCTCTGCTTTTATGTACTTCGTAAAATATCAACCAAGTTTAAATATTATGTTTTAAATAAGAAAGACAGTGATTGATTTTAAGGCCTTTTTCACCTGATTTGCCTTTTTTGTTGTAATTTTTTAACTAGCATGTCGATTTAATTTGTAGGCAGTTTCATTATGATAGGAAATCCAGTTATTTGCCAAAAAATGTCAGAAAATAGCACGTTTTAAAAATAGCATATTTTAATAAATAGTTGTGTTTTTTTCTGTGATTTTTTTGTTTGTTTTGTTTTGTTTTGTTTTGTTTGACACAGGGTGTCTCTCTGTCACCCAGGTTGGAATGCAGTGGTACAATCATAGCTCACTGCAGCCTCGATCTCCTGGGTTCAAGCAAATCTCCCACCTCAGCCTCCAGAGTAGCTGGGAATTTTAGGTGTGTGCCTCCAAGCCTGGCTAATTTTTTACTATCTTTTGTAATCACAGGGTCTCACCATGTTGCCAGGCTGGTCCTGAACTCCTGGGTTCAAGTGATCAGCCTGCCTCAGCCTTCCAAAGTGCTGGGATTATAGGGGTTAGCCACCATGCTCAGAGTCATGCGTGTCTGTATGAAGAGACCACCAAACAGGCGTTGTGTGAGCAATAAAGCTTTTTAATCACCTGGGTGCAGGCGGGCTGAGTCCGAAAAGAGAGTCAGCAAAGGGAGATAAGGGTGGGGCCGTTTTATAGGATTTAGGTAGGTAAAGGAAAATTACAGTCAAAGGGGGGTTGTTCTCTGGCGGGCAGGAGTGGGGGTCACAAGGTGCTCAGTGGGGGAGCTTTTTGAGCCAGAATGAGCCAGGAAAAGGAATTTCACAAGGTAATGTTATCACTTAAGGCAAGGACTGGCCATTTTCACTTCTTTTGTGGTGGAATATCATTAGTTAAGGCGGAGCAGGGCATTTTCACTTCTTTTGTGATTCTTCAGTTACTTCAGGTCATCAGGGCATATATGTGCAAGTCACAGGGGATGCGATGGCTTGGCTTGGGTTCAGAGGCCTGACAGTCCTGATAGATGTATTTTGGAGCAACTTAGGTGTGGTTATTAGAACAGAATGTCTTTTAGAGAAACAACTATGTAACATCTTTCGGGCTAAATACCTTTATTCTGGATTAATTCTGTAGGGCTTCTTCAGCTCTTACCTGTGTTTTATCCCAGAACACAAACCCTTAACCTCTTCTTGAGTAATAAAATGAAACTCACAGAAAGAGGAACTCTGTTTAATGTAGGCATTCCTTCACACTTGTGGGCCGAAGAAGTTTCATTCTGCTGGCAAAATGTGGACTTCTGGTTTCAATTTTTAAAATATGAAGGATTTAGAGAACTATTCTCAGAAATCTGGAATGGGCTTAGGAGGGAGTGAACACTGGGAGCACTGTGCCTGTGAGACAGCAAGCTCTAACATGGAATTCCTGAGTGGAAAATTTAGTTAAGGAAGGGCACTAAACAGCAGCCAATTTGGTAAATAAAGTTTTATTGGAACACAGCCATGTTCATTCCTTCATGGATCATCTATGGCTGTTCCTGTATTGGAAGAGCAGAGTTGAGTGGTTGCAACAGCAACCTTACGGCCTTAAAAGCCTACAACATTTACTATCCAGCCCTTTGTATTTATATTGCTAGTTCTGTGCTAGCCAGTTTCCCCAGGTGCCTCTCTTTAACTTGATGATGTTTTTACTTTTTACTCTTACTGGCAACTTTTGTTTTTGACAACAACAAAAACAAAAGTAAAGACTTCACTAACGCTTTTGTTCTACCAGGTTTATGACCAGCCCAGAAATTTACCTTTGGCATGAAATGCCGTTACTGATACAAAATTCAGACACCGCAAATTTCAGAAAAATAGTACATTTAGCCGTTACAATAGTGCAGCTTTATTTACACAGACATTGGTAGGCTTTTCTGTGAATACACTGTGTATAGGAAACAAGAACATAATTTCCAAGATACAGGAATCCATCCACACAAACCAAGTAAAATTTATGGTCAGAGAAATGATCTCTCTAGGAAGTCAATATTATGAAACAGGTTGGAGATCAACAACAACATGCATGCTGCCAGATTTCTTTGTTTTGTCCAGTGTTTTCATCCAAGAAGGTCAAAGCAACCTTAAGAATTTCAAGATTTCCAAACACCTCCAGAAAGTAAAGAGCAAAAGAAGCAGCTGTGAGTTGGATAAATGCAACCTCCAGGAGAACGAGCATAGTGGGAGTCCTCTCGGGCTTTGCAGACACTCACTCTACAGCTCAGGTTTCCTTGTATATGTCCCAGGCTTATTATGGGACTGCTCTCTGGTTTCACAGCAGCTTTTTCAGGTTATCAGGGCATGTGTTAATATCACTGTGACTTTTTAGTGATGATAGAATTCATCCTTCATATTATCCTTTATCGAATAATTAAAAAGCTGGATAGAACCTGGAGAGATCCAACTCTCTCAGGCTCTGCAGTGGCTGAGGGGTTGGGTCCAATGGCTACATGCTGCTTCTTTCCTTTATCACTTCCTAGCTGTGTGAGCCCAGGTAGATAATAATCCATCTGTTCCACTATGTCCTCACCTGTGAAATGGGAATAATCAAGAATTTAATGTTTCATATGCTTAGTGTGTGTCAGGCTTAGCAGAATGCCTGGCACACAGCAAGTCTTCAAGATACATTAGAGTTGGCTCACATCTGGACAGCAAGCTGTCTTTTAATATTTAGTCAATCAATTCTGAAAACTCTGAGCCATCTGTAAGGATTGCTTGTTCTTCATCAAGTTGAATTGACTTGTCTCCATAAGAATTTTGATTGTGAATAGGTGATTATGTAAAGTTATATGCACTTCTCCTAACAATTAAAGATTCAATTGCAAAGTAGAGCATCACAGAAAATTATTTTGGGGATTGAATCACGCTCCATGTGTACAAGCAAGAAATAATGTTCAGCTTCATAGAAGAAAGAGCACTAAAGTTTGAGTGAGAAGGTACCACTTATTAATTCTGAGGAAACTATTTCCCTAGTCTCATTTTTGCAATTGATAAAATAGACATGATCCAAGACGCCTTTCATTAATTCTTCCCACTAAATTAATGGAGCCACTGCATCTCAAAGACCGTTAGCGAGCAGAGACAAGGGTTTTGGCTGCAAAAGTAAGCAAATATTTGACTTCTTTTTTTTAACTTGATCTGAGAAATTGGTTGGAATTGCCCATTGAATGCATTCGCTAGCAAACATTTTAGAATATCTGTGTTTAAGGCAGGCCAAATAAGGAGATAATTCTATCAGGTATGAGGCGATATTTCACTGTGGTATTATAAAAAAGCAAGAGATAAGAAGTATTGGTGAGGATGTGGAGCAAGGGCAATTCCTGCACACTTTTGGTGGGAGTGTAAATTGGTGCAGCCACTTTGGAAAACTGTGTGGAAGTCCCTCAAAAAGTTAAAAATAGAACTATCATATGATCTGGCAATCTCACTTCTGAATATATATCCAATAAAAATAAAAATGAAATCAATATCTCAAAGAGATACACCCCCATCATTGCAGCATCCTTCACAATAACCAAGATATGGAAACTAAGTGCCCATCAGTCAGTGAATGAATAAAGAAATTGTAGTGTATTTATACAAAAGGAAATATTATTCCACCATAAGAAAAGAAGAAAATCCTTGTATTTGCTATAATATGGATGAACCTGGAGGACACTATACTAAATAAAATTTTTTCACTTGTATGTGAATACACATACAACGAAAAATACTGTGTGTTCTCACTTATATGTGGAATAGAAAAAGTTGATCTCAGAAGCAAAGGGTAAAACAGTGGCTGACAGGTGCCGGAATGGGGGAGTGAATGGGGAGATGTTGATCGAAGGGCTGAAACTTTCAATTATAAGATGAATACGTTCTAGTGATCTAATGTATAACATGATGAGTATAGTTAATAATACTGCATTGTTTATTTGAAGTTTAATTATAGAAGAGATGTTAAGTGTCCTCACTCCCCTACCACACACACATAAACACAGTGTTGACAATGGGTGGTGATAGATGTGTTAATTAGACTGAGGTAATCAGTACACAATGTATATCAAATCACTTTGAATATATACAATTTTTGTCAATTAAATATTTTAAAATGAGAAAAGACATTTCTTAGCTGACTATATCATACTTGATTCATGGAATAGAATATGAGTGACAATTTTTTAAAGAGTTATGTTTAGTGCCTGCCTAGTTTTCCTAGAGTGTTGTGTCACCCCTGGTTCACAGTAAGTGCTCACGGTTTGCTTAACTAAAATGTTGACTTAAATGGGATGTTTTACCACCTTCATTATTAATGTGCCTCTTGATAACACTTGGTATATTGCATTAGTCCATTTTCATGCTGTTGGATACCAAGATTGGGAAGAAAAAGAGGTTTAATTGGACTTACAGTTCCACATGGCTGGGGAGACCTCAGGATCATTGTGGGAAGTGAAAGGTACTTCTTACACAGTGGTGGCAAGAGAAAATGAAGAAGATGCAAAAGTGGAAACCCCTGATAAAATCATCAGATCTCATGAGACTCATTCACCACCATGAGAACAGTATGGAGGACTCCACTCCCATGATTCAAATTACCTCCCACTGGGTCCCTCCCACAATATGTGAGAATTATGGGACAACAATTCAAGATGAGATTTGGGTAGGGACACAAAACCCACCCATATTATATGCCTTGACTCTAAATTAACCAAAATTAAAGTCAAATAAAGTTATGTTTTCCTCTTTTAACTATAAGTTCTCCTCAACAGTAATTGAATTGTTTCAAGATAGTGTTGGGACAAAAATTTTAAATAAGAAATTAATCTTCCTATCAGAATTACAGAATGTCACCTCTAAAGGGAGCCCCAGAAATCACCCTCTTTCCACAAAGTGTGAAATTTGTCCTGGGAACAGGGAGAGACAGGCCTAGGTCTCCCAGTGGACACTGATTAGGACAAGGAAAAAACTAGAATTTCAGAAGTCTGCCCCCTTCCCTCTTCAGTATTATTTATTGCAAGGTCATGCCCTTTCTCCATTCCCTTTAATTATTGGGCCTCATTTTCACTGTAAGCAAGTAGTCCTTTTATGACAACATGGCCTGATATTTGGTCCAGAAAAAATGTTCATTGTAGTAGTAATTGCAAGGAAAGAAAAACAAATTATCTCCTTATTTGGCCTGCCTTAAACACAGGTATTCTAAAATGTTTGCCAGAAAATCCATTAGATGGGCAATTCCAACCAATTTCTCAGATGAAGTTGAAAAAAAGAAGTCAAATATTTACTTACTTCTCCAGCCAAAACTCTTGTCTCTGCTCTGCTAATGGTCTTGGAGATGCAGTGACTCCATTAATTTAGTGGGAAGAATTAATAAACGGCATCTTGGTTTCTTCTGTTAAGATTAGAAAGGACTAAAACTGAGTAAGTTATGAATATCCCTAAGGTCATTCCAGCACTAACTACCCAATTCTTCCAAATCTGTCCTCCAAAGAAAGGTTATTTTATCAGATGGCAATTAACAGTTTTTTATAGGTAGAAAAAACAAAATAACAAAACAAAACAAAAAGTATGGTTACTGAGTGCCTTCTGGAAGCTTCTGGACACTGGTGTTCAAGTGCAGGGGAAACTTGTCTTAGGAGCCCACAAAATGGCAAAGATTGCAGGCAAACTTATTTTATAGCATGTCCAGCTATGAAAACCCCTTAAATGGTGTTGCCCCTTCCCTTGCACCCACTCTCTGACCATGAATCAGACAATCCCCAGTGCCACACAACCCTGAGACTGGCCAGCCTGGAAGCCTGTACATCTTCTTTGGAGGGACACAGACTCTATCCTGCAGAGAAAGGTGTAGATCCATAAATGCATAGAAGAGCAAGGTTGTCACTTCTCAGTGGTATTTGAAAAAGTGTTGCCATTGAAAAAGTCAGAAAACTGAATAGGACTGAAATCACATGCCATTCCCATCAGCTCAAAGGGATCAACAGTGTGAATAGCCAGCCCCTTTGTGTTATGGCTAAAGAAAGCTTGGGTGGGCTTCATCTTTATGGAGAATTCTCCTGGCTCCCACTCCTCCCTCTACTGACAGGCATTCCCTGCTCCCCAGTCCTTTGTGGCCTTTTAAAAGACCTCCAGACACGTCTTTCCCCGTGGTTCCTGTGCTGTGCTCTACATGTCATGTGGGACCCTGTACAAGTCTCCTGCAGCACGATTGACCTGAGCACATACTGTTCTATAGTATATAACAATTACAAAAACCCACAACAGAAGAAGAAAGAGGAGAAATTGCCATGGAAAGGCTTCTCCTTCTTTATATGCCAATTCTCCTCCCCTAGAGCCATGCCACCTTGGACTGGGAGTCCATCCACCCTTGAACTTCAAAGTTCAGCTATTTCACAAATGGTCAACTCTTGCCTGAGAAAATCCCAAACAACCCCAGAGGGGATAGATAAATGGAGTTTGTTTTCCATGGGTCATGTGGTTTCCTCTGAGTCTGTCTTTGATTTATTTAATGATTCAAAAGATACCTTAAGTCTAACTTGCTGTGGAGAGATATTTATTTCTATTTCCCCCTCGCTCATCTACAAAAAACCCAGTTTGTACCTTCCTCAGCATAAAACCATCCATTCTGATAACTGAGCATTTTCTTGAAAAATTCCTATATGTTATATACAGTTTTTATTTCTCAGTTACACCTCAATAGAGCCAGGGAAAATAAATTTTTAAAGTAATTTTTAAAAATATAGCCTTATGTTATAAAGACAGTAGCATGTGCAAAATAAATACTGTAAAAGTAGATTCTAGTTAATAATATTTAGAAACGATACTTTGAAACCGAAACCATTAAAAATAAAGTAATAAACTTAAAAAAAAATGAAACCTGCTGACCTAAACAAGTGGATGCATGGCAGTCATTCTTTTCTTGGTGGCAGTGTTGCAGGGCCTGTGTCAGCACTGCGTGGGAGAGAGCCTTGTCTTTCTTCTGCAGCAGGTGGAGCAGGCAGGGCTCTGAGGCGGTACTAAATCCTGAGTCCTGCAGGACCCACCCAGAAGTGCCATTTGGAGATGGTTGGTTTGGGGAAGAGACAAAGGAAGTGGGAGCAGGGAAGGGTGGGCCAGATGACTTGCGAAAGGGAAGATGACTGAGATTTGGGGGAAGCAGCAGCTGCAGGATTATATCAAGCACCTTAGTACTGGGAGTTGGTGGTGCCAGCCATCAAAACAGTTGTGTGGGTGAGTCTTTGCTGGGCACATGGGATGTACCACACACCAATCATTAGAATCACTTAGAAGGAGGCCTGGGGTGGAGGTGGTGCAAGTCCACCCTGGAGTTGTTCCCTAGAGAAAGTGTCACATGTGTGTGCCCAGAGACACGTGAAGGCTGCCTCCAACTGCATGGCCTGTGTTCGCAAAATGGGAACCACCCCAGCGTCCATTGACAGTAGGGGGGATAAGACGTTAATGCATGCATATATAATTGCATAGTGTGTTACTGAAAAATAAATGAAGCCATGAAAAAAAAAAAAACAGCTACTTGCATCACCATAGGTAAATCTAAAACACTGAATATTAAAGGGTGGAAGCAGGCACCAAATAAAACATACAATGAGATTATTTATCTAACAGTAGAAAACAGACAAAATGAAACAATATATTATTTAAAAATGCATGCAAATGAGAAATTTTTTAAAACATAAAAATAATTAACACAACATCTAAGGGAGCAGCTAACTCTAGGGGGAGAGGTACCCAGAGGGCTTTGAAGATGCCATCAGTGGATAAAGGGATGTCACTAGTTTTTTAACTATGCATACAAGTTACATATTCTATTTTATATGCATTATATATTTCATTTTTGGCTGGGTGTGGTGGCTCCTGCTTGTAATCCTAGCAATTTGGGAGGCCAAGGTAGGCAGATCACCTGAGCTAGGAGTTTGAGACCACCCTGGGCAACATGGTGAAGCCCAATCACCACTAAGATACAAAAAATTAGCCAGGTGTGGTGGCGCACGCCTATAGTCCCAGCTACTCAGGAGGCTGTGGCATGAGAATCACTTGAATGCTGGAGGTGGAGGTTGCAGTGAGCCGAGATCGCACCACTGCACTTCAGCTTGGGCTACAGAGTGAGACTCCGTCTCAAAAAAAAAAAAAAAGAAAAGAGAAAAAATATAGATATATGTATATATTTCACTGTAACAAAGAAAAAGAGGAAAAGATTATTTAAAAAAAACGAAACAAAACAAAAACTGGGATCATATAGCTCTTCCTAGCACTCACACTTAGTGTTAGGGAACTGAGAACATTCAACTCCTCTAGTCCTTTATGTGTCACAAATAAAAACAAATGATACAAACAACAGAAATATTAGTTTTAAGAAGAAAAATATCTAGGAGTGAGTATGCAGTGAGGCCTGTGACTGATACCTCTCCCCTGTAGGTGGACTTCTTCAGCCAGGGATGATTCCTCCCGTTCCCCCATCTCCCAGTCAGCATTTATTGAATACATTATACAATAGTAAAGATAGTCTTTTATTCTTTCCATAGATGGAATTTTCCCCAAAGAGGTAGGACTGATTCTTCCTGGGATGATTCTGGAGTAGAGAACTGCAGGACCAGAGGACGTGGGGACAGCAGGATACAGGAGCGGAGGGCATGGATCTACAGGAGCTGCCTGCACAGCTATATGAGAGATGCTTCCTGGCCAGCACTGCCCTGGACCAGCTCCCTGGCTTCATCCCCATCACTCGTGAGTGAGAAATTGTTAATTCTGGAAGGACAAACTCTGCAAGCACCAAAGGAAGGGCTGGCACAGGAGCAGAGGCAGGACAGAGAAGGATGTTCTCCAGCCAGGATAATGATGGTGAGCATCTAGGGAAAATGAAGTCTCTAATGCCAGGCATGCCCCATGGCAATGTGAGGGCCAGCGAGGAGGTGTGGCTCCTTCCACCTACTCAGCTCTGCCATGCCCCTACTGGACAGAGTCTGCACCTTCTCGGGAGTACCTTCCCTCTTGCACAGGGTAGAGACACACCATTTCTAGGGCGTGTGATTGCATTCATCCATTGAACCCAGATTTCCTTGTAAGGTGGGCAATTTAGGCACAGAGCACAAACTCTGGGGACAGATGGGTACCATGTCTGTGAGACAGAGATAGCTTCCAAGCTCGCTACAACGAGTAGTGTCTATACAAGCCTCGGCTATTCTGTCTCCTTCCCTTAGCTTGTAAAATTTTTATTTATTGGAAAGAGGAAAAAAAATTATATCTTATATTCTTCAAAACTTTATATGGATCAAGACCCTTCAGTATAAATTCCTAAAATCTGTTCCATCTGCCCTCTTATTTGTGATGACTATTTCCCCCCTCAAGGAATTATCCCTCGTGTCTGGTTAGGGGAAGGGCTCTACTGTACAAGGAAAGAAACTTACTGAAGCGTGCAAAGTCAGAAAAATAACATTTTAAATAGTACCACTTGCAAAAGTGAGAAAGACTACTAGCCTGAGCCCAAATTAGAGCTTGGACCCATAGATGACTCATGGTTTGAACTTGCTGTTTTGCAGCCTAATGGGTGTTGGCCTTTTGTCTTAAAGACCACGAATGCCTGCCAGACTGACCGTGGCTTTTATTTTCTCATGAGGTTCATGCATCTAGAAATCAGAGACTATCAGAGCAAGAAGGTCCCTCTGAGGATGTCCAGTCCTTCTGAGCTTTGCTCTGAGTAATCTTGCATTTTGGTGCTCCAACAGTCTCCCTGGGGCCTGTGTCATGAGGAGACGCCAGGGCCACGCAGAGACAGGATAGGGGAGAGCTGGGGCCACACACGCCTGAGGGGTTGTATTCATCACTTCTGTTGTGGTCACATAGCAACATCCAATTTAGCTTGAATAAATAATTCTGCCACTAAAGATGGTGTTGAAAACCATGGATCTCACAGATACTCTCAGATGGAAACAAAAACCCAGTGATTTGAAAGGATTCCCCCAAATTCAAAACTTATGTGCTTTATCTGAGTGTTAGCAGCAGATGGTCATAGCTTCCCCAAACTGCAGACCAGAGCTCTTCGACCACATCACACTAGCCTAGGTTACCCATTAGCCACAGACTTTCTACTCAGCCCAACAAATGCTGGGCTGGGGACCAGATGTAGGTAAGTATGCCTAAACTTGCCTCTCTGAGAAAAGGATAAGGAGTTTGGTTCAGCAGCATGATATTTTGGTATTGGGATTTTCTGGGATCTGGAAAATTCATTTCCAAAATGTCTCCCCTATAGAACTTTGAAGATGTGTCAGACCATGTCTTTGTCATAAGCACTGACTCCTCCTGGATGCTCCTGGAACAAGCATCCTAACAGCCTGCAAACTTCAGGATGCTATGACCAGGCTTGGAATATCTTCCCTGTGATGTGGGATGCAGTTGTTCCCTTCATTCCCTCACAAGTCGCATGGAGTGGAGGCCAACAGTTCCTGTGATGCAAAACACAAGCCTGTTCGCATCATGGCTGAGGAGTCCCAAGCTCGGGGAACCCTACTTTCAAAACTGGGCTAGAAACAAACTTACCCCAGTGCTGGGATAGGACATTATACTTATTATCCCGGACAGTAAGCAAACCAGCCCTTTGCTTCAGAGGGATACTCTGTGTCTATCTTCAGAGGCTGTCGCCTATACAACCCTCTGTGAGAAGGCAGTCTAGAATCAAAGCTATCGGTGCTCACAAGATGAGCAGAAATATGAATGACCCTGGAGAATCATCTCCCAAGAACTCTGCCTGGCTTTTCCAAGGTTTAGCTTTAATAGTTTTAACATGTGTTTCCTCTGCATCTAAACGTTATCAAATCATGTCAGGACTTCCAGTATATTAGCATCTCAATTACACTTGCCTCTTTTAACCAGAATTATCACAAAAGTACTTTCCCAGAGCATGTGTCCTGGTTTTGATTTGAGAGGGAGAAAAAAGAAGTCACTTCAGAAACATCTAATTAGCCTCAAGTCTTATAGACTCAGCCACATACTTCATATATTCACTGAAATATTCAAGTTCAACCTGAACTCAATCATCCCAGTAATCACATGCTCAGTGTTCAAAAATATCCTTGGGGAATGCAAATGCTCCTAAACACAGATCAGCTTCAAAATTGCTATTGTCAGTCATTTGACGTTAGTAAAATGCTCCAACATGCTTGATCACTTCAAGATTTTTCAGTAAAGCCTCTGTCTTCAGTAAAGCCTCTGTCTGAAAATCACTTATCTGTTTGTCTTTGAATTTGGGTATGAACACCCCAAAGCTTTACTATTCCAGTGTTCTCAAAATTGCTAAAGGTTGTTTTTGTGTTGTAATTTAAATATTAAAACAGAATGGGACAATTTTATTTCCTTTCTTCTTTCTCTTCTCCATTTAAAAAAATTGGCAGGGTAGGTTGGAAGGATGGGGATACAAGCATTTGTAAATACTGTGTGCCAGGCTGGGACATGGTCAAATAATTCTGTTGTAGTTGACTTTTTTCAGCTTGTTATAGAAAACAAACAAAAAAATTAAAACAGATTTTGTGCTGTCTTTTTATGAAATTTAAAAATAGTTTCTTTTTTTCATTGTATGGAAGCATGCCATAGTTATGCATGTTAGGAGAATGTGTTGCTTGTTATAATTTCCCAGGCTACGTTAAAGAGAGAAAAACATGATTAAGTTAAAGAAAGACTGAAAATGTTGTAGCCCTTGGGCCTGCGTAAGGTACTATTTCATTAACTTAAACGGGATAATTTCTTGTAATCAGAGCCAGTCATGGAGCTTGAGATGGATCAGGATCTACCCGTGTGATTAATCTAAGAAGATAATGCTGTACAAAGTCTCTCCTAGGACTTGGTCACGCCCACCTGTATGGGGACTAATATAGCCTCATCTCTTCCCAAAGCATGTATGTCTTTAGGGGGCAGCAGTTTTCTGCCCACACACCTCAAACAAAATGTTTGTAAAGGAAAGGTCCAGTCTCTTGCCCCCAGGTGTAACCTAGAATTTTCTGAATGGCCTGAACTACTACTCTCATGTAAATTTATAAAACTGCATTTTCTGCAGATGTTTTTCTCCAGTCTTCCAACATAACCCATTCCCTGACCTTTTACTGTGATATTACAGGTAGTGTTGCAAAGTTGATCTGCTTTGAACAACCTGATAACTGCAGCAGCCAGCACAGAGCCTTGACCATAGTAGAAATTCAGTAGCAATTTTTTAAATAATCAAATAGTATTATTCATTCTTCCATTTTAAAATTTAAAGTGAACTTTAATATATCTAGCTATGCTATATAGTCCTCTTGAAACATTTTTAGAAACAGGAAAAATGACACATTTGAAGTTTAAGTGAATCTTTTTGGAAATAATGCCTTTAAATACATTTGTGGTTTTTAAAATAATCATTTAACACTACAAAAAAATAAAACCACAGGTTAATATCCATCATGAACACAGACGCAAAAATTTTCAACAAAATATGAGCACACCAATTCAACATATTGAAAATATCACACACCATTACCAAGTAAGATTTACTCCTGGGATGCAAGGATGGTTCAACATGTGCAAATCAATTAATGTGATATACCACATTAATAGAATGAAGGATACAAATCACATAATCAATCATCTCAATATATACATAAAATGCACTTGACAAAATTTAATACACTTTCACAATAAAAACTCAATGAACTAGGTCTAGAAGAAATTTACTGCAATACAATAAAGGCCATATATGAGAATCCTGCAGCTAACATCATCTTTAATGCTGAAAAACAGAAAAACATTTTATTTAAGATAGAACGAGACAAGGATGCCCACTCTCGCTATTTCTATTCAACATAGTATTAGAAGTCCTAGCCAGGGAAATTAGATAAGAAAAATAAATAAGAGGCATCTAAATCAGGAAAGAAAAAGTGAAATTATCTGTTGAGAAATGAAAAAATAAAATTATCTTATATGTAGGCAACCCTAATGACACCACTAAAAATCTGTTAATTATAAACAAATTGAGTAAAATTGCAAGATTTAAGATCAACATACAAAAATCATTTGAGTTTTTATACACTAACAATAAACTATCCAAAAAGGAAATTAAGAAAACAATCCCATTTCTATAGCACCAAAAAGAATAAAATATCTAGGGATAAACTTAACAGAGAAGATGAAGGATGTATATTGAAAACAATAAAACATTTATAAAAATATATATATTTTTTCATATATATATATATACACACATATGAAAGACTTAATATTGTTAAAGTGTCTCTATTGCCCAAAGTGTTCTACAGAATTATTGCTATCCCCATCAAAATTCCAAAAACATTTTCTATAGAAAAAGGACAAAAGCAATTCTAAAATTCATGTGGGACCACAAAAGACCACAAATAGCCAAATCAATCTTGATTAAAAAAGAGCAATGAATATTATCTCACATCTATTAAAATGGTTATCAAAAAAATAGATAAGTGTTGGCAAGGATATGGAGAAACTGGAAACCTTGTACACTATTGGTGGGAATGCAAAATGGTACAGCCATTATGGAAAACAATATAGAAGCTCCTCAAAAAATTAAAAATAGAACTACTGCAGGGTGCAGTGGCTTATGCCTATAATCTCAGCACTTTGGGAGGCCAAGACAGGTCAGGAGTTTGAGACCAGCCTGGCCAACATGGTGAAACACCGTCTCTACTAAAAATACAAAAATTAGCTGGGTGTGGTGGCAGGTGCCTGTAATACAAGCTACTTGGGAGGCTGAGGCAGGAGAATCGCTTGAACCCAGGAGGCGGAGGTTGCACTGAGCAGAGATCGTGCCATTGCCCTCCAGCCTGGGTGACAAGAGCAAAACTCCATCTCTCTCTCTCTCTCTCTCTATATATATATATATATATACACACACACATATATATGTATATAAAACTACTGTATAATCCAAGAATTCTGCTGTTGGGTACATATCCAAAATAATTAAAATAAATATATTGTAGAGATATCTGCCCTTCCATGTTTATTGTAGCTTTATTCACAACAGGAAAATATGGAAACAACCTAAATGTTTATTGACTGATGAATGGAAAAAGAAAATGTGGTATATACATGTGATGCAATAATATTCAGCCTTAAAAAAAGAACGTTTTGTTATCTATAAAAAAAAAAAACCTGGAGGGAATTATGCTAAATGGAAAAAGCCACAGGCTGAAGAGATGGGGAATTGAGGATTTGTTCAATGAGTATAAAGATTCAATTATTCAAGATGAATGCATTCTAGAGATCTTCTGTACAACATAGTGCCTACATTTAACATTGTGCACTTTAAAATGTTACTAAGAGGGAAGATCTCATGTAGTGTTCTTGCCACATGGACACAAACACACACATATATGCATGAACACACATATATGCACACACACACAAACAATCATAAGGACATGGGGAAATTTTTGGAGATACTGGATAGGTTTTTTTCCTTGATTTTGGTGATAGCTTCACAGGTCTATGCATATGTCCAAACTCATCAAATTGTATACATTAATTATGTACAGTTTTGTTCTACATCATCTGTATTAGTCTGTTTTCATCCTGCTATAAAGAACTATCTGATACTGGGTATTTATGAATTAAAAATTTTTAATTGATTCACGGTTCCACGGGCTTAACAGGAAGCATGACTAGGAAGCCTCAGGAAACTTACAATCATGGTGGAAGGCAAAGGAGAAGCAAGCACATATTACCATGGTGGAAGAGAAGAGAGACAGCAAGCAAGTGGGGAACTGCCACACACTTTTAAACCATCAGATATCGTGAAAACTCACTCACTATCATGAGAACAGCATGGAGGAAATCCACTCCCACAATCTAATCTCCTCCCTTCAGGTCCCTCCCCTGACACATGGGGATTACAATTTAACATGAGATTTGGATGGGGACACAGAGCCAAATCATATCATTCCACTCCTTGCCCTTCACAAATTTCATGCCCTTCTCACATTTCAAAAACAATCATGCCTTCCCAACAGTCCCCCAAAGTCTTAACTCATTCCAATGTCAACTGAAAAGTCCAAGTCCCAAGTCCCATCTGAGATAAGGAAAGTCCTTTCCGCCTATGATTCTGTAAAATCAAAAACAAGTTAATTACTTCCAAGATACAATGGGGATACAGGCATTGGGTAAATGTTCCCATTCCAAATGTAAGAAATTGGCCAAAGCAAAGGGACTACGGGCTCCATGCAAGTCCGAAACTCAGCAGGGCAGTCATTAAGTCTTAAAGCTCCAAAACAATCTCATTTGACTCCAGGTCTCATATCCAGGAATGTTGATGCAACAGTGTGGGGAGGTGGGGTCCCAAGGTCTTGGGCAGCCACCAGAGAGGCTGGGACTACAGGTATGAGTCACCACACTGGGCCTACCTAAAGATTAATAATCAGTCTACGCCCTAAGCAATCCAAGCCATAAGCAGTGTCTGAAGATTAGGTAAAGGTGCAATGTGCCTGCAGATGGACCTTAAGTCCATTTCTGCTACTTCAAAAGTTATTGCAGTGAGCTTCAGTTCTAGCCAGTGCTTTCCACACAAACCTGCAAATATGTCTTTTTTCTGAACTTTAGGTCTATGGAGAAAAGACGGAAAGGCCCAAAATGACTGCTGAACATGATATATAATGACAGCTGACACTTAAAGACTCTGTTAGCCCCTGGTATCAGGAAATCCAGGTGAAGTAAAGGCCCTGATTATGCTAAGGGTTGCAAGGATATCCAATAATATTTGAATTTCAAATAAACAACAAATAAGTTTAACATAACTATGTTATAAATATTGCATGGAACCCACTTTCACTAGAAAAATATATCTTTAACTGAAATTCGAATTTAACTAGGTATCTTGTATTTTTATTTGTTAATTCTGGTAACCAATATATCTTACATGAACTCTTGCAAAAGTATCCAAAACGCATTTCTGATCACATGTTTCAAGGGCTGCTTCTTGCTTAAGAAAAGACCTCTGATTGTCCTGGAATTTGAGGTGCTTGTAGGTCTGCTGTCAGCTCAACTTTGCATCTTCTTTCTCCAGGATGCCCCTCCCACACCATTTTTAGTCACGCAAAATCTCTTGTACTTTTGAGCAGGTCATATGTTTCTATGTTTCTCCATCTTCTTGAAGACTGTCTTCTCACTTAAGTGGCCATTGCTCACTTTTCTCTTTGTAGAAACTGTCTTCAAAATCTAGGTCAAATATCATACATCCATGATTGCTTGACTGGCTCTCCAAAGCTCAAATAGTAATTTTTAAAAATTTAATAAACTCTGTCTTCTTGTCTATGAACAGAAATGCATCATCAGTGCTGAGTGAGGGACTAAAAGATTTAAAGTTTCAGAAGCCCTGGGACATCTGGGAATGGGAAGGCCAGAAGAGTACCCATCAAAAGTTAGGGAGGCTGACCTGAGGGCCTCAGACTGAAAACACCAAGGCAGTTGGTTCTCATGAGCTCTCTGGGGATGGGGACTGTGAGAATCCCCATAACTGGCGGGAGCTCCTACCAGCTCACTCAAGCTACAGCCTCAGGCACATGGCCCTCAGAGCCATGCTGGCCAGCCACACAGCCCTGCATATTGTTCCCGAGAATGACTGCTCTTGTCACACCTGGGGGAGTGCCTCTCATTGGTCCACTCAAATGTGGAACTGCGGGTAGAAGGGATATTGGGCAATGCAGTTCCCAACTTGTTTTTGGCATACAGAAAGGGTCGTGGCAGGGCCGGTCTACAGAATGCAATTTAGCATATCACCTTTGCTTCAAAGACATCATCTCGACTTTTGTAATTTTATTAACTGGATTTGTAGACTTACCTTGGATGGGGATGGCATCTTACATATTCTTTGATTTGAAATTCCCAGCATAGTGCTTAGCAAATCTTCAATAAATGAACAAATAAATCAAACTTAAAAGTATAGCAGAAGACCTAGAGTCTATCCTCAGCTCCACATATTATCCTTGTTATTTTGCCAAAATCACTAATTACAAGCCTTTATATTTGCATCATTAAAACTATATAAACATCTCCATCCCACACACGCATACTTTTTTTAAATTAACAGTTGTGAGTGATATCACTCTGTAAGTGATAGAGATAGTTCTGTAGGATGAAACAGCTGTTTAGAAAAATAAGATCTCTTTTAAAAAAGATGTTAATAATTTTAATTATACCACATTTAAGCAGCAGAAGGGGGATTTATTTTGCCCTCTGCGTTATAGTTTCCTTTTGTATGATGTTACAGCCATTTCTTAGTAAATAAATGAATTAATTCAAAATTATTGCTTTAAAATTATGATTTATTGCTGCCATAGACAATTATAAAAGCCATGTACCCATGCTTCAAAGAGTAAACACAAGAGGAGTTTTCTCCTACTGTGACAATATGCCACATTTGGAAAAATCAAGATGAACAACTTAATAAACCTTTGAAAACTGTTGCCATCACTTTTGGTCACCATCACTGTACAGGATTATTTGCAGGGCTTCTGAGGTACACTACTTATTTTCCTCTGCTTTCATGCCATCAGTTACCTTAGTTTGCCTTCATTTACTGAGTAAGGTAAAATGCTACCATAAACGTTTCTCATGATCTATGTTATATGCCACTGGTATAGTTGGCAGAGGACACGACCTCAGAAGGGAGGTGGCCTGGGTATTAACATCATTATTGGCTCAAAGAAGATGCTTTACCTTCCTTCCAGTTCTTAGCTGCTTTTTCATCTTGAAAATAACTTCATTCAGATAATAAGGATTCTAATATTCTGTTCTGCTCAAACTTTTTATTAATATACAAATTATAACTTTATATATTTTGTACCACTGGATAGAAAGATATAAAATGTGTTTTAATAGGGTCTGGAAAATCACAATTACTGTTATTTCATAATTCAGATTAATTGCAGAATCAGATTTCCCAGCAATAAACTAGTAGTTGAAAGTGAATGAGGAAGTTAACTTCATGGAAACGATGAAATAAGAAGCCCCATCAACTGATTTCTCCATGGAAACAATCTTGAAGCTGACAAGAAACTGACCATATCAGCTCTTTCAAAATTCTCAGATCTCATGGAAACCTCACAATACCAAGGGAGTGTTTAGTGAAGAAAGAGGCTTCAAAGTCTCATTAAGATATAGTTATGTCCGTTTTGTTTACCTATCTAACTTTCCCTAATCCCTAGGCTCATGGCAGCGCCCCTCAGTCTGGAGTGGCTTTGCGGGAAGCATCTGATTAAAGAATTTAAGACATATAGTAGCTATTTATAGAGCTCTGGAGCATGGGATCATAGATGAGGCAAGCAACAGAGATTACCACAAGCCTGGGAAGAAGGAGGCTGAGAAGGAAGCTTCTTTGGGGAAACATACTTTGAAGGGTTTCCAGATGTAACAGGAAATATGAAGTATACTATTTATGCTCAGGACTGGTCATACACTCAGAAAAAAATCTAAGAGTACCCTAGTATTGTAAGTCTAATATTGGGCTTCATGTAAACAGAAAGTGAAGGCTAAGGCAGAGTCACACATGGCTTGACCTAAAGGATTACCTCAGCTCGGAGCCTGTCTTCAAAGATTGGGAGACCTTTTTTTTTCTTTTAGACTCCAAGCATTTCATCAACTCTCTCTCAGGTAACTGGCTAACTGATGAGATAATAGAATAGAAACTTTGGTGGCAATATATGAGAAGAAATATAATATTTGCAAAAGTAGTCTGGAAAAGTCACTGAACAAATAGATTACTGCAAACCTCAACAATACACAATAGCAAATTCTGAAGTGGAGGAAAGACTAATTTCTAGTATTACTACATTCAAAGTGCCAAATTTCAACCAAAAATTATAAGACCTATAAAAAAATTGGAGGCTGGACATGGTGGCTCATGCCTGTAATCCCAGAACTTTGGGAGACTGAGGCAGGTGGATCACTTGAGGTAAGTAGTTCGAGATCAGCCTGGCCAACATGGTGAAACCCCATCTCTACTAAAAATACAATAATTAGCCAGGTGTGGTGGCACACACCTGTAGTACCAGCTACTCAGGAGGCTGAGGCAGGAGAATCATTTGAACCCAGGAGGCAGAGGTTGCAGTGAGTCAAGATTGTGCCACTGCACTCCAACCTGGGCAACAGAGCGAGACTCCATCTCAAAAAAATAAAAATTAAAATTAAAATTATGGCTCATTCACAAGAAAAAAAAAGAAAGGAAATTTACAGAAACTGTATCCAAGGAAACTCAGGCATTTAACTTACTAGACACTTTAAATCAACCATCTGAAATACGTGCAAACACCAAGAAAAAACAATAAAGAACTGAAGAAAACCAGGAGAATAATATATAAACAAGTCAAGGATATCAATAAAGATATGGTATAAAAACAAGCAAAATTGAAATTTGGATACTAAAAAGTATAATGACTGAAATGAAAAATTCACCAGAAGGGTTCAACAGCAGATTTGAGTAGACAGAAGAAATAATCAGTAAACTTAAAAATAGGACAACAGAGATAACTCACTGTGAAAAGAGGAAGCAAAGCAAGCAAGTCTCTGTAGGATAATTCATTGGTTCTTTTGGTCTCAGGCCACCATTTTGTAACTTGCTCTTTTATACGCTGCCTTTATGACTTGAAAGAATTAATGCATCTTCAAAATTCTGCTCTGTACCTAACAGCAGAGTCTGAAAACATAAGAATTATAGCATGCTTCCTCTTTTTGTCTCTCTAAAGCCCTTCTATGAAGTAAATACATCAAATCTTTCCATCAAAGTTGAAATGGCTTGCCATGGGTCTAGATAAGACTAGAAACTGGACTACCCAAATTTCTATTATAAACTCAAAATCTAAGTATTGCTTTAGACCTATCCACAGCAGCTTTGTGTTCAGAAGTAGGAACAACTTTGTCAAAGTGTTCTAGCAAGTAAGATTGTTTTAAATAGAAAAGAATGTATTCTAATGCATCATGATAAAGTGATTAAAAATTTACATTTTAGTATATTTCTGCCAAATTTGACTCTCTATGATTAAATTGTCTTTCTTATACAGCTTTGGGAATTTTACAAAATATAAGATTGTCATTCCAGTTCTTTACAGAAAAAAAGTTTGATGGGTAATTTCCATGCTCTTCTTTATTATCAGAAAGACATGATAATTATTATCATTGCTTCCTTTAGCAACTTTAATAATAAGACAAATATTTTCAGTATTTAGTATGAGCTACTTACTGTACCAATTCCAGGCAGGTATGGTTTTCTGTAATTCTAGTGGGAACATAGGGAGGAAAGTTAACTGAATTTATATATGAGGAAATTAAGGTGAACAACTTAAGAAATTAGCTCAAGTATACACAGCCAGAAAAATGACTGATCCAAAACGTGAAATTAGACCACCAAATCCCTAGGTCATGTTCTTTCTGTTAGGCTTAATAACTGCCAAAATGCAAGCCCTTACTTTGCAGTCTTTAATGCAGATTTTCTTTGCTATATTTAAACCTTATAGACGTTACTGACATCAGATGAAATTCTGTCTTCTCCCTGGGCAGAGAAACACTTTTAAGATATTCCCTAAATAATAGATGAGCACAAGGCTAGATGCACAGCACTCAGACAGAAAGAGGAGACAAAAAACATTGCGGGCCAACTCTGTAATTGCACCTAAGTCATCTCAACAACTCCTCACAGCACATGACACTACAGCTGAGGAGACTAGGCTAGAGTTCCCCCAGAGCTTACTAAAACCTCTAAGTTCATGCCTGTGTGTCCTCTTGCATGTGTGTGGCTTGGGGACTAAGGTGTCCAGGGCAGGTGGGACAAAGCAGGAGGAATCACTTTTGATTCTAATCTTTTTCTACTATGCTTTTTTAATTTGCTATGATGAACAAATCAGAATTACTTTTAGAAAACAACGCATTTTGGCCGGGCGCGGTGGCTCAAGCCTGTAATCCCAGCACTTTGGGAGGCCGAGACGGGCAGATCACGAGGTCAGGAGATCGAGACCATCCTGGCTCACACGGTGAAACCTCATCTCTACTAAAAAAATACAAAAAAAGCTAGCCGGGAGAGGTGGCGGGCGCCTGTAGTCCCAGCTACTCAGGAGGCTGAGGCAGGAGAATGGCATAAACCGGAATGCGGAGCTTGCAGTGAGCTGAGATCCGGCCACTGCACTCCAGCCTGGGCAACAGAGCAAGACTCTGTCTCAAAAAAAAAAAAAAAAAAAAGAAAAGAAAAAGAAAACAATGCATTTTCTATTCTACCTCATTTCAAATTGATTAGTAAAGAGGAAGACCAGCGGTCACGTGATCTCTTTGAAGGGTCAAAAGAACTGAACTGAACACAAATAAGTAGCACAGTTATTTCAACAATTTCTCAAACACACTGGCAAGGTTTGGGGCCTTTCATTCTAGTGTTTATTAACTGGTCATTAAAACAACAGAAAATACAAATGAATTAAACCAAATATCTCAAACAAGCTCATGGAGAAAAGTTCTGTGTCATTGTATTAAAACTTCACATTTAGTTTTTTGATACAAGTTTTAAGAAGCAAGGAAATATTTAGAGAGAAATTTAACATGTTTAACAACAATTTGTGGAAACATCGCAATATCAAAAACTTAACTTAGCACTAGAAATTTGTAATTATTTTCCTGACCATTAATTTCCACACTAACAACAGACAGTAAAAGTAAAAGACAGATACTCACCAGCAAGCAGCTCAAGGTAGAATGGGAAGGGATGCACCAGAAATGGTGAATAATAATAGGAGAGAATTTTTAGATAAGTGAAGTAAATTGTGCCTCTTTCAACCTTCTCAAACTTTGTTGTGTTTTTAATGAAATTCTAAGTATCAACCCCTTCAATCATATTTCCATATAGTAATGTAACAAATGTTTTTAAAATTTACGAAGCTTCTTCCCAAACTGCATTTCCAATTAGTAATTAAAATCAAATTATTTTCTCTCTCCTAATACTTTATCTTCGACATGACTTAAAATTAAATATGAAAAATAAAAGCATAAAAATCTTATTTTTAAAAAGGAAAAATATTCTATAGATATTGAATATTTTCAATAGAAAAAGATCTTTACATTTAAAAAATAGAAGAAATCACAAAAGATAATAATTCTATACTTTAACATAAAACTTAAAAAGTAATATATAAACTTACAGTTTCTAGTCTAATAAGAAAGGAGTTTAGAAGCCACCACTCATACCCACGCAACTAGAACAAAGCTGAACAAACTGAAAATCAATAATGTTTTTTAGATCCATCAGATAATAGAGGCCATAGGGCACACTGCCTGAAAAACTGGAGAGGCAGGTACCAAGAATCACAGCCTGCTGGGGCAGAGGCTCACAGCTGAGCTAATACTTGAACTGCAATTAGCAAATACTGGCGACCCAAAGTGGAATAGCTTGAAAGTTAAAAACACCAGGGGACGGAATATTAGAGGAATCCACACACTTTCTTGCGTTTTACCTCCAGGAGCCCCACCAGGTTCTCAGAATTATTACAGAAAAATTCCCCCAAGCTTCCAGCAGAGGGGAGGAAAAGTAACCATTGTGAAATATGCTCAAAGAATTCTTTTTTCCTTAACAAAGTCCAGCCCACAGACAAACTATTTCACTCAAGACCAACAACTGACTTGGGTCTTACTAGCCTTACAAATATGGGGGAATAAAAATATCCATCTCAATCCCTGCTAGCTTTTGATTTGGGGAAAGGAAAATACCAAAATCTAGTCATTTCTAGCCTTCTTTTCTTACCTAAATGGAGGTGGGAGGGAACTAGGAAGTAATTCTAAAGGTCACAGCCTAGAGGCACTGATCTCACTAAGAGAGTAAGATTGAATGATGGTATTACAGGAGACATCCCCCTCACCGCCTCCACATCAGTTAGCCTTTTGTATAATAACAGGGAATTACAGATAAAACGACCACAAGGTTAGGCCGGCTAATCCCAGCACTTTGGGAGGCTGAGGCGGGCGGATCACGAGGGCGGGAGATCAAGACCATCCCGGCTAACACGATGAAACCCCGTCTCTACTAAAAATATTAAAAAAAAAAAAAAATTAGCTGGGCATGGTGGCGGGCACCTGTAGTCCCAGCTACTCGGGAGGTTGAGGCAGGAAAATGGCATGTACCCGGGAGTTAGAGCTTGCAGTGAGCCGAGATCGCCCCACTATACTCCAGCCCGGAAGACAGAGGGAGACTCTGTCTCAAAAAAAAGAAAAAAAAAAATGACCACAAGGTTCAAACCCTATATGAGGAGGATTCTCCAAGACAACGGAAAAGATAATCCAAAATACTAGACAAAATGTTAGCTTCTGGCACCTAGAGCAAGAGAAAACAGTATACACACCTACAATTGAGCCAGATAAATGTAAACCTCATACGAAAGGCCTATTTATTTCAGTTCATTTTACCTGATACATTAGGTCTGGCTCTCAAAATAAAGTTACAAGGCATGAAAAAGGCAAAAAAACAAATTAAAAAGCAAAACAAACTAAGTAAAAACAAAACAAAACCAAAAATAAAAACAAAAAACCTTAAAGACATAAAATATCAGAATCAGACTCAGATACACCAGGGATTATAAAACTATCAGTACAGGAATGTAAGTTAACCATGATGAAAATATGCTAAGGATGCTATTGAAAAAGTGATCAACGAGCAATAACAGATGGAAAAAGTAAGCAGAGGGATGGAAACTGTAAGAAAAAATAAAAAAGAAAGGCTAGAGATTGAAAAAAAGAAAAAAAAGTAACGTAGACATGAAGGAAGCCTTTGATGGGATCATCAGTAGATGGGACACAACTGGAGAAAAAAATAGTGAACTTGAAACATGTCAATAGACACTTCTCAAACTGAATAAGCAAAAGAAAGAAAGACAAAAAGAAAGAAACAATAAGAAAACAGAGAACAGACTATCCAATAACCGCTGGAAAAGTACAGAAGGTGTAATAGATCCATAATGGGAATAGCAAAAGAAGAAAGAGAAAAAGAAACAGAAAAATTAGTAGAATTAATAATGACTTCAGTAATGGAGAATTTTCCAAAATTAATGACAGATACCAAACTACACTTCTAGGAAGCTCAAGGAAAACCAAGCAGGATAAAGCCTTTTTTTAAAAAAAAAAAAAAAAAAAAAAAAAAAAAAGCATCTAAGCATGTCATATTCAAACTTCAGAAAAATCAAAGAGAAAGAGAAAATTTTGAAAGAAGCCACAGATGGGGAAATGCCTTACCCAGAGAGGAGCAAGGAAATGTATTATGTTAGAATTCTTCTTGGAAATCATGCGAGCAGAAAGAGGAGTGGAGTGAAATATTTACATTATTGAAAGAAAAGACACCCACTTGAAATTCCATATCCAGTAAAATTATCCTTCAGAAATGAAGAAATAAAGATGTTTTCAGGAAAAAATTGACAGAATTTGTCACCAGGAGGCCTGCCTTTCATGGTATGTTAAAATAATGTCTTCAGAGGAGGAAAATGATACAGGTAAGAAACTTGTATCTACATTAATAAAGAAAGAGCATTTTTTAAAAAATCAAGAAAGGGCCTTGTGTGGTGGCTCATGCCTATAATCTCAGCACTTTGGGAGGCCAAGGCAGGCAGACTGGTTTGAGCTCAAGAGTTTAAGACCAGCCTGGGCAACACAGCAAAACCATGTCTCTACAAAAATACAAAAATTACCTTGGCATTGGTGGCTCGTGTCTATAGCCCCAGCTACTCGGGAGGCTGAGGCTGGAGAATCACTTGAGCCTGGGAAAGCAGATGTTACAATGAGCTGAAATTGTGCCACTGCACTCCAGCCTGGGCAATAGAGTAAGACCCTATCTCAAAAACAAAAACAAAAACAAAAACAAAAAAAACAAGACAAACTAAAATCTTTTATTTTTCTTATTCTTAATTAGTGTAACAGAAAATTTTTTTTTTCAAAATAGTATTAGCAACAATGTACTATCTAGTTATCACATAGATAAGTAAAATGAGTGATGGAAATACTATAAGGAACAGGAGAAAAATTTAGGAATATGCAGTTACAGGTTAGCTGCATTATCTAAACATCAGTAGATAATGCAGCATTAATTATCAGTAGATAATGCAGCATTAATTATCAGTACATAATGCATGCTCTCAAATTATAGCATTATTTGAGAGTGGAGTTAGATGGATTATAAATGTATATTGCAAATGCTAAGGCAACAAGTAAAATGAAATATAAAGTAAACAAAATAAAATAATAAATTAAATTAAATTATAATTAGTATGGTAAAAGAGAATCGATAATGGAGTCATATGAAACACTCAAGTAAAACCAAAAAAGGCAGAAGAAAAGAACAGAAGACCAAAAAATAAGAAACAAACAAAGAACAATGGCAACAAATAGAAAACAATTACAGGTAATGTAGATATTAATCCAACTATATCATTAATCATAGTAAATATGAATGGTCTAATATATCAACTACATATACCAACTAAAAGGCAGAAACTTTCAAAGTGAATAGAAAAACAAAAGCCAGCTATGTGTTGTCCATAAGTATATAAAGCCACAAAAGAGTTAAAAGGAAAGGCATAAGGAAAAACATACTATGATTACAATAATCAAAAGAAATCATGAATAGCTCTATAAGTCTCAAACAAAGCAGACTTCAGAGTAAGGAAAATTATCAGAAATGAAGAGGGACATTACATAGTGATAAAGTAGTTGACATGGTTTGAATCTGTGTCCCCACAAAAATCTCATCTTGAACTGTAATATCCACTTGTGGGGGATCAAGGGGATCTGGTGGGAGGTGATTGGATCATGGGGGCAGTTTACTCCATGCTGTTATCATGATAGTGAGTTCTTATGAGATTTGATGGTTTAAAAGTGTGTGGCAGTTCCCCTCTCACTCTCTCTCTCTCCCTCCTGCTCCACCATGGTAAGATGTGCTTATTTCCTCTTCACCTTCCACCATGATTGTAAGTCTCCTGAGGCCTTCCAGTCATGTTTCCTGTTAAGCCTGTGGAACTGTGAGTCAATTAAATCTCTTTTCTCAATAAATTACCCAGTCTCAGGTAGTTTTTTTATAGCAGTGTGAAAACAAATATAGTGGCCAATTTCCCAACAAGTCATAACAATCCTCAATGTGTATGCACCTAAGAACATAGCCTCAAAATATTTTAAGTGTAAACAGAACTGCAAGAAAAAAAATAGACAACTCTACTGTTATGGTTAAATCTTCGATGACTCTCCATTTATAATTAACAGACCCAGCAAGCTGAAAATATGTAAGGACAGAGTTTAAATGAACATCACCACCAATCAATTGAATCTAATTGATATCTATAGAACACTTCTTTCAACAACAGCATAGTACAGACTCTTCTCAATCTCACATGAAATACTCACCAATAAATTATACCAATACTATTCAATCTCTTTTAAAAAATATGAGAGTAATTTTCTTAGTAATTAATTCTATGAAGACAGCATTAGTCTGGAAGCAAAATCAAGCAGAGACATTACAGAAAAGGAAAGCTATAAGCCAATATTTCTCATGAGCATAAATATAAAAACCCATAAATTGATAGAACATAGATAACAAAACATTAGCAAATTGAATGCAACAGCTTATACACCATAACCAAGTGGAATTTATCCTAGGTTTGAAAAGCCCTTTGAACATTAGGAAATCAATCAATTTAATCAATAACATCAATATACTAAATAATAAAACATATATTCATTATAAAAATAATGCAAAAAAAGCATTTGACAAAATCCAATATTAATCCATGATAAAAAACTCAGTAAGGTAGAAATAGAGGTAAATTGCCTCAACTTAATAAAGAACATTCAGAAAAACTTACAACTAACATCATACTTAATGGTGAGACACCAGATGCTTTCCTCGTAAGATCAGGCTAAAGCAAAGATGTGCCCTTTCATTGATCTTAGTCAACATCATACTGGAAATCCTACTTAGTGAAACAAGAAATAAAAATAAATCAAAGGTATATAAAACAGGAAAGAAAAAAAAATACCATCTTTGTTTGCAGATGACATAATTGTTTATGTACAAAATCTCAAAAAATGAAAAACCAACCTAGAACTAATAAGTAATTATAGTAAGTTTGCAGGTACAATGTTAATATACAAAAGTCAATTCATTTCAAAGATAATTGATATTTAAAATTTTAAACTACAACAGAACTTACACTAGCACAAATAAATGAAATCCCTGAGTATTAATCTAAAGAACTATCTATAATATCCATACGAGGATACTATAAAGCTCTGATGAAAGAAATCAAAACTCTAAATAAATGGAGAGATAGTCCATTTTGAGAGATAGAGAAACTTAATATTGTCAATATATAAGTTCTTGCCAACTTGATCTATATATTCATTGTAATTTCAACCAAATTTAAAAGGTTTTTTGTGTCTATTAACAAAGTGATTCTAAAGCTTATATGAAAAGGCAAAAGACCCAGAATCGCCAATAAAATGCTGAAGAAGTACAAAATTGGAAGCCTGACACTCCCCAACTTTAAGACTAACTAAAAACAATGATAATCAAGGCAGTGTCATATTGGTGAAATAGTAAACAAATAGATCAATGTAACAGAATACAGTGCTCAGGAATTGACTTATACAAATACATTCAACTAATCTTTTACAAAAGGGTAAAGGTAATTCAATGCAGAGAGGATTCAACAAATTGAACAAATGGTGCTGGAAAAACTAGATATCTATATACAAAAAATAAATAAACTTAGATACAGACTGCACCTTTTTCAAAATTAACTCAAAATGTATCATAGATCTGAATGTAAAATGCAAAATTATGGAACTTCTAGAACATAATGTAGGAAAAATGCAGGTGCCCTTGGATTTGGTGACAGTTTTTTAGATACAACACTACATTTCATGAAGGAAAACAAAAAGGCAAGGTGGACTTCATTCGAGTTAAAAATCTCTACTCTGTGAAAGATAATGTCAATAGAATGAGAAGACAAGCCACAGACTGAGAGAAAATATTTGTAAAACACTTATTAATAAAGAATTTGCATCCAAAATATGTGAAAAGTTCTTAAAACTCAAGAGTAAGAAAGCAAACAAGTCAATAAAAAATGAAAAAAAAAAAATGAACAGAAACCAAAGAGGATATGCTGATGGCAATTAAGCATATGAAAAGATGTCAAACATCACGTATCATTATAGAATTGCAAACCAAAACTATAATGAGAAACCATTACACACCTATGAGAATGGCAAAAACCCAAATAACAGCAAACACCAAATACTGGCAAGGTTGTAAAGGAACAGGAACTCTCATTCATTGCTGGTGGAAATGAAGGATGGTCCAGCCACTTCAGAAAACAGTTTGACCGTTTCTTAAAAACCAAACATATTCTTATCACACAATGCAGCAATTACACTCCTTGGTATTTATCCAAATGAGGTGAAAAACCTGCGTCCACAGAGAAACCTTACAAGGATATTCATAATTGCCCAAACATGAAAGCAAACAAGATGTTCTTCAGTAGGTGAATGAATAATCTGTGTTACATCTGTATATTGAATGTTATTCAGTGATGAGAATAAATAAGCCAGCAAGTCATGAAAAAATAAGAAGTAACTTAAATGGCTATTACTAGGTGACATAAGTCAGTCTGAAAAGTCTACATACTATACAATTCCATTTTAGGGCAGTAAAATTATCGTGTATGATACTACAGTGGTAGGTACATGTCATTATAATTTTGCCAAAAGTTTTAGGACTGCACAATAGGAAGACTAAACCCTAATATAAATTATAAACCTAAGTTAATAACAAACTTAAGTTAATAACAATGTAATGATATTGGTTCATTAATTTTAACAAATGTTAAACTATAATAGTTGCGGTGGTCAATTTTGTGTCAACCTGACTGAGACACTGCGTGTCCAGTTATTTGGTCAAATGTTGTTCTGGGTGTATATCTGAAGGTGCTCTAGATGAGAACATATGTGTTGGTAGATCGAATAAAGTACATTGCCCTCCCCTCTGGGGATGACCCGCATCCAATCAATTGAAGGTCTGAATAGAACAAAAAGACTGAGCAAGAAGAGATTCCTCCTGCCTGGCTGCCTTAGCCAGGACATTGGTCTTTTCCTGACTTAAACTGAAACATGGGTTCCTTTTAGGTTTGAGTCATAGGCTTTTGGACTACAACTTACACCCTCACCTCCTCTGGTTCTCGGGCCTTTGAACTTGGGCTAGAACCACATTGGCTCTCCTGGTTCAGGCTGCCAGATTCAGACTAGAATTACACCATGACTTTTCTTTGTCTCCAACTTGCCTGGTATATATCTTGGGACTTCTTTACCTCCATAATCGTCATAATCACTTAAACCAATTTCTTTCTTTCTTTTTCTCTTTTTTCTTTTGTTGACACAGAGCCTTGCTCTGTCACTCAGGCTGGAGTGCAGTGGCACGGTATCAGCTCACTGTAATCTCTCCCTCACAGGTTCAAGTGATTCTCCTGTCTCAGGCTCCAGAGTAACTGGGATTACAGGCACAAGCCACCATGCTTGGCTAATTTTTTTTTTTTTTTTTTTTTTTTTTTTTTTTTTTTTTTTTTTAGTAGAGATGAGGTTTTCCTTTGTTGGCCATGTTGGTCTCAAACTCCTGATCCTAGGCGATCCACCCACCTTGACCTCCCAAAGTGCTAGGATTACAGGCATAAGCCACCATACCCAGCTGCCAATTTCTTACCATAAATCTCTATCTATACATATATACATCTTATAGGTGCTGTTTCTCTGGGGAACCCTAATACACCAATGCAAAATGTTATTAATAGAGAAATTTTGTGTGCAGGAGGGAGAGCTATGGGAACTCTACAAGCTTTCTGCTCATTTTTTTTTTGTAAACCTAAAGCTCTTCTACAAATGATATGATTAATATTTTTTAAATGTAACATACTTTTTTAAATAAAGGAGACACAAACAGAAAAATATGTTAATATCTACTATTTAAAAAGTTTTTTTTTTATGTTTAATTTTTTTTTGGACAGAATCTTCCTCTGTTGCTCAGACTGGAGTACAATGGCACAATCTTGGCTCATTGCAAACTCTGCCTCCTGGGTTCAAGCAATTCTCCTGCCTCAGCCTCCTGAGTGGCTGGGATTACAAACGTGGCCACCATGCCCTGCTAATTTTTGTATTTTTACTATAGACAGAGTTTTGCTATATTGGCCAGGCTAGTCTCAAACTGCTGACCTCAAGTGATCTACCCACTTTGGCTTCCCAAAGTGCTATCATTACAGTGTGAGCCACTACACCCACCCAAGTGTCTTTAATATAGAAAAAAAATCAAAACATTTGAAAATAAATGAGCAAGGTATCCATATTTGAGAACTTGGAGCAACAGAGTGAGCTAATAGGGAATGGCTTCTCACAGTAGGGCACACAGAAATGCTTCCCACATTAGAGCCAGACATCAATTTATAACTGAGCCTAAAATAAGTCAAAATGAAAACTCAGGTATAGGAGAGAAAAAGAAAGAGGGATGAGAATCAGGAGGTGAGCATGCATTCATCATTCATGCGGGAGTTCACAGAGAGGGCCTTCTCTGAGACAGGCCTGCATGGGGTGTACTCCTCCTTTCAGGGAAGAGAACATTGCCAAGGGCTACAGATGTGGGAAACACACACCCAAGGCAGGCTTAACCTGCTTTCTCTCAGTGAGAAGTGGAACAGAATTACTCTCACAGAACAAAGAAAGTACAAGAAGTCCAAACTTCTTTACAGTCTCAGGAAGTAAAAAAATAAGTAATCAGACATTAGAAGCAGAAATTCAAGGCCTGTGCCACCACCTGGACAGGAATTCAAATTTACACAAACTCTCCTGGCATACAACCATTAAGCCAAAGAATTAACAAATAATCTCATCCAGGATGTGAAAACTGCTCGGTGGCATGAAGTAGCAAAGGCAGGTTTGCTCCACAGAACATTTTAAACAGCCTGGGGCACAAAGACTTCTTGCAAACAAACTGTACCTCCAACCATGCATTCATAATCCAAAATGATAAAAACTCATGAAGAAACAGAACATTGCAAAGAAGACTTGGGGGCTGGAACAAACATGTGGGTCATGACTCCAAGAATAGAACATTTAAGAGTAATCAGACGAAAAACTGTGTGTATGAGATCAAAATAAATATAATCCAAATTAAAGAAAAAGATGTTTTTAAATCAATGCTATATATATAAAAGGCTGTAATGTTGAGAATGTAGACATTCTTCAAAGATTACTTAGATCAAATCCGGTAGTGACTGTTTGCTGGCTGTGTGAACTTGGGTATGTGACTCAACCTCTCTATGCTTCAGGTTCCTCAGCTATAAATAGAGATGATAGAAACTACTTCACAGGGTTGATGAGATTGCTAAAGCAGTTAAAAACATGATAATGAGGCAGGGCGAGGTGGCTCATGCCTGTAATCTCAACACTTTGGGAGGCCAAGACAGGTGAATCACCTGAGGTTAGGAGTTCGAGACCAGCTGAGCCCACATGACAAAATCTCATCTCTACTAAAAATACTAAAATTAACCGGGCATGTGGTAGGCACCTGTAATCCCAGCTACTCAGAGGTTGAGGCAGTAAAATTGCTTGAATCTGGGAGGCAGAGATTGCAGTGAGCCAAGATTGCACCACTGCACTCCAGCCTGGGCAACAGAGCAAGACTGTTTCCAAAAAAAAGAAAAAAACACACAAAAAAAACACCATAATGTGTAACATACAATATATCACTTGGAAAAGTGCATAGTTGGTGTTTAATAAATGATAGCTACTACTATTAAAGAACAAGGTTTGTGTACATGTAAAAGGAGAAATAGTAGGACACATGAGAAAGAATGAGGAGAAGAGAAAATAAAGAAAATTTTTGAGAATTTTGCCTATTCAAATATATGTGTTTCTAAATTAATAAACACATGGTATAGCAAATAGAATCTGGTGCATGTTAGATGATCAAAAAATATCTGAATGAATGAATAAGACATGATCAGGATAAATAATAAAAAACATAAACCTAAATAAAAGTGTATATATACACAGGTATACATATGCACATATATACATGCATGTGCATCGTATATGTGTGTGCTATGTGTGTGTGCTTATTTCTGTATGCCTGCACATATGTGTACATTTGTACATGAATGTGCATGTTGGTGTAAACTGCAGAATATCAGAGCCAAAGCAATAACTCAAAAAGCAGTACAGAGAAAAAGCAGATAATCTCCTCCTTCTCCCCAAAGATAATGATTAGGATGAGAGCAGATCTCTCTTCAAGCAAAAATAAATTTTAGAAGACAACAAAACCCTTGTTTCAAAGTGCTGGGAGGAAACAGCTGGTGACAACTAAATAATCATTCCAGGATAAGGACGAAATAAATACTTTCCTTTAAAAAAAAAAATAACTGAGCAAGTGTAACGTTGTTGATAGGCAGTTTTACAAGATGATGTACTTCAGTTAGATGAAAATTAGTCCTAAAGTGAAAAAGCAGAATGCAAAAACAGCTAGCAAGCAAATAAATCTTGGAATATATTGGTAAAGCTAAAAACTGTTGATGAAAAATAAGCATTTATGTGTGTAAAATTGTAATGCAGAGTGTGTTTAAAACCAGAGTCGTTCTGCCATGGGTGATACTGCTTTCCCAGGGTTGCTGCGGTGGTGGCCATCAATCACTTTTGCTTTCTAGGAACCTGGGGACATTTCTCTGACCCCAACAACCATGGATGTCTGGCATTATTTTCTGCCCTAATAATGAAACTTAAATGATATTTAATTTTGCAATTATTACCAAATAACATATAATGTATTAGAGCAGTGCCTCATGGAAAACCTGTTCCCTGAGGATGAGTTTAAGAATAACTTATTTTGAGTTTAAATATGAGTTTAAGAATAACTTATTTTGGGTTCATTAAGCATTTGGGGCAGTTCCAGGGGATTTTGAGGCACAGCTTGTGACCAGCAGTAAATCAGTTTCTAGGTCAAATGAAAGAGTTTAAAGAAATCCAACTAATTTATAAGAAGATTTTAATTTGAGTAAAATGATGGTATTTAATTTTAAATTTTCTTTAAAAGTTATAGGAGAAAACAAAGCTAATGGTAATAATAACTATAAATAAATGTTCATCAGTATTCTGCTTAAACTTATTTGGATTTACTTTAGGAAACTTCTGGTTTCACTCCAAAGCTACTGTAATGTCAGGCATTTATAGAAAATCTTCACAGAAGCAGCTTACAGATGTGGGTTCTCAGTTCATTGCCTGCACGTCCCATCGAAAATGGATACAGGTACTGGAAACCAGACACGCAAAAAGAATAAAAATGAAAAGAAACCAGTGTTATCCAGGCAGTATTGCCTAAGGCTTTGAGTTAAATCAACTGGTACACATCAATAACCTCCACTTTTACCCTTAACATTACTGAATTTATATACTCATTACACATTGCCGAAATGTGTGAAAATCTGCTGTTCAAAGATAAGTAAAGTGCATCCTAGATGAACCCTAGCTTCAAGCTTAACTCTGACCTCTAGTTTGGAAGATATAAGGAGACAGTAAGAATGGGACCACCAGTTACACTGCCCAAATCAGTCACTGGTGTGAAGTGAAAGGGCTCATCTTTCTTTACAAAAAAAGCACTATAAAACCTGAGCTTTGGCAATATCATAGGTCCTTGGACACACGCCTCTTCTCCAGTCAACCCTGCGAGGGGGATGACCAATATCATTTTAATCTCTATTCACATATGCTAATTTTCTGTGACCATTAGGACAGACTTCAGTATGCATGGTGTGAACATCACTGGTATGTTATCAATACAGGCTAGTAACTCTGAAAAAGCAAAAACGATGTTTTCTTTCATTTAGTCATTCACATAAACAGTCTTCATTAAAATCTACACTATGGAAGTAACTGTTCTTAATGTTGTTGACACAGAAGTATATGAAACAGTATCTTTGATCTCATAGAGATTTTATGATTTATTTTTATATTTATATATTAAATTTAATTTGCATTCCAATGGGTGATGATAAATACAATGGGGGAAAGACGCTTATGGAAACAGAATGAGCAGGGAGTAATAATTAAGTACACTGACTAGGTAAGGCCTCTCTAAATGTGACATATGGAGAGGAGAAATTAATGAAAAGAGGAAGCAGCAAAGATGTCTTAGACATCTTTCATAAAATACAGAATTTCATAAAATACAGAAAATAGAACAAATAAACCCTTGAATAATGCCATAAGACTTAATAGAAATAAAAGATGGAGGGGAAAGGATAATTTTAAAAGTAAAAAAAAAAAATTCAAAAAGAAAGGAGGACTACTGATTATGGCTACATGAGACTGATGATTTCTCTAGCCTCCAAAACTCAACTTGAAAAAATTTTAAAAATAAATATATAAAACCTTTCAGCGTTATTCTGGATATTAACCAAAGACAAACAAATTCTAAAATTTTGGTAACTACAGAAATCTTTTCTGGTAAAAACTTTCCAAAATTTTGATACAAAATTCAAGTCCACTAATTTGTTAGAATGACTCATAAAACTCAGAAAAGTGCTATAATTTGCTTATTATTTTATTTAAAGAATACAATTCAGAAACAGCAAAAAGGGAAATTCATTGGGCAAGGTCTTAGGGGGACAGAGACAGGGTACAGAACTTGTTTGCCCTCTCCTCATGGAGTCCAGGTGCATCACCCTCCCAGCATATCAATGGATTCACCAACCAGGAAGCTCCCCCAAGCCTCAGTGTCCAGATATTTTACTGGGGTTTCACTAGGTAGCCATGATTGCTTAAATCATTGGTCATGTAATTCAACTCAAACTCCAGTCTCATTCTTGTCCATGGAAATTGGGGTGGCTCAAAATTTCCAGTCCTCTAATGATGTGGTTGATTTTTCTGGTGTGCAGCCACATCCTGAAGCTTTTCAGGGCTAAGTCACTTCATTAGCATAACAAAGACACTTCTGTGACTTGGGAATTCCCAAGGACTTTTGGTGATATGTGTCAGGAACCAGGGACAAAGGCCAGATGTATTCTCCATAATATCACAAATATATATAATAATACCACAAAGGAAGATACAAAACTGGAACTATATTAAAATTTCTATATTCTATCAGAATTAGGTTAGTATTAATTTGAGGTCAATTATAAGATGTTTGGATTCATATTGTTATGCCAGAGCTACCTCTAAGAAAATAATTGAAACATATGGAAATACAGTTTTAAGGAGAAAAGATTAAAATTGTACGTTAAAAATTATATAACACAAAAGAAGCCTAAAGAAGGAGAAACAGAGAAACAAATGTAGACACAGAAAATAGTAAAATGGAAAATGTAAATCCAATCATTTACATTGAATGTGAACATTTACATTGAATGTGAACAACCTAACAACCACAGGGAATAGGCAGAGATTTTCAGACTCAGTGAAAAAAATGAGAACATTCAACTCTTTGCTGTTTCCAAGAGACAGACCATATAAGCAAGAATGCAAGTTTGAAAGTAAAAAGATGGAAATACATTGAGACAGACCATAGATGCAAGAATGAAAGTTTGAAAGTAAAAAGATAAAATAATGGCCAGCCAACAAAATTAGGTAGTGATCCCTGGAATCTGTAGATATTACCTTATAAGGAAAAGAGTCTTTGCAGGCGTGATTAAATTAAGGACCTTCAGGTTATCCTGGATTTTCCAACAGGTACTAAATTCAATCATGAATGCCCTTACAAGAGAGACATAATCTTCTGTGTATAATCTGTGTATGGTATACACGTATTCCATGTATAAATTCTTTCTACATATAAGAGATATGCAGAGAAAGATTATGCAAAGAAGAAGAGGAACAATGTGACCAAGAAGGCAGAGATTTGACTGATAGGGCCACAAAGATGTATCACTGTAAAACAGGGATGATGGATGATTTGAGGTGTCAACTTGACCTGATTAAGGGATACCAAGATAGCTGGCAAAGCACTATTTATTTTCAATTATTTTATTAATTATTCTCAATGTTTCAGTAGCCACTGAGCCCATTTGTCTTCTGCTGAAGGGGATGTCTAGGTGGTTTGGCATTTGATTAGAATGATTGGGCTGCCTCATCTCAGGGGGCACTTGTCAGGGGTTTGTCCAAGGGTTTTCTTGGGGAAGCAGAATCCTGTAGATATGTGGCTACAGAAATGTTGTTGAGATATTAGTGTTAAGTTTTGGAGGTTGAGAACTGCATCCAACATGACGTGACAATGAGAACTGCATCTGACATGACTGTTTTCCTTCTTCAAGCTGCACTTTGATGATGTCATGTTAGCAGAATTAAATGTATATGGTGAAATAAACTGCAATTATAATGATGGATTATGGACTGTCAGGATAATTTCCGGCCACAGTTACATACACACTTATACATTCTCTCTCTCTCACACACACACATATTGTATTAGTTACAGGCAAATGATTTAATCTCTGTTGGGAACAGGCCCCCCAAAATCTGGCCATAAACTGGCCCCAAAACTGGCCATAAACAAAATCTCTGCAGCACTGTGACAGGTTCATGATGACCGTGATGCCCACGCTGGAAGGTTGTGGGTTTACTGGAATGAGGGCAAGGAACAACTGGGCCACCCAGGGCGGAAAACCGCTTAAAGGCATTCTTAAACCACAAACAATAGCATAAGCGATCTGTGCCTTAAGGACATGCTCCCACTGCAGGAGCCAAACCCATCCCTTTATTTCAGCCCATCCCTGCATTTCCCATAAGGAATACTTTTAGTTAATCTGTAATCCATAGAAACAATGCTTATCATTGGCTTGCTGCTAATAAATACGTGGGTAAATCTCTGTTCGAGGCTGTCAGCTCTGAAGGCTACGAGACCCCTGATTTCCCACTCCACACCTCTATATTTCCGTGTGTGTGTCTTTAATTCCTCTAGCGCTGCTGGGTTAGGGTCTCCCCGACTGAGCTGGTCTTGGCAAATCTCAATAAGCAATAGATTAGATATATTATCCTCTTAGAGAAAAACATATGCTAAAAAAATTTCCTGTGGGTCAGGGTTAGGCAGACTGCATTTGTTGGAAGTCACACACTGGATGTTCATTGCTTCTTAGTCTCCTTTGCATAGCTCAGAATGTTATCCATGGATCAATATAAAGCAGTGGAAAGCTATGGGGGCAATAGCATGTTAGTTCTTCCAGACCACCCTATGTCAGCCCCCAAAACCACCTTCTCATTTCTACAGTTTATGAAGTCTTAGGTTTTAATCATGAATTAAAAGAAACAGATATATTTGCAGAACATCTCTGCATTTTCTATAAAAGCTGCTGATATGGGTATTTTCTATTGAGAGCTCCTTCTCCTGTAAATTCAACTAAACATGAAGAACAACATAACTTCTATTTCTTCTGCTTTGGGCTGCCTACTTGAATTGTCAACACTTCTATATTTAGTCTCAAAGGCTTTCCTTAGCTTGCATTTTTAAATCATAATCACAGAAGAAAAAAGGCAGCATAGTGAGAGCCCACATTTGTTGAGTGTTCAATTTGTACCAGGCATTGCCCATATCTAATCCTTTCACCAATCTTTGGAGATATGTGCTGGTGTTATCACCACTGTATGGGTATAGAAACTCACACTGAGGGTTGATAAACAATTTGTCAAAAACCACACAGCGAGTAGGTTGGTAAGTCTGTATTTAAATCTGCATTCTCAAGTTCCAGTGTACCACCTCCTGCTCATTTGCAACCATGCAATAACTATTCAGGTTTTATTACATATGCTTTTTTGTAAAGGTAATGTGTAAAGCAACTAGAAAAATCATATCTCACATTCTCATGTTTTGACCATTCTTTTCATTTCAGCAATGACCTTATAATGAGGCCACACAGAAGCAAGACAACCATACAGTGAATGAAGGTGACACTATCTGTGGACCAGTTCCCAGAGCATGGCCTTGATCCTATGGACCAGGTCAGCCTTGGGGCTTTTTTCATTACAGGAAGGAATGGTCAGATTTACAATTTGCATAAATTTCTTCAGCTGCTTAGTATCGGGTGGATGTATGGGTCTGAACTGGAAAGCAGGAAGCCTAGTTTGGGGCTCCTCAAATAGTACAATTAGAAGAAATCTGAGCTGGAGTTAGCATCCTAAGAAGGCTTTGAATGTGGGAGGTAGAGAATATATATATAAAATAATATAATATATACACTCATTCCAAGCTAAAATGTTCATAAATTTGTGTCACTGAGAAAGACCTTGAGAAGTTTGAAACTCGCAGAGACTTCTTGTTCAAATCTCTCATTTATGGATGACATTCAGAGACAGGAAGATAATTTCCACTGATGTGTGAGTTGCCTTTGGAAAGGAAGCCTCAAGGAAAGAAGCTCATTGTGCAACTTGGATAATATAATGAGGACCATGAATTTATAATTGAGCAACAAAGCAGAATCAGGAAGCAACATCATGTTTCTAAATTAAAAGATCTGTTTGGAAAAAATTTAAGTGTTGGTCCTGACAACTTCTATAATTGTGCTGAAACCTTCTTAAGCATTTGTGATTCAGCATTCTTTTAGTTACAGTTGAACATCAAAAATAATAATAATAAAAGTCCCCCTAATATATTTTAGGCAGTTATTTCTTTCAGATGACACTGTGACGGACATTTTTAAACTCTGTGTATTGTACAATAAATGCTTGGCAGATTAGCAATTTGCTGTAAATAAGAATGTTTAGAGAGCAGTTTAATAATATTAAACTTTGTGAACTTTATTTTGTTTACTGATCACTCGTGTTAACAGACTAAAACATGCAACCATCAGGCACTATTAAAACGCTGGACATAAGTTGTTTGATACATATTTTTAAGCATAGATAGCCGTTCCTTTGACAGATTTTTATAATATTTTTGCTGCAGCATCAAATTTTTTTGAGAAAGACCACCCCTGGCACAGGAAAACATGAAACTATTTCAAAGTATATTAAATGTCCTGCTTGTTTCCTTACTATTGTTTTAAATGTCACTATGGAGATGATAGTTACACTGAATTTTAAGGGAAGAAAAGCAACCAATTAACCAAAAATAAGTGCAAAACTATTTCAGCATTAGAAATAGCTTGCCTTTTTTCTGACATGGATACTGCTTTAAAACTTTCTTAATGGCAATCCTTGGATTCACAGAATCAGAGTCTCAAAATGGAAAACCAACTTCAGAAGATATTTAACCTTGTTTTTTGTAACCTTCCTAATATAAAATCTCCCATCTGTTTAAATAGTTCCATTAATCATCACAACTTTGTCATTGAGTATAGATGTGACTAAGAAGCTTCTGGAGAATTGTCTTAGGTAGCACATGAAATTATACCTGCCATTCATGACTAAAAATGAAATAATCTTAACATTGAAGGGATATTGATGAGGATTACCCCCCATGCATCTTAGTAATTAGAACTTTCTTCCACAACATCCCTTATAGATTTGTTGAGAGCTACTATCTGTGTATACCTTTCAGTCTTCCCCAAACCATGGAAGTGCTTCCCATAATTTCTATTTCAAAGATAATTTTCTTTTAGTTACAGCTGAACATCAAAGAAATAATTCCTCTAATATGTTTCAGGTATACTAAGAAACTTGCCTCAAAATACAAAGGCAAATGGTGGTACAGCCAGATTGCAAATGCTGGCCTTTCACCTCTAAAGTCTGCACTGGTTTCTCCCATGTAGCCAGGTCACTGGAACACATATCTGCCTGCGTTGGGAGACTGTGTATTTCCCACCATTGGAACACTACCATGTTCAAAGGATGTTGTGGTAAGAGACTGCACTTCAGAGTGGTAGATGAAATGGATGGCTACATTGTTACTGCTTTCTTTTCAGAATCTGAGACTCCATGATCCTTTTAATCTAAGGGTGTGTGTGAAGGGACAGAGGGTCACAGATCTACTGCCAATTGTTCCACTATTTCTTCATTGAGCACATTGTACCTCAGCCAGGCGCCAGACCTTCTCATGCACGAGGGCCGGTTCCTATCTTGGTGCATTTGTCTCATGTGCTAATGTGAGGACAATTTGGCAAATGATTTATCAGAGAAATATATGACTTCAGGTGCCTCTGTTTCTTCAAATATAAACCAAAGGAAGGAGCGGGCTGAAATTTGATGATGTGTTTGCCTTCTGAGAACTGGGTACAGTTTATACATCAATTTCATCCAGTTTGCCTTGCTGGCTTTGTAGTCAGACAGGTCTGATTTTAAATCACCTAAACTGCTATCCCGAGCCACAAAAAAAGTGGAAGGAGGATAATACTATTTTCTTCTCAAATTCATTATCAGACTTAAATAGGATATTGAATACATGTAAATTTCCTAGTGGGGTACCCATTACAAAGTAAATTTCCAAAGATGTTACAGTTATTCTTCTTACCACTCTACATTTTTGGGCAAGACTGATGTAATCTTAGATGCCTCTGTAGCTCATAGAGAACGGTGTTTCCACCTGTGTGCCCTGTGGAACACTGCTACAAGGTATTAGAAGATGTTCTACTACAACAAAAATAATTTTCCCATGGAAATTATGCAATAAACAAATTCCACCAGCGTTCCATACACAGTGTGCAATATGAGTCCTCTAAGAGAGTGATATAATTAAACAGTGTTATCCCAGGATGTAGCACCAGGATTATGTTCTCTCCCTGCTCCAGAGGATATGAGGACATGGCATGGCATGTAGAATTACACAGAAGACAGTCTGGGACACACTGACAGAGACAGAAGACTCTGCACTTTGGCAATACAGTTGGGGGGCACTTAAGCACCTCGGAAAGAATGTGAGCAAGAATCAAGACATTCATCTTGAATTTGTTTCAATAGATTGAAATACTAGTAATTTGATTTTGATTTTATCGATTATTGGTCACAATTTTTTTAGGACATACCTGAAGAAAAAGGACAGAAAACCCTTGTCCTAGTGGGCAGAGTTGTCCACCCACAGTGGGCCAGGAGATGCCATTTAATTCAGCACCACCTGTAAGCAAAGACTAAAAGTGCTTTGAGGACACAGAGAGAGGAAAAGAGCAAACCAAAGTATCTAAACACAGGACAAAGGAATTTCTTCTTAAAAGGAGGGGTCACTCAACCCTCAGTACCCCTGATTCCAAGTTAAAGACCAGCTAATGCAGGTGAATGAACCCTAGTTTGTTTTAGCCTCTCAGTGCTCAGGGGCTGCTTTGCTATTTTCCCACAAACTGCAACTGCCCAGCTCAGAGCTAAAGGTTGGTGAGCTTTGGCCAGCAGCCATTTTTTAGCAGCTAAATCAGAAGTGTCTAGAAAACTTATCTTGCTCTGTATTTGTTTCCCGCAGGCCCCAGGGAATCTGACCCCAAGGTCAAACATGACAAAGTCAATCCTGCAGCTGGTTTCCTTGACCCCAAGGAAATCTTTATATCCTCAAAATATGGACTAGGAACTCTGAACTGACAAACCAGATTTCTAACCCCATCAGTAGTGGCAGAGGCCAAGTAGCCTCCCCCAAAGTGCTGTGGGCCCTGGTCTTCAGCTGCTGATAACAGTTGCATGGTGCTAAGCTCAGTCCCCTTGTTACATATCTCACAATGCATGCTCATGTTTCTGTATGTGTGTACCTCACTACTTATGGACTTGCTTTTACTGTGATGCATGGAAGCTCAAAACGCTTAAGTGTAAAGGTCACAGGTGACTAGATAAATGATAAGCAAACAATGTGGTTCCAATTTTAATTTCTACAAATACTCTCAGATGTACCCTCAAATTAAATTTGCTATAAGTGCTGAAGTAGATTTCCTAGAAACCAAGCTTAAAAGTCTATATAAAATTAATGTTATTTTAAATACTATTTTAGTTCTTCCTTTTCTTTTTAAAATATCAAACACATATGATTTGGAAGGCCTCCCTGTGAGGATGTCTCATTTTGAGATATCGCTGAAAAAAATCTGATTTTCAGATGTTCATGCTAGTAAATACCCAGAGATGGCTGTCCAGCGTCACCTCCCTATTCAGACCTGGCTTTCCTGCAGCTTGATTTTCTCCATCCACCAGGCACCATTCCAGGCTGCTCATCCTCCTGGGGTTTCTAGCTTTCCAGGGTGATGCAGACCTGAACACTTCTCTATTTTTACTATAGCTGAATAAAGCCCAGGATTTTTTTCCGAATAAGGTTTCTATTGCTGTAGAATATTCAGCCTATGGACAACAGCAAACAAATGAGTGATGCTGGAAACATGAGACGTGAGTCTGGACCTCTAGAGTTCTCACAGGCAGTGAGTTCTTGCCAGTGGCTGGCTGCTCTCTTAGGCAATACCTGGAAGTCCCTCTCATCCCTTGCTTTTCTCATGATTCCTGAGGGCGGAGCTGGAAAACATCCCCAGTCTACTCTCCCTAAACCACCTTTCTCCTCTTCCTCAACCTCAAAGCCAGGAGACACAGCTAAGAGAGAACAAGGGCTGGAGACACCAGGAGAGCTCCATGCTCCTTCCTGATCTCCCTCCGGGTGGGTTGCATACCCAGATATCCCAGCCAATGCGCTTCTAAGGAACTCAAGTGACCTACTCCTCTCTATGGAAGAGGAATGGCTGAAGGCACAGGGGATCTTCAAAACTTTCACCTCATCCAGGGCAGGTTGCATTCCCTAATGGAGCCCGACTCACACCTGGGCAGGTGGCATCAAGCAAGTACTTTCATCCAATTGGCTTTGATACCTAGTTGGTAGTGGTTTCAGAACACCAGTCCTCTGAAGGAAGATGCCTTCCGAATAAATTTTATTCAGACGAGCTGTAGGAGCCACCCTGGGAAAGAGAGAAGAGCAACAAGGAGGGTTTTCATGTTCTTGCTGTCAACCTTCAGCCACAGTCCCAGTGGTTGGGGATTTCTCATTATATCTTATTTAAAGAAAGAACTTTCATAACCCAAAACTTGAAAACTACTAAATTGCACAATCCTGTAAAGATCCTTTTAACTCTGTCATCTCAACTTTGTTAAGTACTTATGTCATCATTATTTAACTTCTCCTGGAAAATGTAAGTGATTATCTAATCCAGTCATTGAACATCTGTTCTTCCTTTCTTCTTTCCCTTTTCCTTTCTCCCTTCCTTCCTTATTTCCTTCCTTTCTTCTTTCCTCCTTGGTTTTCATGCCATCACGCCTTTCATTTTTTCTTTCTTTAAATTTGGAGGTTTCAAAGGGTTTTTTAGAAATTAGTATTTTGTGCTTTTATAAATTATTAAATATTGGTTTTCAAAAGAGGTTTACCCATTACATGGACCAAAAGATAAAGGATAATCCAAATATTTAGACATAGACAAAAATTTAAATCCCCAATTTAAAAGATTGAAATAGATTTTATTGTTTTTCCCTTGATTGATTAGAGACGCTCAACTGAGAGTAGGTTGTCAGTGGGAATGTGCCATGAACATGGATTCATTAAGGAATCCTCAGAGCCAGTCCAGAGACCCAGAAGGCTGTAGGGAAAAGGGTCACCTATGAAGCCTTATGGGACCTGGACTGAGATTCTGGCACAGAGCGTGAGTCATCAAGCTAGCCTCTCTGGGCTTTCCTCAGGCTCTACTACCTATTGTCTGGGCTTTGGCCTTCTCATCTACAAAATAGGAATAATAATGGCATCTGTAAGATTTTTATTAGGGACTCAGTTTTTCCATCTCTGAAAGGATTTTCTTAGGATATGTAACGCTCATAGAACGGTACTTGAGTAGTGACCAATAAATACCACCTATTAGTATTATTTTTGCCATTAATGGTTGTTTCGGAGAAAATCCCTTCACCATTCTGAGCATCAATCTCATCTTTTGTCAAATGTGATACTCATACATCTCCTATCTCATATGTTAAACAATGACCTGAGTCCAGGGAGAGTTGACAAGGTGTGATGTTGGCCATGGAGATGCTCCTGGTGTTAGCATTTAAGTTAATTGATTGCAGAATGTGAGGACACTTCAGGCCATGCAATTCATGTACTTTCTATTCATTGTCTTTCTTCTCTACAGAACTCCTTAGTGGTCTTGTAGTGCTCAGCATGAAGATCCATATGGCAATTGGACAGGCAATCACATTCATGTTTTGAGTTAGTGTTAATGATTATGTTTACATTTTATTTAAGTTACAGATTTTTCTCTCACTTGCCACACATTCATCTTAGTTCTGCTCTGAGGAAATATATGCCCTATTTCTGCTGTTAGAGTTTCAAACACTAGAAGATAAGCATTTGGCACTTGGCTTGAGCTCCCTTCCCTCCCTTCCTTCCTGTTCTATCACATGACAAATTGAGCACATGACTTTGCTTCCTCTCTCCCATCCCACTGTGTATGTACATGTGAGTGTGAGGGAACATACATGTGTGTGTTTATGTAAACACAGCCAAGCCCCTTTGCAGAACCTTATTTTGGACTGAAGTTTTAGGATACTATCCCTGAGGATACTATTTTGAGATAAATCTCTTATGAAATTATTGGTTAAGTTTATATATATATATATGTATTACCTTTCTGTAATCTTCTGAAAATGTTTGTGTAATTGCTTTTCAATGTTTTTAATATTCTTGCCTTTTTTTCTTTTTGGTTTTAACCAGAATGTACCAGAATGTGAAGCAGACATACTAAGATAAGAATAAGAGTGATTTTCATAATGTTTCAAGTTCAAATAAAAGGAATAATAAAATTGAGCTCCCTTTTCCCTTTTGCAATCTCAGACTCCAGAAATAAAATATTTAATTAGCCCTTTTAGGTTTCATGATCTTATCTTTATTTATTTAACATAAATAACCTGCAGATATTCTAAAAATATCAGAGGTGGCTTACATTAAGATACATCTGCAACATGGTTAAAAGAGAAACTAAAAAACTTTGGTAAAGGAAGGGATATAAATATATCAGTCACCTTGAAATGTCCTTACGATAGTTGGATATCAAATTGACCACTTTTAGGTACCTTCACAGCCAAAACACAAAGGAAAACATTTTTGTTCAAATACTTCTCATTGTCTTATTTTTTATAAAATGAAGCCATTTCTATGACCAGTAAAGTATTCCTAGCATTGAATTCTAAAAGGAATGTATTGTGTTTGTATATTTTTGAGGGACAATATATATCACCACAAATAATAGCTCTTTAAAATGTGTTTCCAATACATAAAAATAAAAGTCATAGGTATAACATATTTACAGGAGCAAAACTAAAAATGCCCAGCTCAATGTGCCTTTAATGATTGATTTTACCAGAAAGAGGTATGTCTTATGTTTTTTCACCATTTTGGAATTGATTTATCACTACTTCCTGTTATGCTAAAATTTTTCTCTAAACTGTTTAGATAAAACAGTTGTTTTTACATTACTTCAAGCAGTTTTGAGAAAAATTTTGACAAATCGTATGGATGTGTTTTATGATTTGAAACTAATCAAGAAAACAAGATAGAGAAGTTCCAGCATTCTAGAGAATGGGCAGAACAGTCAAGTACAACAGCCAAGTGCATAACAATTTTCATTGCAGCAGACTGTGGTGGCTCACACCTGTAATCCCAGCACTTTGGGAGGCTGAAGTGGGGGAATCTCTTGATCCCAGACGTTCAAGACCAGCCTGGGCAATATGGCAAGACCCTGTGTCTGGAAAGAAAGAGAAATGAGCGGGGTTCATTGCTTATACTTGTGGACCCAGCTACTTGGGAGACTGAGGTGGGAGGATCTGTTGAGCACAGGAGTTTGGGGCTGCAGTGAGCCTTGTTTGCACCACTGCACTCTAGCCTGGGTGACAGAGCAAAACCCTGTCTCCAAAAAAAAAAAAAAAAAAAAAAAAAATTTATTCCACCAGGTGCTAGGAAATGTATGTTTCTCCTCTTAGCATTAACTTGTGCAGGTAAAACATATAAAAATCATAAACTAATCAACTAGCATAAAGGAGTATATGGTCAATAGCAAAAGCCTACCTCTCCCTGTACCACTATTAAGGTTCTTATGAATCTTAGGAATTTGTGATACAAATATGAACACAGGTTTATACATATGATAGGGGTTTTTTTGAGGAAGTATGGTCTTACTATTATATGGTTTTCTTTTTCCCCTTACAACATATCTTTGACATATTTCCATAATAGTATAAACAGATTCCCCAGATTTTTTTTTTTTTTTTTTTTTGTTGCGACAGAGTTTCGCACTTGTCACCCAGGCTGGAGTTGAATGGCACGATCTTGGCTCACTGTAACTTCTGCCTCCTGGGTTCAAGCGATTCTCCTGCCTCAGTCTCCCAGGTGGCTGGCATTACAGGCGCCCACCACCATGCCAAGCTAATTTTTGTATTTTTAGTAGAAATGGGGTTTCACCATGTTGGCTAGGCTGGTCTTGAACTCCTGACCTCAGGAGATCCACCCGCCTCGGCCTCCCAAAGTGCTGGGATTACAGGCGTGAGCCATGGCACCTGGCCTCTCCCAATATTTTTTAACAGCTACATAGTACTTCAATATATGAAAAGACCTGTGGTAAGGGGCCTGTTCTTTATTGATGCACATGTAGATTGTTTCCAGTTTTTACTATGATAAAAATTTTTGGAATTTCTGTAAATGTATCTCAGGATAATTTTTTTTAAATTCGATCAAATTATGTCGATATTTAAAATTTTGGTACAGATTGCTGAATTGTCCTCCAAAAAGACTGAATGAATTTTACATTTCCACCAACAGTTTGTAAATGTGCTTGTTCCTACTCATTCAACTGAAGCACTGTCCCTATTGCATGTGCAAATGCATAGGTGGAGAATGGATTATTGTTGAATTTGCATTCCTCTAACTACACATAAAATTGAGCATCATCCCTTAAGTTGTTGGTCATTTGAATGCATTTTTCTAAAAATTGTCTGAATTGTTCATTCTTTACTTATATATAAAAGACATTATTAACCCTTTTCTGTCTTTTGTATTCTAAATGCAATTCTTAGTTTATCATTTGACTTCCATATAGTAGGTTTTGTGGAACCAAAGTTTTGAAATACTATATAGACATACATAACTATGTATTCCATTATGTTATCCAGTTTTCTTTCATGCTTAGGAAGGTCTTCTCCACGCTTAGGTTATTTGTTTGTTTGTTTATTTATTTATTTATTTATTTATTTTTGTCAGTTAAGGTTTTCTTTGTTCTTGTACTTTAAAAGTAGTACTATGTATAAGTCTTTAATCCATCTGGCATTTAGTTTTGTGTAAGGATCCACATCATATCCCTCCCCTCCTCCTTTTTTTTTTTTTTTTAACTTCAAATAGCAAACAGTTTACCCAGAGCCAATTGTTAAATCACACTTTTCTTGAGTCTTAGAATGTCCTTAAAATTCACAGCCAATAAACAATTTTAAAGTGCTTTCTAAATGTATACAACTATGCTAGCCACTTAAGACATAAAGATTGATGATGCTTTTGTGCTTAGGAAGACCATAGCTGACAAACGAGTTGGAGACACAAAAAATTGGTAAGAATACAGGGGGTTTACATTACAGAGCAACACAACACAAGACTGTGGAGTGTTTCTTTTTTTTTTTTTTTTTTTTTGCTCATTTTTTTTTTAATTTATTTATTATTATTATACTTTAAGTTGTAGGGTACATGTGCATAACGTGCAGGTTTGTTACATATGTATACTTGTGCCATGTTGGTGTGCTGCACCCATCAACTCATCATTTACATCAGGTATAACTCCCAATGCAATCCCTCCCCCCTCCCCCCTCCCCATGATAGGCCCCTGTGTGTGATGTTCCCCTTCCTGAGTCCAAGTGATCTTATTGTTCAGTTCCCACCTATGAGTGAGAACATGCGGTGTTTGGTTTTCTGTTCTTGTGATAGTTTCCTAAGAATGATGGTTTCCAGCTGCATCCAGGTCCCTACAAAGGACGCAAACTCATCCTTTTTGATGGCTGCATAGTATTCCATGGTGTATATGTGCCACATTTTCTTACGCCAATCTGTCACTGATAGACATTTGGGTTGATTCCAAGTCTTTGCTATTGTGAATAGTGCCGCAATGAACATACGTGTGCATGTGTCTTTATAGCAGCATAATTTATAATCCTTTGGGTATATACCCAGTAATGGGATGGCTGGGTCATATGTTACATCTAGTTCTAGATCCTTGAGGAATTGCCATACTGTTTTCCATAATGGTTGAACTAGTTTACAATCCCACCAACAGTGTAAAAGTGTTCCTATTTCTCCACATCCTCTCCAGCACCTGTTGTTTCCTGACTTTTTAATGATCGCCATTCTAACTGGTGTGAGATGGTATCTCATTGTGGTTTTGATTTGCATTTCTCTGATGGCCAGTGATGATGAGCATTTTTTCATGTGTCTGTTGGCTGTATGAATGTCTTCTTTTGAGAAATGTCTGTTCATATCCTTTGCCCACTTTTTGATGGGGTTGTTTGTTTTTTTCTTGTAAGTTTGTTTGAGTTCTTTGTAGGTTCTGGATATTAGCCCTTTGTCAGATGAGTAGATTGCAAAAATTTTCTCCCATTCTGTAGGTTGCCTGTTCACTCTGATGGTAGTTTCTTTTGCTGTGCAGAAGCTCTTTAGTTTAATGAGATCCCATTTGTCAATTTTGGCTTTTGCTGCCGTTGCTTTTGGTGTTTTAGACATGAAGTCTTTGCCCATGCCTATGTCCTGAATGGTACTACCTAGGTTTTCCTCTAGGATTTTTATGGTATTAGGTCTAACATTTAAGTCTCTAATCCATCTTGAATTAATTTTCGTATAAGGAGTAAGGAAAGGATCCAGTTTCAGCTTTCTACTTATGGCTAGCCAATTTTCCCAGCACCATTTATGAAATAGGGAATCCTTTCCCCATTTCTTGTTTCTCTCAGGTTTGTCAAAGATCAGATGGCTGTAGATGTGTGGTATTATTTCTGAGGACTCTGTTCTGTTCCATTGGTCTATATCTCTGTTTTGGTATACCAGTACCATGCTGTTTTGGTTACTGTAGCCTTGTAGTATAGTTTGAAGTCAGGTAGCGTGATGCCTCCAGCTTTGTTCTTTTGACTTAGGATTGTCTTGGAGATGCGGGCTCTTTTTTGGTTCCATATGAACTTTAAAGCAGTTTTTTCCAATTCTGTGAAGAAACTCATTGGTAGCTTGATGGGGATGGCATTGAATCTCTAAATTACCTTGGGCAGTATGGCCATTTTCACAATATTGATTCTTCCTATCCATGAGCATGGTATGTTCTTCCATTTGTTTGTGTCCTCTTTGATTTCACTGAGCAGTGGTTTGTAGTTCTCCTTGAAGAGGTCCTTTACATCCCTTGTAAGTTGGATTCCTAGGTATTTTATTCTCTTTGAAGCAATTGTGAATGGAAGTTCATTCCTGATTTGGCTCTCTGTTTGTCTGTTACTGGTGTATAAGAATGCTTGTGATTTTTGCACATTAATTTTGTATCCTGAGACTTTGCTGAAGTTGCTTATCAGCTTAAGGAGATTTTGGGCTGAGACAATGGGGTTTTCTAAATATACAATCATGTCATCTGCAAACAGGGACAGTTTGACTTCTTCTTTTCCTAACTGAATACCCTTGATTTCTTTCTCTTGCCTGATTGCCCTAGCCAGAACTTCCAACACTATGTTGAATAGGAGTGGTGAGAGAGGGCATCCCTGTCTTGTGCCAGTTTTCAAAGGGAATTTTTCCAGTTTTTGCCCATTCAGTATGATATTGGCTGTGGGTTTGTCATAAATAGCTCTTATTATTTTGAGGTACGTTCCATCAATACCGAATTTATTGAGCGTTTTTAGCATGAAGGGCTGTTGAATTTTATCAAAAGCCTTTTCTGCATCTATTGAAATAATCATGTGGTTCTTGTCTTTGGTTCAGTTTATATGCTGGATTATGTTTATTGATTTGCGAATGTTGAACCAGCCTTGCATCCCAGGGATGAAGCCCACTTGATCATGGTGGATAAGCTTTTTGATGTGTTGCTGAATCCGGTTTGCCAGTATTTTATTGAGGATTTTTGCATCGATGTTCATCAGGGATATTGGTCTAAAATTTTCTTTTTTTGTTGTGTCTCTGCCAGGCTTTGGTATCAGGATGATGTTGGCCTCATAAAATGAGTTAGGGAGGATTCCCTCTTTTTCTATTGATTGGAATAGTTTCAGAAGGAATGGTACCAACTCCTCCTTGTACCTCTGGTAGAATTCAGCTGTGAATCCATCTGGTCCTGGACTTTTTTTGGTTGGGAGGCTATTAATTATTGCCTCAATTTCAGAGCCTGCTTTTGGTCTATTCAGGGATTCAGCATCTTCCTGGTTTAGTCTTGGAAGAGTGTAAGTGTCCAGGAAATTATCCATTTCTTCTAGATTTTCCAGTTTATTTGCGTAGAGGTGTTTATAGTATTCTCTGATGGTAGTTTGTATTTCTGTGGGGTCGGTGGTGATATCCCCTTTATCATTTTTAATTGTGTCGATTTGATTCTTCTCTCTTTTCTTCTTTATTAGTCTTGCTAGTGGTCTGTCAATTTTGTTGATCTTTTCAAAAAACCAACTCCTGGATTCATTGATTTTTTGGAGGGTTTTTTGTGTCTCTATCTCCTTCAGTTCTGCTCTGATCTTAGTTATTTCTAGCCTTCTGCTAGCTTTCGAATGTGTTTGCTCTTGCTTCTCTAGTTCTTTTAATTGTGATGTTAGAGTGTCAATTTTAGATCTTTCCTGCTTTCTCTTGTGGGCATTTAGTGCTATAAATTTCCCTCTACACACTGCTTTAAATGTGTCCCAGAGATTCTGGTATGTTGTATCTTTGTTCTCATTGGTTTCAAAGAACATCTTTTTTTCTGCCTTCATTTCGTTATGTACCCAGTAGTCATTCAGGAGCAGGTTGTTCAGTTTCCATGTAGTTGAGCGGTTTTGATTGAGTTTCTTAGTCCTGAGTTGTAGTTTGATTGCACTGTGGTCTGAGAGACAGTTTGTTATAATTTCTGTTCTTGTACATTTGCTGAGGAGTGCTTTACTTCCAATTACGTGGTCGATTTTGGAGTAAGTACGATGTGGTGCTGAGAAGAATGTATATTCTGTTGATTTGGGGTGGAGAGTTCTATAGATGTCTATTAGGTCTGCTTGCTGCAGAGATGAGTTCAATTCCTGGATATCCTTGTTTACTTTCTGTCTCATTGATCTGTCTAATGTTGAGAGTGGAGTGTTGAAGTCTCCCATTATTATTGTATGGGAGTCTAAGTCTCTTTGTAAGTCTCTAAGGACTTGCTTTATGAATCTGGGTGCTCCTGTATTGGGTGCATATATATTTAGGATAGTTAGCTCTTCCTGTTGAATTGATCCCTTTACCATTATGTAATGGCCTTCTTTGTCTCTTTTGATCTTTGATGGTTTAAAGTCTGTTTTATCAGAGACTAGTATTGCAACCCCCGCTTTTTTTTTGTTCTCCATTTGCTTGGTAAATCTTCCTCCATACCTTTATTTTGAGCCTATGTATTTCTCTGTGTGTGAGATGGGTCTCCTGAATACAGCAGACTGATGGGTCTTGACTCTTTATCCAGTTTGCCAGTCTGTGTCTTTTAATTGGAGCATTTAGTCCATTTACATTTAAGGTTAAGATTGTTATGTGTGAACTTGATCCTGCCATTATGATATTAACTGGTTATTTTGCTCGTTAGTTGATGCAGTTTCTTCCTAGCCTCGATGGTCTTTACATTTTGGCACGTTTTTGCAATGGCTGGTACCGGTTGTTCGTTTCCATGTTTAGTGCTTCCTTCAGGGTCTCTTGTAAGGCAGGCCTAGTGGTGACAAAATCTCTAAGCATTTGCTTATCTGTAAAGGATTTTATTTCTCCTTCACTTATGAAACTTAGTTTGGCTGGATATGAAATTCTGGGTTGAAAATTCTTTTCTTTAAGAATGTTGAATATTGGCCCCCACTCTCTTCTGGCTTGTAGAGTTTCTGCCGAGAGATCTGCTGTTAGTCTGATGGGCTTCCCTTTGTGGGTAACCCAACCTTTCTCTCTGGCTGCCCTTAAGATTTTTTCCTTCATTTCAACTTTGGTGAATCTGGCAGTTATGTGTCTTGGAGTTGCTCTTCTCGAGGAGTATCTTTGTGGCGTTCTCTGTATTTCCTGGATTTGAATGTTGGCCTGCCCTACTAGGTTGGGGAAGTTCTCCTGGATGATATCCTGAAGAGTGTTTTCCAACTTGGTTCCATTTTCCCCCTCACTTTCAGGCACCCCAATCAGACGTAGATTTGGTCTTTTTACATAATCCCATACTTCTTGCAGGCTTTGTTCATTTCTTTTTCTTCTTTTTTCTTTTGGTTTCTCTTCTCGCTTCATTTCATTCATTTGATCCTCAATCGCAGATACTCTTTCTTCCAGTTGATCGAGTCGGTTACTGAAGCTTGTGCATTTGTCACGTATTTCTCGTGTCATGGTTTTCATCTCTTTCATTTGGTTTAGGACCTTCTCTGCATTAATTACTCTAGCCATCAATTCTTCCACTTTTTTTTCAAGATTTTTAGTTTCTTTGCGCTGGGTACGTAATTCCTCCTTTAGCTCTGAGAAATTTGATGGACTGAAGCCTTCTTCTCTTATCCCGTCAAAGTCATTCTCCGTCCAGCTTTGATCCGTTGCTGGTGATGAGCTGCGCTCCTTTGCCGGGGGAGATGCGCTCTTATTTTTTGAATTTCCAGCTTTTCTGCCCTGCTTTTCCCCCATCTTTGTGGTTTTATCTGCCTCTGGTCTTTGATGATGGTGATGTACTGATGGGGTTTTGGTGTAGGTGTCCTTCCTGTTTGATAGTTTTCCTTCTAACAGTCAGGACCCTCAGCTGTAGGTCTGTTGGAGATTGCTTGAGGTCCACTCCAGACCCTGTTTGCCTGGGTATCAGCAGCAGAGGCTGCAGAAGATAGAATATTTCTGAACAGCGAGTGTACCTGTCTGATTCTTGCTTTGGAAGCTTCCTCTCAGGGGTGTACTCCACCCTGTAAGGTGTGGGGTGTCAGACTGCCCCTAGTGGGGGATGTCTCCCAGTTAGGCTACTCAGGGGTCAGGGACCCACTTGAGCAGGGAGTCTGTCCCTTCTCAGATCTCAACCTCCGTGTTGGGAGATCCACTGCTCTCTTCAAAGCTGTCAGACAGAGTCGTTTGCGTCTGCAGAGGTTTCGGCTGTGTTTGTTATTGCCCTGTCCCCAGAGGTGGAGTCTACAGAGACAGGCAAGTTTCCTTGAGCTGCTGTGAGCTCCACCCATTTCGAGCTTCCCAGCAGCTTTGTTTACCTACTTAAGCCTCAGCAATGGCGGGCGCCCCTCCCCCAGCCTCGCTGCTGCCTTGCGGGTAGATCACAGACTGCTGTGCTAGCAATGAGGGAGGCTCCGTGGGTGTGGGACCCTCCCGGCCAGGTGTGGGATATGATCTCCTGGTGTGCCTGTTTGCTTAAAGCGCAGTATTGGGGTGGGAGTTACCTGATTTTCCAGGTGTTGTGTGTCTCCGTTCCCCTGGCTAGGAAAAGGGATTCCCTTCCCCCTTGCGCTTCCCAGGTGAGGCAATGCCTCGCCCTGCTTCAGCTCTCGCTGGTCGGGCTGCAGCAGCTGACCAGCACCGATCGTCCAGCACTCCCCAGTGAGATGAACCCAGTACCTCAGTTGAAAATGCAGAAATCACCGGTCTTCTGTGTCGCTCGTGCTGGGAGTTGGAGACTGGAGCTGTTCCTATTCGGCCATCTTGCTCCACCCACTCAAGACTGTGGAGTGTTTCTTACAGGATAACTGGGAATTTGCCAGCAAGAGATAGTGGGAGCCTTTCACAAGCAGCAGCACACCCATCAGCATGGGGTATTCAACCCAAGAGAACACGGCAGCAGGATATAGTATCCCAAAAGTCCAAATATTTGTAGAGTTCTGTCCTAAGCTGGAAAGGTGGATTTGAATCTACAAATAAACACCTTTGTCTCCTTGCTAAAAGCTACAGATATTCTTTTTCTTTCCTTTTTTTTTTTACATTCTTAAATATTTTTTATTATGTGTTTTAAAAAAACAAATTAATACCAACACAAATAGCATTTATTTATTTATTTATTTATTTATTTATTTATTATTATTATTAAGTTCTAGGGTACATGTGCATAACGTGCAGGTTTGTTACATATGTATACTTGTGCCATGTTGGTGTGCTGCACCCATCAACTCGTCAGCACCCATCAACTCGTCATTTACATCAGGTATAACTCCCAATGCAATCCCTCCCCCCTCCCCCCTCCCCATGATAGGCCCCGGTGTGTGATGTTCCCCTTCCTGAGTCCAAGTGATCTTATTGTTCAGTTCCCACCTATGAGTGAGAACATGCGGTGTTTGGTTTTCTGTTCTTGCGATAGTTTGCTCAGAATGATGGTTTCCAGCTGCATCCATGTCCCTACAAAGGACACAAATTCATCCTTTTTTGTGGCTGCATAGTATTCCATGGTGTATATGTGCCACATTTTCTTAATCCAATCTGTCACTGATGGACATTTGGGTTGATTCCAAGTCTTTGCTATTGTGAATAGTGCTGCAATGAACATACGTGTGCATGTGTCTTTATAGCAGCATGATTTATAATCCTTTGGGTATATACCCAGTAATGAGATGGCTGGGTCATATGGTACATCTAGTTTTAGATCCTTGAGGAATCGCCATACTGTTTTCCATAATGGTTGAACTAGTTTACAATCCCACTAACAGTGTAAAAGTGTTCCTATTTCTCCACATCCTCTCCAGCACCTGTTGTTTCCTGACTTTTTAATGATTGCCATTCTAACTGGTGTGAGATGGTATCTCACTGTGGTTTTGATTTGCATTTCTCTGATGGCCAGTGATGATGAGCATTTTTTCATGTGTCTGTTGGCTGTATGCATGTCTTCTTTTGAGAAATGTCTGTTCATATCCTTTGCCCACTTTTTGATGGGGTTGTTTGTTTTTTTCTTGTAAATTTGTTTGAGTTCTTTGTAGGTTCTGGATATTAGCCCTTTGTCAGACGAGTAGATTGCAAAAATTTTCTCCCATTCTGTAGGTTGCCTGTTCACTCTGATGGTAGTTTCTTTTGCTGTGCAGAAGCTCTTTAGTGTAATGAGATCTAAGATCAGAGCAGAACTGAAGGAGATGGAGACACAAAAAGCCCTCCAAAAAATCAATGAATCCAGGAGTTGGTTTTTTGAAAAGATCAACAAAATTGACAGACCGCTAGCAAGACTAATAAAGAAGAAAAGAGAGAAGAATCAAATAGATGCAATAAAAAATGATAAAGGGGATATCACCACCGACCCCACAGAAATACAAACTACCATCAGAGAATACTATAAACACCTCTACGCAAATAAGCTAGAAAATCTAGAAGAAATGGATAATTTCCTGGACACTTACACTCTTCCAAGACTAAACCAGGAAGAAGTTGAATCCCTGAATAGACCAATAGCAGGCTCTGAAATTGAGGCAATAATTAATAGCCTACCAACCAAAAAAAGTCCAGAACCAGATGGATTCACAGCTGAATTCCACCAGAGGTACAAGGAGGAGCTGGTACCATTCCTTCTGAAACTATTCTGTCTTTTTTTTTTTTTTTTTTTTTTTTTTGGAAAATTTAATACCTCATTTTATTTTATTATTTATTTATTTATTTTTATTTTGCTTAAGTTGTGGGATAAATGCGCAGAACGTGCAGGTGTGTCACATAGCTATGCATGTGCCATGGTTGTTTGCTGCAGATATCCTTATGGCCCCTGAAGGCAAGACACATCTGAAAATAAACCACGGCTGCCTGTTGAGGAATCTCACTCTGGTCAGTGGGCACATGATGAGCTGTACTGAGAAGAAGCCTGAGACAAGGCAGTGGTCCAGGAGCCGGCTCAGAGGGGAGGATGCCTGGTCTTGTGAAGACCCAAGCAGGAGCCCCGGGGTGGAGGGTGAGGAGGATCATGAGTTTAGGTGTGAGGGTGCTGAGTTTGAGAATAACATTATGTGCTTAACAGAAACACTAAAATGCTAGGTCTTGTGCATTGATCAGGAAGAGAAAACATCACCCTGGAACACGCAAACTGTCTTCTCTGCTACCTTCCGTGCTCTTCTCTGCAGTCATTGCACCTGGGACATCACTGCTGCCATATGTTCCTTCCTCCTTTTGTAATTATTTAAACTCACTACATGCCTAGGGCCTCTCTAAACAGCAAACACCTTAGGACTAGAGAATGAAACACTGTTTATGTACACAGTGTCTGGCCCACCAAAGCCTGATATAGACTAGGGAATTCATAGACATTTATTGAATGAAATGGTAATTAATTTCAGAAACTGGATATACAGGAGATTAATGGACTGTATAAGAGTTAGTCAAATCTGCTCAACCATCATAAGAAAGTCTTGATACAGAAAATTGTACTGGAGAGCCTGTGCTTTGCACTCATAACATGCGTATGTGCAAGAATGATTCTAAATTTTTTTTGTCATTCCAGGCTCAATATTCCAGTAGTTGGAAATTAGTAATGCTGAGCTTACCCAAGCCACAAGGCCCATATCTTCTGATAACTGGAGTCAGAGGCATTGCTTCTGCCATCTATCACCAATATTTTTACATTTCCTGGTGTGCATTTTCCCAGTATAACTAGATCTTGTTGGACACATCCCTGGATTTACACAATCAGGGGCAGTGTGGAGAAGGTCTGTCCAGGGGTCTAATGCATCCCAGTTTGGCTACCACTAGGCATGTTCCTACACTCTGAATCTCAGTGAGTAAAAATAGAATAACGATGGTAACTAACCATAGGGCCATGCTGAGGATTCAAGAAAGTATATCTTATCAAATGCGATCTCTTACTTAGAAAAATAAAGCACATCTTTATGCTTGTGCAGGTAAAATGTAGAAAATATGAAGAAACTAATGAAGAAAACAAACTACCACAAAACCTACAATCCTGAGGTAGCCGAAATACCATGTATTTCAATATATAACCTGATATGTTTTGGATCTGTGTCCCTGCCAAATCTCATGTTGACCTGTAATCCCCAGTGTTGAAGGTGGGGCCTGGCGGGAGGCGTTTGCATCACACGGGTGGATCCCTCATGAATGGCTTAGGGCTATCCCCTTGGTGATGAGCGAGTTCATGTGAGATCTGGTTGTTTAAGTGTGTGGGACCTTCCACCCCCACTCTCTCTCTTGCTTCTATTCTTGCCATGTGAGACTCCAGCTCCCCCCTTGCCTTCTGCCATGATTGTAAGCTCCCTGAGGCTTCACCAGAAACCAAGCAGAAGCTGGCACTATGCTTCCTGTACAAGCCTGCAGAACTGTGAAGCAGTTACCCTCTTTTATTTATAAATTACCCAGCTTTAGGTGTTTCTTTAGAGCAATATAAGAACAGATTTATAACCTCAAGCTTGATATTTTTCTTAACTAAAATCATGTTTTTATTCAAAACTATAACACAACATCCCTTTGTGTCACTAAATGCAGTTCTGCAATAATGTGCGAATCTTGCTGGATAGTATTCCACTGCATGGTTTTCTGGCGCTACTTCTCATTGTTGGACATTTGCATTATTTACAATCACTCATCTTTGTAAAAAGAGCTATAATAATCAGAATAATAGCTGACCTATATTTAATTTAGTCTGTGCCAGGCTGCAGTCTACTTCATGAATTAATTTGCTTGCTGTCCACAACAAACCAAGGAGCTCTTAGAATTATCATCCGCGGTGCTGGTCAAGATGGCGGACTAGGAGCAGCTAATACGTGTGGCTCTCACCTAGAGGAAGGGAAGGGGAAAGTAAATACAGCACCTTCAACTGAAACATCTGGGTACATGCATCGGAACTAATAAAGGAAACAATTTGACCCATGGAGAACAGAGAAAAAGCAAGGCAGGACGATTGTCCACCCAGAAGCAACACGGAGCCAGGGAAACTGAGTGAATGAGCCAGTCTGGGGACTCACACTTCTCCCATGGATCTTTGCAACCCTCAGGTCAGGAGATCCCCTCATGAACCCACTCTACTAGCGCTTTCAGTCTGACATACAGAGCTACCTGAAGTCTCAGCAGAGCAGTCACTCAGGCAGACATGGAGCCTTAGAGACCCGGGCTTCCCTGCAAAAGCAGCTGCAATTCTGGCAAAGAGAGAGGTTAGAACCCTGTGCATATCCCTGGGAAAGGGATTGAATCCAGCGGGATAAGCAGCAACAAGCTGCAGACCCCACTTCCATGGCGCCTCCCAGGATAAAACCCACTGGCTTGGAACCCTAGTCAGCCTCCAGTGGCAGCATTACACCTCCCTGAGACAGTTTCCAGGGGAAGAGTGGGCCACCATCTTTGCTGTTTCACAGCCTCAACCACAATTGCCTTAGGGCTCTAGCAAGTCCGAAGCAACAAGGGACTGGAGAAGTCCCCCACCACAGCACAGCAGCTCTGCCGAGAAGTGGCCAGATTGTTTATTCACATGGATCCTGAATTCCGTTTCTCCTCACTGGGTGAAATATTCTGATGGAGTCTCCAGCCATCCCGCCAGTGTCTTTCGGCCAACACAGGTTTCAAACCTCCCTGGGATGGAGCTCCCGGAGGGTGGTGGGCTGCCATCGCTGCTATTTGACTGACTCAGTTATTCTTGTTTTCAGTCTTTGGAGAGTCCAAGGTGACCGGGACTCCCCTGCACAGCACAGCTGCTCTAAGAAAACATGGGCAGACTGCTCTCTAAAAGGGCCTCGACCCTGTTCCTCCTCACTGGGTGCGATTTCCCAACTCAGGTCTCCAGTTACCCCTGCCAGGGTTTTCTGGCCAACAGAGGTTTTGAACCTTCCTGGGATGGAGTTCCCAGAGGCAGGGGCAGGTCACCATTTTTGCTATTTGGCTGACTCAGCTATTCTTGTCTTTGGGCTTTGAAGAGCCTGAGGCAACCGGGGACTGAGCAGACTCCTAGCACAGAACAGCTTCTCTACAAAAATGTGGCCAGATTACTGTTTTAAGCAGCTCCCCATCCCGTTCCTCCTCACAGGCCTCCTGACTTGGTCTCCAACCACCTTCTACAATGCATTTGGGCCAGCAAAAGCTGTCTGTCTCCCTGGGATGGAGCTTCTAGAGGGAGGGACAGGCTGCCATGTTTTCTGTATTGCAGGCTTCATCGTTGATGCCTCCATGTATTGGAACATCAGAGGTGACTAGGGACTGAAGTGGACCCCCATCATACCACAGCAGTCCTACAAAAAGGTGGCCAGACTTTTATGTGGGTGCCCATTTCCATATCTCCTCACTGGGTGAGTCATCCAGACCTGGGTCTCCAGCCACCCCCACTAGGGCTATCAAGCCAGGAGCAGCTCTGCAACTCCCTAGACAGAGCTCTCAGTGGGAGAAGTAGGTTGCCATCTTTGCTGTCTTTCAGCCCTTGCCCTTGCTGTCTCCAGGCTTGGGAAAGTCTATGGGGGCCAGGAGCTGGTCCAGACCCACAGCAGAGAGCAACTACTTCACAGAAAAATGGCCAGACTATTCTCCAAACAGATCCTGGTACTTGCTGCTCCTGACTTGGCAGGATCACCTGACCTGGGACTCCAGCACAACCACCTTGCCCCCACCTGATCACCACAATCAGGGACAGTCCAGAATTTCTCTGAGGAGGAAATCCCAGAGTCAACCCAGAACCCCTCCGCCACTACAGTTGCAGTGGTAGAGCCCTAACAGCCCTTAGACTGGGAAGGAACAAAGGGCACTTCCAGCACACTGCAGCGACCATACAGAGAGGAGACCGGCTCCTCTTTTCTGGGGGAACCCTCAGCCCCACTCTTCATCAGGCAGGGCCCCTGGCCTCAGGAACATAGGACAGTTACCCCACCAATGGCTAAGCATACCCACTGGTAGTGGACTAGAGTTTCCCCAGGGTGAGATTCCCAGAGGCATACAACAGCCCTTCTGCCACTGCCACAGTAAGAGTTCTGTCCCTCCTGTCCTTGGTCTGGGGAAGAAACAAAGAGCTTGAAGGCTACAGTCATGCTGCTTATAGCACACTATCACTGCCATATAAAGAGGAGATTGATTTCTCCTCCCTGTGAGCCTTAGACCCCCTACACCCAAAGTGGAACCCCCACTCATTCCAGCAGTGCAGTCATCCCACCCCACTGGCTGAACACCCCAACTAAGAATGGCTTCACATTTCCTGGAGGTGAAGCCCTTGTGGACAACTGAAAGCCTCTCTGCCACTGCCTCTGCAGTGGAACTGCCCTTTCCACCCTGAGACTAAAGAAGGAACAAAGACTGTAAGAGCCTTCTCTATACCTCAGACAAGCTGCAGTCAACCCAGGAAGAGGAGGCTAGTCCATCTCCCATGGGCACCCCACTTCTGGCTCATCACCAGACAGGGAACCCCTGGCTTGGGCCCACAGCACAGACCCACCATGCTCAGTGCTGATTGCACTGAGCACAGAACAGACCCCTCAGTACTGATTGCACTGAGCAATTACTGACTTGCATCTCTCTGGAGTGAAGTTCCCAGAAGAAAAACAAGAGACCCATTACCATACCATTACTAAGGTCCCTTTCTCAGCTGCCTCCAAGCTGGGGAAGGAACATAAACCCTGACATCACCCTAGAGCTGTGGTGGACACCCCAGGAATGCCAAGCTGTGATCTACAGCCAACACTCAAGTGGGAGAGGAGTCCCCATTTTCCAAGCATTGAGAGAGAGCACAGCTGCAACTATGAGGAAATATAGGAGACTCCCATGACCAAGCAAGAGCCTAGCAACTGACCAGTATGCCTAAGTACCACCTACTAGACCACACTCCAAAGCTTTAACACCAAAAACACCTCACCAGCATACCTTCCTGTGAAAACAAACACAAGAAGTCAGTTACAAATAATGACCCTACACAAAGACTTGGCCCTGTGAAAACATCCAGAAAATAAGTCGATTGACTACTAAATCTAATAGCAGTTAAAGGAACACCCAGATACAGAGGTGAGAAAGAACCAATACAAGAACTCCAGTAACTCAAATGGCAAGAGTATTTATGTCCTCCAAATGACTGCACCAGTTCACCATCAAGGATTCTTAACCAGGATGAGCTGGCTGGTTATGCATTCTGAATTCTGAATTCTAAATTCTATTCAATTCAGGAATACAATTAAGAATATGGATAGGAATGAAGATTATCAAGATTCAGGAGAATGGCATAACCCAACCCAAGGAAACTAAGAATGACAACAAAATGATACAGAAGCTGAAAGACAAAACAGCCAGTATAAAAAAGAACCTAATGAATCTGACAGAGCTGAAAAACACACTACAAAAATTTCACAATGCAATCACAAGTATTAGCAGCAGAATAGATCAAGCTGAGGAAAGGATCTCAGAACTTGAAGACTGACTTTCTAAAATACAACAGTCAGACAAAAATAATGAAAAAAGAATAAAGAGGAATGAACAAAGCTTCTGAGAAGTATGAGATTATGTAAAGAGGCCAAATCTATGAATCATTGGCATCCCTGAAAGGGATAGGGAGAAAGCAAACAACTTGGAAAACATATTTCAGGATATCATCCATGAAAACTTCTCCAATCTTGGTTGAGAGGCCAGTAGTCAAATTCAAGATATACAAAGAACCCCTATGAGATTTTACCAAGAATATCAATCCGAAGACACATAATCATCAGATTTTCTAAGGTCAAAATAAAAGAAAGAATGTTAAAAGCAGCTATAGAGAAAGGGCAGGTCACCTACAAAGGGAACTCCATAAGGCTAACAGTGGACCTCTCAGTTGAACCCCTATAAGCCAGAAGAGACTGAGGGCCTTTATTCAACATCCTTATAGAAAAATATCTTCAACCAAGAATTTCATATCCAGTCAAACTAAGCTTTTTTTCATATCCAGTCAAACTAAGCAAAGGAAAAATAAGATCCATTTTAGATAAGCAAATGTTGAGGAATCTCATTACCACCAGACCTGCCTTACAAGGGATCTTGAAAGGAGCACTAAATATAGAAAAGAAAGACTACTAACGACAAATTAAAAAACACACTTACAGCTGGCTTGAGCAACTGGAAACAAGATGCAGGACCCCAACGTAGACATTGAGTGGAATGACATCTTACACAAAAAGGGTATCTTACCCCCGAAGGAAAGTCTGAAAGAACTGGAAGAGGAGTCAGATGAGGAGCAGCACATCCTCCAGCAGTCAGTGGTGAAAACATATGAAGATATGACTTTGGAAGAGCTGGAGGATCATGAAGACGAGTTTAATGAGGAGGATGAACATGCTATTGAAATGTACAGATGGCAGAGACTGCCTGAGTGGAAAGCAACTAAACTGAAGAATAAATTTGGAGAAGTTTTAGAGATCTCAGGGAAGGATTATGTTCAAGAAGTTACCAAAGCTGGTGAGGGCTTGTGGGTCGTCTTGCACCTTTACAAACAAGGAATTCCCCTCTGTGCCCTGATAAATCAGCACCTCAGTGGACTTGCCAGGAAGTTTCCTGATGTCAAATTTATCAAAGCCATTTCAACAACCTGCATACCCAATTATCCGGATAGGAATCTGCCCACGATATTTGTTTACCTGGAAGGAGATATCAAGGCTCAGTTTATTGGTCCTCTGGTGTTTGGCGGCATGAACCTGACAAGAGATGAATTGTAATGGAAACTGTCTGAATCTGGAGCAATTATGACGGACCTGGAGGAAAACCCTAAGAAGCCGATTGAAGACGTGTTGCTGTCCTCAGTGCGGCACTCTGTCCCCGTGAGGAGGGGCAGCGGTTCCGAGGGTGACTGAGGCTATAGCTGCTATCGCACGCCGAACTTTCTTGTGACAAATTGTCTGGATTTTTTAAAAAAGGAAAAAGCAAGAATGAATCCTTCTGTTTTTTAGTTTTGTATAAATTATGTTTCAAATCTTTACATTTTAGAAATAATCATTGCTGGAAATTCTGTTAAATATTTTGGAGCTCTTTTTTTAAAATTATAGTATTTCCTCTAAAAAAATTAAAACCAGCCATTTGTATGGCAAATGTCTGTTTTCCGCATTTATATTTTAAGCCATAAAACCTAGTCACTATTTTTTGACATATAACTATAAAAAAAATATAGTTTTAAATGTGAATAAATTATGCAGTGGAAAATTGCAAACTAAGCCTTATAGATACATTGTTTATTTTTATTTTATAAAGAGAGCAATGAGATTATTAACTCAAAATACAGGAATGCTCTCTAGGACAAAAGAATCTTAGTATTTATTGAAGAAACAGACAATTTTTGTGAAACATTCCCGTATCGAAGCAATAACTGAAAGGTTCCAGTTTACTGCCATATTTGGTTAAATGTGTTTCCTTGCTAAAATAGTTCATCTCAGACTGTTAACTAATTTTTTTTGAGATAGAGCTTTGCTGTGTTGCTGAGGCTGGAGTGCAGTGGCACAATCTCAGCTCACTGCAGCCTCCGCCTCCTAGGTTCAAACAATTTTCCTGCCTCAGCCTCCTAAGGAGCTGGGATTACAGACGTGCACCACCATGCCCAGCTGATTTTGTACTTTCAGTAGAGTTTCATCATGTTGGCCAGGCTGGTCTCACTCCTAACCCCAAACTCGGCTTCCCAAAATGTTGGGATTACAGGTGTGAACCACCGTGCCTGCCCTGTTAACTAATTTTGATTACTGTAAGAGGACATTGAATTAATTTTTGGAAATATATAAGCATACACAAATAAACTGTACCTCAATCAATAATAATTAAAAAAAACCACACTTAAATACACAAACTAGTGACAATATAAAGCAACCACACAAACAAGCCAGCAAAATAACCAGTTAACAACACAATGACAAGATCAAATCCACACATATCAATGCTAATCTTGAATGTAAATAGGCTAAATGCCCCACTTAAAAAGCACAGAGTGACAACATAGATGAAAAAGCAAGACTCAATGGTATGCTGTCTTCACGAGACCCATCTCACAAGTAGTGACACCAATAGGCCCAAAATAAAGGGATGGAGGAAAATCTACCAAGCAAATGGAAATCAGAAAAAGCAGGAGTTGCAATCCTAATTTCAGACAAAACAGACTTTAAACCAACAAAGATCAAAAAAGAGAAGAGTACTACATAATGGTAAAGGGTTCACTTCAACAAGAAGACTTAACTATCCTAAATATATATGCAACCAACACAGGAGCACTCCGATTCACAAAGCAAGTTCTTAGAGACTTACAAAGAGACTTAGAATCCCACACAACAATAGCGGGAGACTTCAACCTTCAGTGACAGTATTAGACAGATTATCAAGGTGGAAAAGTAACAAAGACATTCAGGACCTGAGCTCAACATTGGATCAAATGGACCTGATAGACATCTACAGAACTCTCCACTCAAAAACAACAGAATATACATTCCTTTCATTGTCGCATAGCACATACTCTAAAATCAACCACATAATTGGACATAAAACGATCTTCAGCAAATGCAAAAGAACTAAAATTATACCAAACACACTCTCAGATCCAAGCATATTAAAAACAGAAATCAAGACTGACAAAAATGTTCAAATCCATGCAGTTACATGGATATTGAACAACCTGATCCTGAATGACTTTTGGGTAAATAATAAAATTAAGGCAGAAGTCAAGAAGGTCTTTGAAACTAATGAGAACAAAGATACAGTATACCAGAATCTGTGGGATGAAGCTAAGGCCATGTTAAGAGGGAAATTCATCACACTAAATGCCCACATCAAAAAATTAGAAACATCTCAAATTAACAACCTCACATCACAATGGAAAGAATAAGAGAAGCAAGAGCAAGCCAACCCAAAGCTAGCAGAAGACAAGAAATCACTGAAATCAGAGATGAATTGAAGGAAATCCATACACTAAAAACAATTCAAAAGATGAATGAATCCAAGAATTTGTTTTTCAAAAAATACTATGAGGGACCACAAACTAGATTAATAAAAAAAGAGAAGATCCAAATAAGCATAGTTAGAAATGACAAGGGGAACACTACCACTGATCCCACAGAAATAAAAATAACCATCACAAACTAGTATGAACACCTCTATGCACAGAAACTAAAAAACCTAGAAGAAATGGATTAATTCCTGCACACAAACACCCTCCCAGGACTGAACCAGAAAAAAATTATTCCCTGAACAGAACAAGAATGAGCTCCAAAATTGAATCAGTAATAAATAGCCTACCAAACAAACAAACAAAAAAAGCCCAGGTTGAGAGAGAATTACAGCTGAATTCTACTAGATACAAAGAATAGCATTCTGAATTCTGGCACCATTCTTATTGATACTATTCCAAAAAATTGAGGAGGAGGGACTCCTCAACTCATTCTATAAGGTTATCAAAACCTGGCAGACACTCACACACACACACAAAAATACTTCAGGCCAATATCCTTGATGAATACCAATGCAAAAACCATCAACAAAATACTTGCAAACTGAGTCCAGTAGCACATCAGAAAGCTAATTTACCATGAAGAAGTAGGCTTCAACCCCAGCATGCAAGGCTGGTTCAACATATGCAAATCAATAAATGTGATTCATCACATAAACAGAACTAAAGACATAAACCACATGATTATCTCAATAGATGCAGAAAAGATTTTAAATAAAATTCAACATCCCTTCATGATAAAAACTCTCAATAAACTAGGTATTGAATGAACATATCTCAAAATAATGAGAGCCATCCATGACTAACTCACAGCCAACATCATAGTGGACGGGCAAAGGCTGGAATTATTTCCCTTGAAAACTGGCACAAGACAAGGAGGTCCTCTCTCATCACTCCTATTCAATATAGTATTGAAAGTCCTGGCCACAGCAATAAGGAAGGAGAAAGAGAAGGACATCCAAATAGGGAAGGAGGAATTCAAACTATCCCTGTTCACTGATTACATAATTCTAAATCTAGAAAACCCCATAATCTCAGCGCAAAAGTTCCTTCAGCTGATAAACAACTTTAGCAAAGTCTCAGAATACAAAATCAATGTACAAAACTCACTAGCATTCATGTATACCAACAACAGCCAAACTGAATGCCAAATCATGAATGCAATCTCATTAACAGTTGCCAAAAAAAGAATAAAATACCTATGCATACAGTTAACCAGGGAGGTGAAAAATACCTACAAGAACTACAAACCACTGCTTAAAGAAATCAGAAATGATACAAGTAGAAAAACATCCCATGGTAATGGATAGGAAGAATCAATATCATTAAAATGGCTATAATGTGCAAAGCAATTTATAGATCCAATATTATTCCTATAAACTACTAATGACATTCTTCACAGAACTAGGAAAAACTATTTTAAAATTCATATGGAACCAAAAAGAGCACAAATAGTCAAGGCAATCCTAAGCTGGGGTGATTATGTTACCTGACTTCAAACTACACTACAGGGCAACAGTAACCAAAACAGCATGGTGCTGGTACAAAAACAGACACATAAACCAATGGAACAGAATAAAGAGCCCAGCAATAAGGTTGCACATCTACAACCATCTGATTTTTATGAAGCTGACAAAAACAAGTAATGGGGAAAAGACTCCCTGTTAAATAAATGGTGCTGGGATAACTGGCTAGCTATATGCAGAAGATCAAAACTGGACCCCTTCCTTATACCATATACCAAAATCAACCTCAAGATAGATTAAAGACTTAAATGTAAAACCCAAAACTCTAAAAACCCCAGTTGCCTGGAAGACAACCTAGGCAATACCATCCTGTACATAGAAATGGGCAAAGATTTCATTACAGACACCAAAAACAAGTGCAACAAAAAGAAAAATTGACAAATGGAATCTAATTAAACTTCAGAGCTTCTGCACAGCAGACATCCTACAGAACGGGAGAAAATATTTGCTTCGCAAGCTATGCATCTGACAAAGATTCAATATCCAGCATCTCTTAAACAAATTTACAAGAGAAAACAAAGAACTCCATTACAAAGTGAGCAAAGGACATGAACAGACACTTTTCTGAAGAAGACATACATGCAGTCAACAAGCATATAAAAAAAGCTCAATATCATTGATTACTAGAGAAATACAAATCAAAAGCACAATCAGATACCATCTCACATCAGCCAGAATGGCTATTAATAAAAAGTCAAGGCTGGACACAGTGGCTGATGCCTGTAATCCCAACACTTTGGGAGGCAGAGGCCGGTGGATCACCTGAGGCCAAGTGTTTCAGATCAGCCTGCCCAATATGCCAAAACCCTATCTCTACTAAAAATACAAAAATTAGGCCAGGCACATTGGCTCACGCCTGTAATCCCAGCACTTTGGAAGGCCGAGGTAAGTGGATCACCTGAGGTCAGGAGTTCGAGACCAGCCTGGCCAACATGCTAAAACCCTGTCTCTACTAAAAAATGCAAAAATGAGGCAGATATAGTGACAGGAACTTGTAATCCCAGCTACTTGAGAGGCCGAGGCAAGAGAATCACTTGAACTTGGGAGGCAGAGGTTGCAGTGAGCTGAGATAGTGCCATTACACTCCAAACTGAGCAACAGAAGGAGACTTTGGCTTAAAAAATAAAAATAGCTGGGCATGATGGCATGTAACTGTAGTCCTAGCTACTTGGGAGTCTGAGACAGGAGAATCTCTTGAACCCGGGAGGCAGAGGTTGTAATGAGCCAAGATCGCACCACTGTCACTCCAGTCTGACAGAGTGAGACTCCGTCTCAGAAAAAAATATTTTTAGATAAATCAAAATTTAAAAAGTAAAAGTCAAAAAACAACAGATGCTATGAGGTTGCAAAGAAAAGAGAATGCTTATACACTGTTGGTTGGAGTGAAATTAATTTAACCATTATGGAAAGCAGTATGGTAATTCCTTAAAGAGCTAATAGCAAGATTACCATTCAACCCAGCAATCACATTACTGAGTGTATACCCAAAGGAATGTAAATCATTCTACCATAAAGACACATGTACGCAAATGTTCATTGCAGTTTTATTCACAATAGCAATGACATGGAATCAACCTAAATGCCCATCAATGAGATTAGATTTAAAAAAATGTGGTACATGTACACCATGGAATACTATGCAGCCATAAAAAAGAATGAGATCATGTCTTTTGCAGGAACATGGATGGAGCTGGAGGCCATTATATTTAGCAAACCAGTGCAGAACTAGAAAACCAAATACTGTATGTTCTTACTTATACGTGGGAGCTAAATGATGGGAACTCATGAACACAAAGAAGAGAACAACAGGCACTGGGACCAACTTGAGGGTGGAGAGTGGGAGGAGGGAGAAGAGTAGAGAAAGTAACTATTGGGTACTAGGTTTAGCACTTGGGTGATGAAATAATCTGTGCAATAAACACCCAAGACACGAGTTTACCTTTATAACAAACCTGCACATTTACTCCTAAACCTAAAACAAAAGTTTTTTAAAAAAGGAATATAGGCCCCATTTTAGGATGCAAGAAACTGAGGCACCAAATTCTCACAGATAGAGTAAGTTTTCCTAGTCATTATGCTCTATAAGTCTTCATTTAGTTCTTCTCCACTAATCACAAAAATTGAGTGGCTCTGTCTATTGCATGTGTGATACTAAAGTTGTTGAAATGTGTGTCTAAATTATTTTCTAGAAAATTTGTATTAGTTTCCCTTTCTATGGGCAGGGTAGCAAATTGCTCATCTTCGTTCCTGGCAAAATACTAGACACAC